>NW_017277786.1:185358-481885 GCF_001594065.2 Cyphomyrmex costatus
TTTTTTTTTTTTTTTTGTAAAATTGTGTATTTTAGAAGCAGTGGGCTGTGTTCGCATAGAAATGAATTATCCTGTATATTAAACGTATTCTACGATTTCATATTAAAAGATCTTATAAAAGGCTAAATTTCCAACACGAAAGAATTCAATTTACGGAGACACTTCCTTCTCTACCCATCAATAGTTTTCGATCTTTATAAACCTATAGTACATCATTGTCACGGCGAGATGCTTGTACAGCGCCCCATCGGCGGAATGTCAGTGCGAGAGGCACTCTAGCGGGCTTAATTGACACAGACTCGTTGCTAATTAGTTTACATTACACTCTCCGTATCCTCCGGGTCCTGCCAAGTCGCTCTCCAGCCTGTGCTATGCCCCCGATATTGCGAGAGGCTCTTTAATGTCGAGCTTCGTCAAGCCGCGAACTAAAGGTATATATATTCGTGCATATACGTGTCGGCCCGTGTCGCAACGTTCACGCCAACACGCCCTCGCACTCTAACTCTCTCTCTCTCTCTTACACATACACACACCATCCTCCCCGAGTGCCCTCGCTCTCGCCGACGATCTGTTGCCTCGGCAAATCGTTGACGAACAACGCAGAATACCTCGATCATTCAAAAACGCACCGATAAAAACTACTAGGTATCGCGTAACATTTTGCCACAGACCGATAATACCTACAATATATCTGTGACGAACTACTTTATATTCGGAGAAAGTATATAAAGCGAGAGGAAAATTCAACTGCAATAAAACAATGATTATTTTACAGTCATTTAATCATATATGATAAACTTTCTGTAAAATTAGGAATCGCAATTTCTGTTTAATAATAATGTAATAAAATTTGACGTTTTATTCTATAAAGTAAGAATATCAGTGTAACATTTTCATGAATACTCAGTTATTCAAAGTAATATTCATCCTTGGATCAATTAGAAATTTGCTCCAATTTTAGAAAGTTTAAAAATGTAAATATCAACCGATAGGAAATAAAGCGAATTTAAAAAAATCAATATTCAGCCGCCACTTTGTACAGTTATGTTACATTTGGCATTCATACATCATCAAGTTGTACACCATTAACATCCACAGTTACACTATTAACATCGTAACAATGCGATAAATTATGTAAACGTCATTTTCTTGAAGTAATAAGCCATTTTTCATGAGCCACGCTGTCCATTATAAATTTAAATGACCTCAATCAAACGGTGAGATTTAATTAACGGCGGCTTATAAATTATACACGTGACGGTGATCGTGATCGATTTCACTTAAGAACAAAGGAACAATTGCGAAAGATAATTCTAGAATATAACGAGAAGATACCGCGTCCATCCAGGGAGACACCGATGGAATCCGATTATGAAAAGCGAGAGGCGATCCCGTTAAAAGAGTAAATAATGGCCGCGATTTCCTTTGAGAACTTAATTCTCGAATTAATCATTTATTTGCGCGGTCCAGTTTTATGCGGCGCTTACATTTCAAGGAATTCGCAAAACAATTGCCTCTTCCGCCTTACTTTAATTTACTTTGGAACGACTTAACGATGAGCGCAGCTTGAAATAACGTCTTTTATTGGCATTCACGAGACAAGACACTTCAATTTACATCCCTGTTTAATGCTAAATATCCGCTTGACTATGATTACAGTTCTTATTTGTCAGCAATGTTATGATAAAATTTACGCTCGTGCGCGCGCGCGCGGTATGATTGCAAAAGATTACCGTTCACAATCTAACTTGTTTGTAAAGAAAACGAAGTCGTTCAATGCTAGAAACTGGCTAAAAACAATACCTAAAAATAAAGATCAGTACTGCAGATAAATACACGTTGTATATATTATACACATACATATAGATATGTGTATATATAAATACATGAAAACTTGTATATAAAATATAATAATATTAAAATGTGTGTAATAAACGTAATATTACAAATACAATAATAATATAAAATAGAAAATATTACAAGATATTTTTTGCAAATTTTACAAAAAAATTTATGTCCAAGGTTTCGCGTTAATGCAATGTGACTGAAGAATCTGGTTTCGCACGCTTTCCACGAACGCTTTTATTCTCCATGCATCCCGGCGATCCTTCTTTTTTTATAATTGTCAGAAACTTCTCCGTCGTGTCGGAGAACGTGCAGCTCGCGGGTGCATTCGTTGAGACGCATCACTGCGCATATCTACTCTCGGATGCACGAGGCGGTATCATTGCTGAACGTTCCCTGTCGTTTCTCCTTATTTTCGCTCCGCCGCCGGCTGCTTTCCAGGCGTTTCCACTTTATCCGCGAATTTTTCCCCTCGCGGGACGTCGAACAGAAACAACATGACCATTGTGACGCGCATACCAACGCGCCAATCCGGTACCGATATTTCCGCTACTCTTTCACACAGATGTAAAACGCTACCATAGTGGAAAAGAGGGAATCTCTCTGAGGGGACTTTGACGGAATTTACATCGTACGTTTCAATTGTAACACAAGCGGAAGTGATCCATTTCTAAATTGACTGTGAATCGTACGTCTAGGATGAATTCTGATTTGTCTATGTACATATACAATTATTAGTCAAATCCGAGTTCGGTGATTCCATTGACAGAAGTTGAGCGTTACGGTAACTGATCTTCAACATTATCGCTGAACGTTCAGTCCCATAAGGAGAGTTTCGTGTCGAAAGGATCATCGCGTATGCAAGACGAACATTCTCACCTGTTGCGAGCTTCCTTGTTGATTCTAATCGAGCATCCCTGATGGAAGTTGGCGAACACGACTCCTTCTTTTTCCCTTCCACTCCGTCTAACGGCTGCTTTCTCGCTATCGGTAGAAAGAAGCCACTCAGTCGTAAATAATATGTGCTCTTTTCAGATTATTTGGAATTCGGTCGAGACATTGTTAAACGCGATCTATCTAGCGTGCTATAGCTCGATATCTATGTCGATTCAGTAAACGTCAATAAACACTATACAAAAAAGTATGGAACCAGACTTTTTTTTTTCAGTGAAATATATCAGTTAAATTGTATAAAAATTGCTTCTTTAATAATTTCTTTTTCAAAAAGGATGAAAAGTTATAGAATAGTAATATAAACCAAGGTGGACATAGAAGGAATCAATAAACGATCAAATGATAGACTTTATCTCCTGCTACAATGTTTGAAATGTTACTGTAATGTTGCTGAAACGTTGCAATATTGCAGTAACATTGTAAATGCTGCAATGTTACTGCAAGTTTCTGTATGTTTTATGGGTTTGGACCGCCTAGAAAGTTCATTAGAAAACTTCTAATTGCAACTCATTGTTGTTTACAACTCCATCGTCACTGAAATATTATGGTTTTCATTTACATCTGATGAAGGCTTAATCCAGGAGAAACATGTTATGTATTTATTTTAATTTTATTCAATTGTAGTATTAATTTCATTACATATATATTGATTTATTTATATAGACGATTCTCGTAATTGCCCTCTTCATTTTTCTTATTGTTAGTATAACTTGTTAGTGATATATTTCTTACTGCAAGATATTTAATGAGTTTTTGCATATCGAACTTAACTCGAAACAGATCACTCATCAGGACTTAGTTAATGCTAATCACATTCGCGAAGGGTTCGATTTGTATCCCTAATGTGCCGAAAATTTCAGGACAGTACAAGAAATTTTACAGAGATAATCAAATACTACTTAGAAATGTTTTGAATTTTGTATAAACATTTCTTGTACATATCGTGAAAATTATTCACGCAGACCTGGAGTTTCTCGGAAAATTATATAATTTAAGAAATATACAGTAATGCTCGAAAGCAATTTGTAAGGAACGTTAATTGGTAACATTGACAAATGGTAAGCGATTAAGACCAAAGTTATGCGTCACACACACACACATTGCACATGAGTGATTTTTTGAATATTAAAATAATTCAAAATGTACAATATTTAACTTACTATAACGAGTCTCTCATACTTGAAAATCTTGTCATTTGAAAATCCGGAATTTTAATATCTACAAAATATTTTTGAGCGCTACTATGTATGGGACATTCTCCAAATATGTAGATGACGATGTATGAATAGAATATTTAACGATTATTCGAATGTTGCTTTTACATTCTGTAAATATTTCAGAATATTCCCCGAAATACTCTTAGAACGTTATACATTTTATGATTTTAAAAACATTTTATGAATACTTGAGTAATATTTAGCTGGGGAGGGACGGTATATCGATTTAATGCCGGTTCTAAGATCACTTTCGGAGTACTTCCGAGACGCTTGTTCGACGAGGAGCGACGTGGCCCCGCGGCTTATCGGCGTCGATCCAGTTTGATTCGAAATTCCACGATCATTCGACCTACCTCGTGACGTGGCCGCGATTTTCGGGTGCGCGCCACTCGTCTCCTTATCCCGGTTCCGGGATTGGCTGTATCAGTGCCGGCGCATACGAACGAGGGCCGGATATGCGCGCCGGCGGATGCGCGCGGCGTGCGCGCGTGTACGCGCCCGCGAGCAGTGTCGCGTCAGCCCCCGGCCCTGCCGCACCACGTACCATCATCCAGGTCCAGAACCTACACCTGTTCTCTCTTCTCTATCTCTATCTTTCTCTCTCTTTCTTTCACTCTCTTCTCTTTTACCAACCGACCGACCGACCGACCGACCTAATCCAATCGACCCATCCGCCGACATTATAACCCGTGGCCAACCGTCCGATCGCCACGTTGTCGGATCGAAAGTCGATCAAAACTGTGCTCCGTAATCATCGCCGTTGTCGTCGCCGGTAACGCCGTGGTTAAGGTCGTGGTTCAGCCGTTCTGTATGCAGAGTTAAATCGTCATTGGCAAGTCCATTATATTCACCATTTTAATATCGACACACGCGCTCTATTATACGATCAGTCAATATTATTTAAATCAGCTTTCCGTCGAACGATCATCAAAGCCTTATTATATTCTTAATGGACTCTATCTAGGGAAATGCAACACACGAGTGCCGATATAATTGGCATTAAACTGTATGACAGAGCCATGAGATGACAAACTTTCGATTAGTTCGTCATTTTTGTCAGCTTCAATACGACTGCATTCGAAAAGACTACCCGAGTTTATTAAACACATTGCAAAATATATTTGACGTTTATAATATAAATTAATCATTTTACCCTTAATTATTTAATATTCGATGAACAACAAGAAAACTCGAACGCGCCCTAAGTTAGAATGGATAAAAGTTTGTACTAAGTTTTTAAGTTCGTACCTTTTTTTCACTTTTATTTTCACAAAATTGCTCGTAGCCAAACTCTATTATAGGATCTTTAGTTGGAAGAAAGAAAGTTGGAAAAAGAAAGAAAATAAATTTTTTTGAACAGGAGAAAGCGTTGATTTGAATCGTATTGGCTTGATTTAATCGATTTACGATCCATATATATACTTTAATTATTGGGAATGCAATGAAAGCTCGACTGATTAATGCGATGGAAAATCGATCGATCATAATTTTTCCGGCGATACGAAAAAATGTTCGTCATATGGAGATGGCACTATAAACAATGAATACTAAGCCAGTTGATCATTTATTTTGAGTACTAAAAAAAAAATATCGTTAACAATATTTTTAATACTGAAAATGAGCGATCAATTCGTTAATATATCGCATTAAATAATTGTATTAAATAATTGTATTTAAATATTGTATTAAACAATTCGTTGATATATTGTATTAAATAATTTCTATAAGAGCGAAATAAAATTGCGCGTATTTGATGGGATCTAACGGAAGGATACGTACATATCCATCTTGTTTAATTAGAATACGGTTGTACATTACATGGGTGTTGAGCGTTCGGATACTCATGGGCAGAATTGCGCGCGCGCAGACTCCATATACATGTGGAGATCCGCGCCTCTTGTTTTGATCGTAATAAACGCCGCGCGTCCACCTATATGTTATATGTACATCAGCTCGATGGCGTCCGGGCGAAATATTAAAAGGGCAGGATTAATTACAATATTAAGTAGAAATCAACTGAATCGATACATATGAATGACAAACGCCATATTCGATCAAAGCGACTTTTCCGTTATAATGATATTGTAATCATTACGATGTCATTTGATATTTAAAAATAAACTTATTGGTGATATAAATGAGGTCATAATGATATCCTTATGTTATTACATATTATATGATATTACATATTAATAAATTAATATTGTTACATATTATTCTGTCAAAGGATGAAAGTATGCATTACTTGTTACGTTATTTTGTCATAATAACGGTTTGATAATGGCGTTGCAAATTTTTTATCGTGATAATACCAGGGTTGGAGAAATCAATAGTTATTTGTAACGGATTGGAAAAATCGCTTCTTGCTGGAAAAAGTAACTTGTTATTTGAAACAAAGTTACTGTTACTCGTTATAGTAATACGTCGATACGTTACAAGTAACGAACTACTTTTTTTCAGTAAATAACGCGTAATGGTGACAAGTTACTTTTCAAAGTGACTTTTCCAATCTTAGCACAATCTTAGCGTTTAATCAGCTATTATATTATACAGTCCTAAAAATTGCAATGTTATTATCAAATCGTTATTATACAAAATAAAAGTAACGGCGTTACTACAATTCCATTTTCTCTTTTACTTGAGGTAATATTTGTTGTGAATTTATACAATTTCCACTTCAAGTAAACTTTGCGCTGATTGCCTGTCGGTCTTGAAACACAGTCTCGTCGAGTGCATTTCAAATCGAAGCTGAAGTAGTAATATCACAAATTAAATTGACAAGCAATTTAATATTATTCATGCTGTATAATAAGCTTTAAAAGTTATTATAATCTTTAAAAATTTGTAAATAATTTATTGCGGACTTCAATCGAGATTCGAATCTGGATCTTTCGAGTTCCATGCAAGCATCCTCCCAATTTTATCACCGAAACATGTATCGCTTTGACTGAATACATATATGGCATTTTTTATTATACATACAGAATTAATCACGAAAAATATCGAGAAAGCGCTCCTCTTTTTAACATTGCCCTCTTTAATATTTAATACTCGTCTTATAATTCTTCTATAAGCGATATTTCATTTTGTTTATTTGTAAATATAGCATATATGGATTAATATTCCAATAATTATTCCAGTAATTATTCCAGTAATTTAAACATCTCGCAAATTTAACTCCTAATTAAACTTTAACTGATCGATATTTGCGAAGTGGATAGAACTTCCCGCGAAATGATGCTCTCTATTAAAAATTTCCGATAGTTTTTGCGAAGACGACACAATGGTGTCTTCGAAACAATGTACAAACCACGATTTTTTTTATGGTCGCAGTATCCATGCATCCAAGCGACGTGGTTAAATCCAGACATTTATAATAAACCGCATAAACTCTCGCCGGGCGGAGCAAATAATTTATGCGTTATAACTAACTAATTCAATTATGCGTTAGAGCTGTCTAAGTTATGATTCACACATCCCAAGACGCACAACGCTCCGCGAAGAGTTGGCCAAAGTTTCGTTCTGTGGCGTCATTATCAATCGAAAAAAATTATTTTACTAAATTAAAAAATAAACCCAAGTGATACTATCTTTAAATTATACGATAAATCCTAAGTGATACGTATTTTTTGTACTTTCATTAAAGGTCTTCCTGTGGTAATAATTATTCTTTAATTATTTTAAAAAAATGGCTGTATTTTCACTCTCTTGGAATGAGATATTACACCAAGAAATTTATAGAGTTATTACTCTAATTCTGTTATTATTTATGATTGCGTTTTACACTGAAAAAGATTTTAGCGAGTAGTTTGCAGAGTTGGATACGTCTACATTATAAATTCACATTAAAAAACTCAAGTACTGAAATCCGTTACGATCGAAAATAATATTGCTTCTCTTAATTGGCTTAAAAAAATTATTACATCATAAAATCAATATAAAACTCGATCAAAACGCGCGTGACTCTCCTCCTTTTTTTTTTTAGACATGATGGAGGTCGTGGAATTTCCGACGCTGAAGGGATTGTACGTTATACTCTATATCGACATGTACTTTTAATCTTCTCAAAAGATTGCAATCGCGAAAATCTTCCCAATTACAGACACTTTATAGCGCATTTCAGCGGTATATATTTATTACATAATTAACTCTTACGCAAGTTACCGAAATTAACGAGGACAAATTTTGGGACGTGGTTTCCGAACTAAGAATATGTAAAATTTAAAACGTCAAAGCATTATTTCTTAAGTATATGAGTGACGTTTTACATCACTGACATCATGATCTGTGACTGCATAATAAATGTATCTATATATTTTTTGTAAAACGCGCAGAGTAAATAATGTGATTGACTCACATAAGAACAGTAAATTGATTAATTTAATATTAATTGTTAGGATTTCTAGTGTTTAACTTATATTATTTAATTTATATTATTATTGTAGTAATGGGATTATAAGAAATACTGATATATTATGTATGTAATTGAAGGAAAATAAGTAAAATAAGTCAAAACGTTTACTTTGTACAGCATTAAAACATTAACAATAAATTGAATTACAATCTATAAAATCTACTTTTATATCTATACTATTACATCGCTCGTTATAGTTGATTATGATTATACATTTTGCTTTGCAATTTCACGAGTTAAATTATTATATTATAATAAGTGACGAGCTAACACGTAATATCGCACCTAATTGCGTGCGTTTTGAGAACTGTCGCGTCGACATTCCGATGTTAAAAGGGAGGACTGTTAGTCCGCGGGCCCCCCATGAGTTTGTTCCAACAAATAGTATCGTCGGCAGAACTATTATTACATCTAGACAACAAATGTGCGACGGGATATCATGGCTTGAAGCGCGGATCCGTTAATAACTCGCAGTTGTCCAAAATAGACGCGTGTTATAAGGGGGGTAAATATGCACCGGAGTGCGGTGTACACAGTTAGAGATCAGGTCACCGACTGCTTCCGCCGTGCTATCTTGTGAAATACTTTGGACATCTTGGCGTTTAACATATATACTGGACGCTGCCGTTTCATACTTATATCTTAAGGAAAAGATTTCCTTCCGCTTCTTCTTCTTTTTTTTTCCGTCTTTTTCATATCTTCCGAGTGATATCTTTTTCCCGTGAAATAGGAAAATTGTGGTAAAAAAAATGATAGAATTCAGGGAAGGAAGGAGGAATATGAAAAAGAAGGGGACAAATCATATGAGAAATATGGTTTTGGTTATAAATGGGATTAAAAAGTGTTTTTATTTGTTAAATTATTTATTTTTTAGTAATTGTACGTTAATATTCTATGTACAGAACAATGAGATGACTCAGTTAATGCAAAAGGAAAACATATAGTTCCATTCTAAAAAATTATGCAATTATAGCAATATGTGCAGTATTTGCAAAATACATCTTTTTAAAAGCAACTATTAATGTACAATTATCAAAAAATGAATAGTTTAACAGATAAACATATTTTTCAGATCAATTAGACCCGAACGAGTAACTTTCAAATGGTGCTACAGTAAAATCACTAAAATCTATTATATCTATTTTTTTTACGATTTTACCTAAAAAACTTTCAATCGGCATGTCATGATCTACAAAATATCACAATTTCAACCAATTTAACTGTCATTTTTCTCATACAGTTTGTACGGGGTCCTTTATATGCGAAAAACGTTTCCTGTTTATTCCTCCGAAAAGAAGCGAGGGATGAGAATCATACAACATCGATCGGCAAGCAAACGATAGAAACTGGAAGTGACAGTAACTTCGACAAAGATCATACCAAACGTATCGTTTCGTATTATCTTATTCAAGCTACAACATTCTCTAGCCAGTCCCAGACTATGCACCTTCCCAATCTCTCTCTTCACTCCTCACATCGAGTTGCAATTAAGGTTTCCCCCTTCAACAGTATTCAACAGTTCCCGACGATACCGTCCGTCTCCCGCGCTCTTGCTTTGTCCTTAAAGGAAGATTCAAGCCGGTGAGCTGTGCAAAGAGGCTTTCACATTATCTTTGCCGTGGCGGCAGTTGACAGTGTGCGTCGAAACTTTTGTTCTAGTTACGTTAGTTATTTGGAGGAAAGAGAAGCAGCGATGATAGAGTGGATATAAAGGAGAGACAGATGGTGTTTGCATGATGTGTGTGCGCCCTTATATAAGTGTGTATCAAAAGAAGCATCATTTTCATCGAGGAATTATTTCCGCTATCTTCGTCCGTTAGCGCGAGAGAAATAGAAAGATAAATAGATAGATAGATAGAGAGATAGTAAGATGGAGATAGAGAAAGGGAGGATATGTGTGTGTAGATGTTTTCAGTGCAGGGCGCAGAATAACTCGCGTATCTGAGTGCGTCCGGAATTTCCACGCTGTCCACAAAATGCGCTGATAAATATCTTATCAAACGCCCCATGTGTCTCGCGTGGACGTTAAAGATGGACGAACAAACGTAGATGCTCTTGCTCTTTGTGAGAGAAATGGATGGAACGAATGAAGCGAGATTGCGCAAGATATTTTGCGAAACAATGCTTGGAAAAGAGAAAAGTATTTCTGATTACAATTGCATGATGAAATGACTATCTTTAGGAGGTTTTTATTACTGAATAATTATGTATTATATTTTATTATGTATTATAATTATGTATTATATTAATTCATAAACATGAAAAATTTGTACTATGCATTTTATGATGATAATTTTAAATATAAATATAGTAAAATATCAAGACGTGGTAAATAAAATAAGGATTTTTAGTTTTTCAGTAAATGCAATTGCAATTGATTCAACTTATTTCTCATCTCTTATCAATAGAATTGGAAAGATGAGTAATAAGTTAAACCTCGCTTAAAAGTTAATTATGAATTGTCTAACCGGTCCTTATTATTCATGTGGTCATAATGATTAAAAAATATGTTAAGCAAAAACTGAAGATTTTCAAGTAGTGTCACTATTATTAATAGTACAATTAGTTATATTTGCATGATTAAAAAAACAATTATAAATATACAGTTGTTCTAAAACATGACTACAAATTATATAGTCAAATTGTGATAATTGCAATAATTGTTTTCTCTCAGTGTGAAAATAATTCCGGTTTTAGAGATGTGCGAACATCGACAACTTATTGTGGCTTTATTTGTGAGACGTCTCTCACGATTGTCACACGCATGACCCAGGTTAATAGTTTTGTAAACGAGTGGGCTCGCGGTGCACGGACTATTCTGTAGTCCAACGATTCGATTCGACTGATCCGAAACGACACAATGGCTTCGAGATCCGGTTCACAATCATGCACCGCTTTTGTCTCCGGCGTTAAAAATTTTATCCCGTGACTTGGTTCGGAATAAAATACGGATACGGGATATACGAAGTGCGTGAACGAATCAGACATGAAGGATGAGAGCTCTCACCGAGAGTGATCCACGTCGACTTCAAAGAGCACAATACCAATCAAATTCGAAGCGAATGCGGATTACCGCGCTCGCATCTCATTCTCGTGTCAAACGTTTTTACGGACGGGAAAGTATTCTGGATTTTTCGTCCTCACAACATCCGACAGCGCTCCCGCATTCATCTTCGACGCAACATTCGAGACGAGAGCGCGAGGCATTATACGAGTATACATATAGAGAGAGGCTTTATAGCAATATCTGCTCGGTATTGCTGTTTCTGTTATGCAACGATACATAACATATAGTGATATTTTAATCGAATGACCTTTCACCGATTTTACAACTTCCAGAAAAGGACAGATTTTTAAGGGTCTGGAATTAACTGCGGTATGCCGCGCTGGCGAGAACCGAATTGGCGAGGAAACGCGAAATTTACGCTCCACTTTGTCGGATCGGCCTGGTACGGGCTGGCAGAAAAATCGAATTCCGGCATGTTAGAGATCAAAGGGGCGCGACGAAGGGAGACGCGTAACTTAATTTCTTTATTTTTAGCCGCTTTAGCTCGCAAGTGCGCCGTTCTAACGATTCATGCTTTGAATTTCAAGCCCTCGCTTGAAATGCCTTCTAAACGCCTCTTTCATTCTTCCAATTGCATATAAAAAATATACTTCTTGACAAGAAATAAAAATAATATCGAAATCAGGTAGCGCGTATATATACATATACATATAATACTACGATATAACATATATATGAATATACCTAAAGAAACTAAGAGTTATTTCGGAATGGTTAGATAAAGCTGAAATAAAAAAATTTATTTTGTCAACTTTAAATTTAAACACTATAGAAAAATAGATAACAGAAATTTGGATAACAACGGCACATTTATAGATACATAAATTCTGCAGAATCTATTAAATATTTATCTAACCAAATGTCATATAACTATATTTATCTCTTAATTATGTTTTTATAATATCATACATTTATCATATTTTATTGACAGATTATCTAATTTGATTTAATAGTTGTTCGTGTAAAAGAATGTTATAGATTCTGTGTGGCCTATAATTGTTTGTGCGTTGGAGCGACTTTTACTTTCCAATAAATCACTGTAACAGTTACACTATGACTTTGCCAAACAAACATGTAGATGATGTTTTACGAGCGACCTGATTTTAGCTCGGTAATGAAATATTTAATCATCCGTAATTTGAAGTTTATAGTATCTACAAATTATATTTTCATCACTTGCGCTTCAAACAAAGTAATGCATAAATTAATTCCTTTTTCAAGAGAATACGTTTCCCTTTTTCCGTCGTGTTAGAAAACTGGTGTGCGGTAATTAAAACAAAATTATCGCAAGCATCGGTCCATGAAATAAATATTTGTTTATATTTATATCAACGTGTTTTATCTATTGCATTATTTAATCCAATTTAAATTTCATCTAATTCATTCCAGCGGTTAAACATTTAATTGCGCTTTACGTTGGTTTATTTTATAGAATTGTGGAAATTGTAATTTGGACGATTTGAATTCGTTGATTGTGGTGAAAGGCGCGTTAAAAGAGTTAGCTGTTTAATGTGCATCGATAAACTATACTGTTCAATTATATTTTTGCAGAAAATATAACGTTTAAATTCGAAATAGAGTACAGCCTTCGATAATATATGCTTTACTGTGAAATAATTTTTAAGGATATTTATAATCTGGAACGTTGTGTCCTAAAAACATGTAAATCTTAACCGATTTGAGACTATGAATAAACTGTACTTCAAAGTGACTCTTTATATTTGATACAATATATGAATATGCAAATAGTCTAAAGTGATTCTTTATATATATATATATATATATATATACACATGTGATATATGAATATATGATAGAGAAAATTAATTCATGCTATATATCGAATCTCTTAAGATAGCTTAGTACATGACCGAGTTCGCGGCAACCTCACTGAGGCCGGCGACCTCGCGAGAGAGATGTATTCTTCTGATAGAGAATTAAAAATGATCGCAAAAACGGATGGACTATTCGGGGACTGCCTTCTGCACGACGAACAAGAAAGAGAATTAGTCGCTTCAATTGAGAATCCTCTCGCCAGTTTCGGTCGATCGCTTGGTCTATAATTATACACATACTGTAAAAACAATCCCTACTTCATGATACATCGGAACGATGCATGTTTCGCGGTTCGACGAGATAATTAGGCTCCTAGCCAAGACCACGTACTATACGATTGCCGAGCCAAACGCGAACAATACCAGTTTCTCGATTTCTTCAATTCTTTTTGGACAGTATTCCAAAGTTTAACTTCTTGTCGATTAAACAAATTTTGTAATTCTAGTTGGAAATTGCAATTTGCGTTAAGTATTCTCAAATTTTATTTTTCGGCTTACACTAATAAACTAATTTTTTCGTTTATTTTAAGTGATTCGATTTATTATATACTAAATACCGATGAGAATAAGCCATTTACGGTCAAATTGGATCTTGGACGCTTCTAATATAATTTCGTGTGAATTTATATACTACATATGTAGATTCTTAAATGCGTGCATCAAGGATCTACGTACGTAGTATATAAATTCACACGAAATTATATTAGAAGCGTCCAAGATCCAGCTTGACTGTAAATGGCTTATTCTCATCGGTATTTATTTTAAAAACTCTCACGGTCCACATAAATTTTGATATCGATTTATTATGTATCGTATATACAATATATTAATATGATAGATTGTGTACAGTAAATTTTTAATAAATTTATATTATCGTATATTATATTAAAGTACAGAAAGTTAAATGAGAAAAAAAGGGATTCTGCATCGCTTGCTATAGCTGCATTGTTTCAGAACAGCAAACTGGAATTGTAAATTTACATGGGCTTTATTAGACGTAAGAAATAATGGAAGGGATAAAACACAAGGTGCGAGGAAAATAGAATTTTCTGCCATATAATCTATAGATGCATATGAAGTACATCGGCGCGGAAATGTCGCGGGGTGTAACCTACTTCTACATATCCGTATATGCGTTTTTACATACGTGTAAGTAATATAGGAAATAGGTCGAGGGTAGTTTCCGTCCTCTGGATGGTTTCGTTAAATGAATATTAATGCGCGTCTAGTGAGAGAGAGAGACCCAACCTTTTGGATTCGAGTTTACAGATGAAAAAGCTTTCTCTCTCTCTCTCTCCTTGTATTTAGGAAATAATGCCCTCTGGTTATAAGATTCGGCACGAAATTATTCTCCTTTCGAGAACTTGTCTGTCCACAATCCCGCCGAATAAAATAAAGATAATCGATGAAGTACAAGCCAATGAAAAAGAAGGAAATAATTGTAGGATACCGTACGGATGTACAAGAAAGATCTAAAAATCCACTTTCTTTTTATCAAATCTTCTCTCATTCACTGGCACTTATTTCCCAGTGGGGAATGAGATTTTGAATCGGATTTCAAGCCCTCTCCCCTACGGGCAAGTACTTTTAATCGGTTACACGGTAGAAAAAAATATTATCCGAGTAAACTGAGGGAATATATCCAGATCTCTGGACATATAAAAAAAAATTTTTCCCATGATGGCTTTCCTGCAATTTGAATACATCAAATATGAATATTAAACACAAAAGATATAAAAATATCAAAAATAGACAATTACTTTCAATATATTATGGGAAATCAATGTTGTGCTGTAAATGATAAGCAATTGGTGCGTCTGACATACGGTTACAGTTATTATATATGTATATAATCATTATAATTTCTCTCTTTTCCCTGGTTATATATCTGAATTTAGAAAAGAAATAAAGATACAAGATACCGTCAAGATACTGTTGAGATTAAATAAAAACTGGTCGCCTTTTTATAACCTTCTTTCCTCAAGAAATTTCACAGAAAAATACACGGGCTGCCAAGCATTCGGACGATATTCAATTTTCTCTCGTAAATCTCTCCGGCAGGATACCACATTTATCCTCGTCGTTGCGTGGCCATCTTCGAGGATGTATTCGCCCAAGAACGATGGCGGCTCGCCTTCGGTGAGCTCGTTTTGTTCCCAGATGCGTTAATCTTACCGCCTTTCGTCCATGTCTGCTCGCAGCCGTTCACTAACCGCGAGGTAGGATATTTCGTGCACGTAGTCAATTTACTCGACGAAATGAGCAGCTTACCAGAGTGATGGATTCCGCGACAGGACTATCTATTGGTCACAAGGGAACAAAACGCAAGTCCGTGCATTAATTAGTAATAAAAAAAATATATAATACGGCTAAAAATAACAATATCGATCATATTTTGGTATTTTGAAATTAATTTACGATTTGATCGAACATTACTGTGTGCAATTCGCAGAACATCGATTATATCACGTACAAATGGAAAATACTACATTTCAAGAATAGAACCTAGCCGGGTAACAGAAATGATTGGTCGAATTGACGTCGATGGACCAGTCTGCCATAGTCCCATTGACGTCAATCAACGTCGATACGACTAATTACTTCTAGCGGGGAAATATCTCGTCGAGATTAATTAAATGAATTTACACGCTAACACTTTAAAAACATATTTTTAATTAAAAATATTAAGTAAATTGCGTTTGGTTTTACACATCGTACTCGTTCCAAATAAATAACATTGTTATAGTAATAATAAATAGAAATATTGTGCGCGGATTGTGTTGGCGAGTGCAGAAATTGTCATCAGCCTATCCGTGTCTCTGGAGATACCGGTCGGTTATATGTCGCCAATAAACTCCCTGCAGGCAAGTTCTGCAAAAGTTAAAATTAAACATCGAACTTTCTGTCCGCCTGGACACTGAAGTCTCTTCTTTAAATACGACGGGATTATCATCACCCTCGTGCAATTAAGCTGTTGACTTGATCTTTTATGATTTAACCATTTAACGCTGTCTCGGACGAACAATACATATAATGTATCATGTATTTGTTTTCGTTTACATTAATGTAGAAAAATCGTTCGAACGTCAAGGAAGATTCGAAACTTTGCGAGAAGCATCTTGAGGTATAATGCGATTGAGGTAGGACGATAGTTGCTTAAGGGAAATTAGCGAGATAGTGGCATCAGGCGGAACACCTCTGGTCGCTACGTCTTTAAACTCAATTATTGTCTCGCAATTAATGGCTGGTCGAACTCGGGAGTTAGGTGGGTTACGAACCAGTGGAAAGTTCGACCAGCGACGCGCCATAATGCAATTGATTCACCGTATATATGTACGTTGCTGATTGCGCGGCCTATCCAGCAAATGACCGGCCTTTTCGAAATGGAAGCTATATACTCTGACCCTCGAGGGAGATTGTCATTGCAATATATGTAAAGTGAAATATAATAAATATTTTAGATAACGTTATCCCATAGGTAGTTAGCGCGCTTTTCAAAACGATTTTTTTTATTTAACGTGCAAATTATTATACCACAAAGAGTCTTTTTGTTAATCTCGTTAATCTTGTTGGCAACGTGTTAGAATCGGGTCTTTTATCGGTTTTAAAGGAAATCAAGAGTGAGGGAGAGAGAGAGAGAGAGAGAGGAGGAGAAGGAAGAAAGAGAGAATTCTCCTTTTCCTCTGATTTTAACGAGCTTTGATTATGCTGTAATATCCTGTAGCTTAATATAGGAGATACGTATTTTTATATCGCATCTTTCTCGCGTCTCTCCTTTTGTTGTATTAAAGCTCTATAATTTCTATATTTATCTCGTTCCCTCTTCCCTTGTCTCTTTTCGCTAATTGGATTTGTGAATCGAGTGGTTTTTATAAAACAAGATAATTGACCCTGCGTTGAGAATTTTTTCTCTTTAGCTGGGCCAGCTAGTACAGGTAGATCTGGAATCGAAAGTGTCGGAATTAAATTTAATTATTAACAAGTGTTGCGCGATGGTTAAAGCCATTTCCATTTCGCCGGATAACGTTGATTTAATAAATACCCCATTTTCATCCGTATTCATCCCGGTAAGACCGAAATCAGAGACCTGTAATCTCTCGGACAGTCTGGGTGAGAAAGGGGGAGAAATAATATTAATATAAGAAAACCGATCACGCTCCGCGATGAATCACAGTGTTGAGATTGAATCAATATAATCAAAATCGGATATCGAATATTGAATCAGGCGCCATGACTGTCGGTACATAAGCGGCACGAAAGATTTCGTGCACATCCACCGCAATATAATCTTTCGACATTTTTGTCAGAAAGAATGAAAAGATCGCGGAAATTGTATTTCTTGGAAAATCTCGCGTACATTCTACACAATAATGCGATTTAACAACTTAAACGCTGCGAATTTCAAATCGACATTATTTTGCAGTTTACATTATTTCGAATAACTGTTTTAGACACTATTTACTAGATACTATTTACAGTGACTCTAAGTCAACGATTTGACTAGATATTGTTTGTGCTGGGTCCATATTCTGTACACGTCTCCCGACAGTTGTCGGTGTCGATAATTAACGATAGCCAATGGCAAGGACTGTTCTAGGAGAAAAGTGCGGTTTTATTTTTATTGCCTATCGCTACTTAACGACACCGACAACTGTCGGTAGACGTGTACAGAATATAGGCCCAGGATAGTAACTAGTTAACGATTATCTAAAATGTTTGATTTCAGATGCCTATTTAACATCGAACCTAATTTAAAATATTCTATATACTTTTTCTTTCAATCTTTATTTTGCTCACTGCGCTTATGAGTATTAATGGTTAACCCTTACTCATTACTAACTATAGTTTTAATTTGCTCTCGAGTCCCTCGTTCATCTTCGTTGCAGCAAAAAAAATTTATACTTATAAGCGCACGTATATATTTTTAACTTTCTAGAACAAACGTTATTTAAACTTTATTTTGGAAAATAATATAAAATATAATATATAAAAATATTTAATTTATTGAACCTATACGAGAAATTTCTTTTAAATAATTTTAAACGCTTTAGTTGAATAGAACACGACTATAAAACAAGCATAAACAGAATGAAAGATTTTAAGTCTGTTATTTATTTCTGCACTGTTTGAACTAAAGTATACGGTGCAATAAGTTGAAATGAAACAAACGTGTATTTGTTTCACTTTAACTTATTGCACCACGTGCACTAGTTTCAGGCAGTGCAGAAATAAAAAACGGACCTTTTATACTTTCACATTTTTGTTCAGTAATAGCTCGGTTAGTGCGACCATGTTCTTTGTCTTGTAAATGGACAAATCGTTTTCAAGAAGTTACGTTTAAATTTTACGTTCACACAAGGCGAAATTGGAAGAAAGCTCACCGTTTTACTTCACTTTAGGTCAAAATACGTGATCTTTAGGCATTGCGAAACGATTGAATGTGTCGTACTGGTAAGGGATTCGAAAAAAAAAAAAAACGATAAAGGAGGAAGGGAGTAAATGGGGTGAATCACTTAAAGTCTTTTGTGTTCGGTAAAACGAAGTGTTTCGAGTTAAAGGCTACTTTTTTCTTGGTGATTTGAGAAAAGTTATCTACGTGAGTAGGCTTCTATCTTCGACAGCACGCCATGTTTATAGGTCGTACTGTGGAGGCTTCCGTTTCTCTTATTGGATGAAGCCGTAGCATTGATGCTACGTAATTGTCAAATCCTTTTAATGCCTGCCATTCGAAAAAGCGTATAATGTCATAACTTCTATTTCCCTTCAATTACCTATTTAAATTATTAAATAATGAATTATTTATCTTAAATGAGAGATTTATTTTCTTTCTTTTCTAGTAAAGCAGATCATTTTTTTTAAAAAGGCGATTGAAAATCTTTCGAAGAGATTGAATAAAATTGCTTTTAAATTTTCTTCTTTTTATAGTCAGTTATATATCATAATCATGATTACTTCTAGACGCGGATATGTCTAGCTTTCTAGTGAATCCCGTTCTTTTTTTTTTTTTGCTGCAACGAAGATGAACGAGGGGCTCGAGAGCAAAGGTAATTCTCGTGCAGCGGCGAAACTTGAAGGACCCTCAAGACAAAGTTGATCGTGGAAGGCCGTGGAAGATGAGACAGAAAAGTTTTCTCCCTCGTGGCACGGCGCGACGCGTCGCGGTGGGAAGGTTGGGATCGATCTTGCCGCGCTACGTTAAGTTCGATCTGGATTTCGACGTGGCGTGTTCTCCCGGAAATTCTGAAAGTTTCACGGCAAAGTCTCTCCAGTGACGAGAGGGACGAAAGAGGGAAGGCGCGCGATCGAAGCTGGCGCAATCACAGATGTGACAAAGTCGACTTCCGCCTCCCACTTCCCACTGCACGTTTCAGTTCTGTCAGTTTAATATCGTAGCTATATATAAATGTTGCGTGTATATTGCGCTTGTTTCCAAGAACGAGTTATGTTTCATTTACGGATTATTTGAATTTCGAATTAGCGAGAATATTAGTGGACGTCATCATTCGACGACCTTCCTTCTATAAACGAAAAATGTAATGACGGTATTTTCTTTCATAATTTGCTATTTTAATGCACGATATAAAGTGTTGAATTTTCTTTTTATTCTAATGTAACGCTTTTCTTTTTTACGGAATCAATGTAAAATATGTTTGTTGTAGTACAATGTCAAAGGTTTCGCAGCACATTGTTTTATATCGTTTTACATAATCGGCTCTAAAGGGTACGCTGAAGTAACATCGTAATCAATATTCTTTCCATCGTCGTAAACTCCATTTTCTTGTCTTCGAGGTACGTCGGCATTAATTTAATAAGGCGCGATCAAAAGAGTCCGCCTTCACGCTTGCAGCCGGTAATTAACAAAGTGCGAAGTACCGTAGATCGTGTGTATGAGCACGGCGCTCGGGCTTACGTGATTGCATTTTTCCATGTCCCCCTTAATGACACCCCGCGTAATTATATCATAAATTTTAATCTGCCACATGGCGGACTGCGCTCCGCCGGTGATTCCGAATATTACGCTAAGATTTCTGTCCTGATGTTGCGTATAGCTTACTTACTTGCGAGACGACTTGCCTTTACGAGAGTTTCAATTAAAAGTAATTTTAATATCGCTTCGCACGTAACGTATATAATTACACGTACAAGATTTATATGCTAAAGTATAAATTATATTTATATACTGATAAACATTTAAGCTGATATGTTAATGTACGTGTTAACCTTTTAAATAAACCGACCACGATAGAAATAATTTATTTTTCTTTACCGCGACTAATTATATCCCGTTGAAACTTGGACCTCGTAATCGATAAAAAATTGTCATCTATGTCGTCTGCGGATAGAAACAAATTTGAAGAGTTTTAATTACACAATTGCGCGCGATTATATGCTAGGTGTGTCGCGAGTGAGTATGCAAATTAATCCTGCATAACGGTAATATAATTTTTTTTTATATAATACGACTTGCTTGAGCTTTCTATAATCCGATACCGCCCGGTAGGTAGGAGGATTCCTCGTTTTAGCCGGAAATACTCAGATATTATTACGCGAATATTAATGTGAAAAATAATTCTCTTCCTCTCTCTTTTTCCCCTCTGTCTCGGAAACAAGATTTTAATCTCGGTTTTCAAAGCGGTATAAATTAGCACGGAATGCAAGAGACTCTTGTGTTCTTACCGACTTGTGTCAAAATGATAATGTCGCGATGAGACGGTGCTTGGTGGTTTCAGCTATTTCCCGTTCTAAATTTCTTTGTCCCACGATAATGCCTTTTGTATTCCATTTTCCAAGAGCTATCCCTCTTTCTTTCTCGTTAACGTGATTTACCGTGAGTTGAGTCTCGCGTGTGTTTATTGACATGAACCGGGTGCTCGACTGACCTTCTACAGCGGAATAATAAACGGTCAATGCATTATAATGATGGCCTGATGAAAGCATCTCGGCTCTGCGATAAATCGAGTAATAATTCCGTGCGAGTCGCTTGTGAAATTTAATGCCGCTATTGCTGCCCGATGTGTAGCGTTAAAATTCCCTTTATTTAACGAAACCCACACATATTCACAAGCCGCCATACGGATAATGGTTTTTGTACATCGCACGGCCGGACGTGCACAAGCCTATGGCCGAACAGGATTTCGCTAATTACTAATTGCCAATGAATTCACCCGCCGGGTTATATGGCCGATCTTTAATTAAAATTTTCAATCTCCGAATTCAAATATTTACCGGGACAGTTAGCGTCTCCGTGCACTCGTAGGATTATGCATTTTCCTGCCCTCAGAGCATGCTCAAATACCATAAACCTCTATAGTCTACCATGAGTGATTCAAGGAACTAGCCGCAAATGTTAGAAATTTTACAAAACCTTTGAATAAAACGAGAAGAGAAGGCAGTATATATAGATTCGTATAGAACTTATCTGTTAATAAAAAAAAAAAGATGCATAAGTAATATATTTTTATAATAATACGTGAAAAAATTCTTTTATATCTGTTGAAACGCTTTGATTTCGTGAATTTTACATTCTATCTATTTATATTTTTTGAAGTTGTGAATTTCAGATTTTGAGAGTATAGACGGATGCCCGTCTCCGCCAATATAATATTTTAGCCTATTTAATGTCCATAGCTGGACGTTGATATTACTTGGATGATTGGCCATTTTATTGATGGGATGGAATCTCGGTAAAAGCTTTTCGGCATGATGAACGTAACGAGCTTTGAACATAAAGGGATAGGCGAGCGTTATTGAAGTCGTTTTTGATTTACGTATATTTTCGCAGAGCAGACTTGACATATTAAAGGCTACTGTCGAGATGTGAATTATTTCTTTGTGTGTGGAAATATCGCGATTCCAATAGGATTTCTGTAAAAAAATGTGACAAATCTGGAAAACTATGATCGCATTTCTAATTATCGATACAGACACCGGTATAACTGATTTTTTTTTTTTAAATGTCTCGCAGTTTGGATTTGCACAAATATGCGCGATGGATTTCAGTGAGTTTTTGGTCGAATTTTAAGTTGGCTATACTAACAAGCGTGCACGCGAATGCACCGTTGCGCTTTCGTTATATTGTTGCGTTTGTAACATTCCACTGTCGTATAATATTGCTGAAACGAGCAACCTCGACATAACCGGTAGAGTTGCTAACGACTCATTCGATAACGAGCTTTGCTAAGCGCTTTAATTAATGTCGAATGTAGCATGCTGTTAGGCGCGCGCTGCGAAAAAACCTGGGGTCGGTCCGGTGAACATTACTGGAAACAAATCAATCATCGAAACAAGAGAAACTAATCCAATCTCTTAGGCTGATCTATAATTTAGCTGTAATATTATTGTTGGTTATTTACGAATAAATGATTTATAGTCGATTAAATTCTTACATTTAAAACTATTTTAAGTATAATAATCTCAAATCTGATATAAAAACAGCATGAATATTGATCTATAATAATATATAGAATCGTTTGGATTAAATTTAAATTAAGCAGCTTTTTCTGTAATACATGATTTTGGATCTATTATAATTAGAAATTTTACTCAATTTTTAACTTTCTCATAAAAATAAATTATATATCAATTCTTAATATAACGTTTTGAAATTATTTAATAACGTTAAACGTTTAAACAACACGGTGCGATTTTACTTGCAAAATACTTCAGTAAGAACTTGTTTATATTATTTTAAAGAAAATTTTGATTCAAAGGGTTAATTATTAAAAATACACTTTTAAAATAACTATGCCACTGTGGACATGAATAAAGCAAGAGTCGCAATCAATAGATCGAATGTATTTCCCGGATTTATCTCGCATCTCGAGATACATATATATTTCAGTCTATTGTGTTCTCTTATAGACTATAAAACACATTCTTCTTTACAACCGAATGAATTACAGGGTCGATTTCAATTCGCATGCCGTAGTTAGCAGCGAGAATTCGCTGAAGTTCGAGAGCAGTTTTGCTGGCGTAGCGAAACTTGTCGAGAGAAGATGGATTCGAAATCGAAGCAGATATCAAACATGGAACTAAATTCACAGATGATAATTCGATTTCGACAGTTACGCAAGTCTCTCTCTCTCTCTCTCTCTCCCCCCCCTCTCTCTTTTCACATATTCAATCGTTATTCAAGCAGTCCAAAATTGATTTTTGCTTTAATTCGAATCAGGGACACTCTAATTTATCGAAATGTTGTGAAATATTTTAATATAAGAAAATTTGTTTTGAATTTTAGCAAGTTATTTCAAATTGGTTGGAAACGCCCGCGACCTTGTTTGGCGCACAAATCGATTTAAACTCTCGTTAATTTCAACAAAAAACGGCTCTCTCGTACAAATGAAAATAAACTAGTCGATAGAAGTTGACATGCAATTAGAGTTTCTAATCAACGTATCAATTAATAATATTGCTGATTCCGTTTGCCTATTACACACACAGAGTGTGTTTCTAATCAGCGTACACGACAAAGTCATTATAGCACGATGCCTGTCGATAATTAACAAATCGCGTTGGAAATTGCGTTAATATTTCAACGCCTACGGATGAGCAACTTGTAGCTCATTCCTTCACGAGGTGACCAAAATTACGGTCTGTCGACTACGAATTCGTCGATGTGACGAAGTACTAAGTGAGGCAATTAGAAACTTTAGTCTGAGCGTTGAATCAAACTGAATTGTAAATAAATATTAGAATATTTTTTAACTTAATAATTTTTTCAGCAAATTCACATAAATATATATTTTAATTTTTGAATAATTATAAAAAGTCAGTATTTCTAATCTGTTTTTACTTTTAAACCGTCTATGTACAATCTTAAGATGTCACAAGCCAATCACGGAGAAATTAAAATCTTAAGACACTACTTAAGATAAATCTTAAGATACATTTTAAAACATAATCGACTTTGAATTCCGGCCAAGAGATGTTTAATGACGAATATTAATAAAGTAATGTCGACAAGTATTTTTTTTCATCGATAAGCGAGGGATTTTAAGCAGCTCGAATAATCGCATTCGATCCAATGAGATCGCGTCAAGATTTGACGCTTATAAAATGCGTCACGCGTGCAGTCGACAGGAAAATTCGAGATCGATATATGCAAACGCGAGTCGGCCTTCAGTCAGTCAGCGTTTCGTACAAATCGTGCAATTTTGAAGACTCACGAATTCCAGGCCAAGATTATCCGGTGAGGCGACACACTCGAAGAGGTCCTTCTCGATGGGGAAACGTACTCCTCACTCTCTCCCTTCGAGGACGTAAGCTGAGAGGGCGGTTAGCAGCTGGATTTATATGGCGGCATTAATATGCAGCGTCGGGAATTTCAATGGGGCAATCGCGCTTATGAACAAGAGAGACGGAGAATCGAAAGAGAAGAGTAAAAGGGAACGCGCGCAGAGGGAGGATAGAAAGGGGTAGGAGAAAGGGAGGAAGCATCTCGAGGGCTCCGGCCCGCCGAACTCGTCGATGATCAATACTTTTGTCTACGTCCACGTGACTCGCTAATGGGATTGAATCGTGCCTATACGCGGGCAATCGCGTGCGTTTCATATGTCAAATTAGACGGCGATTCAGAACGGAAAAAGCGTTTATAGATTGCACCTTCCATAATTACGAGCCGATAAATCACTTAACGGTTCACGTGCGATCGACCGTAGGAATAAGAAGCAAAACATGAAATACGATAAATAACCAACTTCGTCAGAACGGTTATTACACAGAGATGAAAGCTTTATTTTCCATTTTTCTCCTGCTCTCTTCCATTCTTATTGTTTTATTTACGGATGCAAAGTCGCGCTCATTAATTGATTAATTCTTTTGACGTAAACTGCCTGAAATGAAACACGAGATATTTATGGTATATGATAGAGAATTATTTATAACGTAACCGAATCTCAAAGGGTTGCTGGAAGTTATCGAGCAAACCAAAGGATAATGAAACTTGACGGCCGTGTGCGCGCGCGGTTATCTGACGAGAATCGAAGATAGCAGTTTCGGTACAAGGTAAATGAGGACGGAAACGTGACGTAACAGTTTGGTTCGAAACAGTGGTCAGTAACTGTATATCTTGTGAAAACAAACGTCGCGTGTGACGCGCGAGATATACAGGAAAGGTGTTATAGATCTATGTAAAAATGAATATTTCTCTGAAATCCAATTAACTCAATTTCTGCACTCGTTTTTTCTTTTTTTTTTTAATAGTAATCGGAATATCAGATGTTCGGAAAGATGGTTTTGCTGCACTGAAAAAAATTGAATTAAAATCGTTTGTTTGAATAGTAACAATTAAATATTTACTAAATATAGAGATATACTTATATTTAGTACAAAATCATTAATTTTATTCAACTGTCGTCTCTTTTTTATTGAGTAAATATTTATTTACTGTAAGTAAATGTTTCGTTGACACTGTTCAAATAAATATTTATTAAAGCTTAAAATATTTCTTTATCAGTGTGAAACATCTAAAAATTTAGTTACATATAGATATCCGAAAAGAATTTTATTGCACCGTCAAAATTATTTTCAGATTTACATCTAACTAAATTTTTATACTGATAAAAAATATTCCAAATTTTAATAAATATTTGAACATGTCAACTAATTATCAAAATAATTTATGTACGACGACGCTCTAAATGTTAGCGTTACTCGATCGTGAAATTTCTCGTAATTATTTTGATAATCCAACGAAGAATTATTTTCGTCAGATCTATTTCTATGATAAATTTTGAGGAACTTCGATAAGACCGTATCTTCCCGATATAGGAAAGCGGAAACAGTTGTCGCAATTTTTATTCACGCGACAGGAATAACCGATAATTCTGAGATAAATCGATACATTTCTTGGTGAGTTCCGCACCACCTTCCGGCGGCCAATAAATTCCCGCGCACGTTAATCGGCTTTATTTGCTCGGCGTTGCCTGCGGGCTGACAGATAGCGACCAACGTCCACTCGAAGCTCCCCGCACGCCGCTTTCGTACATAGATCCCGGCTAATTGTTTATTAATATTGCGACGTGGTACGGACGAATGTTTGTCATTGACAGCACCAACGCCCGCGCTTATTGTCCCCGACCTCGAATCGCTGAAAGCTGCTATCCAGCATTTCCGCCTCGTAATCTTTCCCATTTAAACCATTTAATTCATATCGACCTTTATAAATAATTGAACCTTTTCCGTATACGATGCAAGTCCTCGAGATATATGCCGATAACTTGTACGTACTTGGCGATTTAATTTATCTGAACAACTGGCCGCAGCAATGTTTGATAGCGACAGTAATTAAAGTTTCGATTAAAAAAACGTCCATATTGTTGCGCGACGCGTTCCTGAACGTACGCCATGATTACCGGACTACCTACGGTGAGCTTTTTATCGAATTTCAATTTTCGCATACAGTGCACCGGCAAAGCGAGTCGGTACATCCACTATTACGGATTAGTTAGAGCGAATCGAAGCTCAGAATGGAATGGGATGAAAGGGAGACGTCGGGGACGCCATTATTGGCACATCGAAAATCGAAAACTGAAATGTATCAAGCGATTGAACCGCGTCACGTCAGTCGCCATTAAATCTTTATCCGTTCGAGCATGTAACTCTTAATATTAAATAAAAAGTAAGATTTTGTTTTATACACAAACGACAGAAGCTTTGTAATTAAAATAATAACGGAGGACATAAGCCAATGCTATAGATATTTTATATGTAAATAACTTCATAAAAATTCACGTCCTACACAAACAAACTTTTCAACTTATTATTAAGTCATCTTCAATATTTTAAATTTTAAAATTAAAAAGGTTTCATTATCTGATTTCCCATTAAACGAAATTTAATAACATTAATAATTCTGGCATATCGCTCGTTAGTCAATTCAAATTTTTTGGTTCATATTTCTTATTGATTTATATTTATTATTTGCTCTCTCGGAGCTCCGTTTACTCGAGGAACGTTTCGCCTTTTGCCATTTTTTAATCGAGAAGGTAAACTTCTTATAATTAAGCGCGCTCAATTATTCATGTCGCCCGAAAGTATCTGGCTGTTTCAGATGATGTTAATTTAGTGGGCTTCGGAGAGCTTCATTATTAGTTTCAGAGTCGACGCTCTCCGGTTTTAATTCTTGGAGCGCGAACTAATTAATTAATCTACACGAACGGCCGCTCGCCGTCATACACTGACCATGTAAATGGCGGAACGCTAACGTAATGGATGGAGGAACGGAGTCCATGGGAGCGGGGGAAAAATAAAAATTTAGATCTCCCCCAATTTTCTTTCACTATGGCTTCATGAGAAACGCGTTCACGGGGAGTGCATTTTTGCATACAGGACTGAATATGAAAAACCGCGTATAATCGCGGAGCGCTCTTTTGAAAACGTTCCCGCGTGTAAGAATTATGGAAAGAACGTGCCCCTAAACGACAAGTCGGGACAAAAGCAGCAACGCTCCTATCATTGATAAGGGGCGAAGTCAGCCACAGCCAGTTTAGTTCTACCTGGCGAAGTGGAAGCTCGAGGAGGAGGGTGAGAGAACCGCGAAATAAATTACCGTCTATAAGACCGTGCGAAAGGTAAAACACCCTGGCAGTTAACGCCCACGTCAATCTCACCCTCGACTATGTGCCTCCTCGCCTCCCTCTCCTGTCTATGTCGTTCTTAGCCCGAGGCCAAGCAGCTCTCCGAGATGTGGAGGGCGTGTTTGCGTAAGGTACATATGTGCATGCACACACAAGTGTATATGTACATGCATCGTGGCTCAACATCGTCGTAACGTATGTAGCATACAAGGGGTGAGACGAGGAGAGGGCCGGTTGAACGAGGAGGCGAAGCGAGTCGATACTGCCATCCGAGATTTTCATTTCCGCTGACCGTAAACTTTTCTCACCATTAGAGGATTTCGAGGAATGGCCTTCTTTATCGCTCTCCCTCTCGATCTCCGCACCGTTGACGACCGTAATAGGGTTTACCGGGATTCGCGGCTATACGGTCGGTTATTTTGTTCCGCGCCCCGCGATTGTCGCGGGGAACAACGAGTTGGAACAAGAGAGAGAAACATTACTCTTTCTTTCAAAATTCCGCGATACAAAAGGCAACAAATACTAGAATGGGATTTTTCTCTTTAGCACAAACGCACATATTTACGTAAAACCAAGAAGAGGACTCAGTTTACGAACTTTATTCTTACCTCACTCATCCATATCCATATCATTCTCTCGTACATTCCTATTTTGATTCGTTTGTTGCACTTCCTGCCTCTTTTTCTATCATTATTGTCTCTTCTGTCTTATTTATGTTTCAAATATGTTATCGCAGTCAATAACTGTTTTTTATGTTATCACAGCGGTAATATCTTATACCTAGATAGAACACAGAGTCATAATAAAGTTACGAGGGCAAGTCAAATAAGTTTTCAGAAAAATATAGTAAAACATTTTTTTTGATCGATTCATTTTCATTTCTCAACATAGTCTCCTTTCGGCTCGATACACTTTTTTGATCCAACGATTCTCCAACTTTTTCAAGCCGTCCGAATAATATGATTTGTCCGACCCTTCAAAATTAGCCTCTGTTTCGGCGATGAGCGCTGCTCTCTGGTGGTGAATCTCTTTCCTCCGAACCATTTCTTCAGGTTTGCAAACAGGAAATAGTCGCAGGGGGTTAAATCTGGCGAATATGCTGGATGGGGAAGCAATTTGTAGCGGAACTCGTTGAATTTGGCCATCGGTGACGGACACGTGTAGTGAATCCGTGCATTGTCTATGATAGAAGAGCACTTTCTTCTTCGCCAAACGGGGACGTTTTTTCTTTAAAATATTGTTGAAACGATTCAATAAGGCTGCGTAGTAATCGCCATTGATCGTTTGCTTCGACGGAAGGTAATCGATATGAATTATACCGCGTGCACCCCAAAAAACTGTAGCCATCACCTTTCCGGTCGATTTCACGGTCTTCACCTTCTTCGGAGCTGGTTCACCCGGTGAAGTCCATTGTTTCGACTGTTCCTTCGTTAAACGCTGGCGGAGATGTGCTATGAACATTAATCCGACTCGGCTTTGATTTCTTTCGGCGTTAAACCTTTCATATGTGGATGTTTGATCACTGTACGAAACTCGTTTTTTTCCGTTTTGCAAAAAATACAAAGGTTGTTCGCTTTAATCGTCTACAGAAATGAAGTCTCTCGATGAATTCCGCTCGAAATTTGACAGTAATCTGCTGAATGATGCTACTTGTCAAAAAGTAATGTGACATGACACTGCGCGAGTGTCCTCTGACAGATTTTCTAAGAACTTATTGACTTGCCTCGTATAATATATCATAGGACGTCATCGTGCAGACGTCTTTGGTACTTAAAAATGAACTTCTAAGTGACAAATGAAGTTACGATGATGTCTTTATAATATTACTATGAGTTCTATGTTCTACTTAAGTACACGTAATTCTTTCTACGTGTTCATTATATTGTCTCTTAATACTCGCCATTTATTTTATCTTATCTTAATTACCCCTACTATTACGTTTTCCTCCCCCCCCCCCCCTCTCTCTCTCTCTCTCTCTCTCTCTCTCTCTCTCGCTCTCCAATCTCCTTACAAAGGACAGGATTTAGAACGTATTTCGCGACTTTTTAGATCGAAGTTTAGATCAACGCAGTACTATATGCGTTCAATTGCGCTCGAGGCGTTCTACACGCGAGTAAAAATCTGAGCACCTCTCTCGAAGCAGAGTTTCTATTTTCTCCTAACATCCGCAATGGGTCTCTAAAATTTTTTTAAATTATCATGTTTATATAAAATACAAAAGAATCACGCGCGGCATCGTAAAAGAAAGAAATTAAAATAAATAGTTTGGTATATTTTTTTTTGACGTACGCGTAAAGGAGTATGTGTAAAACGAATTTTTTTATTTCAATCGCGTAAATGATTTTTAATTTTTCCTTTTTTATCCATTTTAGCACGAATAAAAGATATTTCTCCCATCGCAAACGCTCCAAATTGAGTGGCGGTTGACACCGATTTTGCGGAAAATGTTCGGATTTTCAGGATTTTCGGGATCCATCGCGATTAGTTTGGCTCGCATTTCGCGGCTACGCGCGTCGCTCGAATCTGATTGCCAGGGCTTTAATGCGATTCGTGATACGGGGATATGACTATAACGTGGCGTGTGCAATCCGTCGGGTATTGGCCGCGAGGCAATGGTGCATGCGGCAGGCTTGACACATATCAATCAGGCAATGGAATTCTCGGGAGTTCGGATGCTGCGGCATCCGATCTCCCCACCGATGATCCTCCACCTGACATTGCAGTACGCAATCCGTGAAACCACTTCATCGTATCTTGAAATTAAATTGCAATCACGATCGGTTAAAGTGATCTGTTATTTGCGATTTCTATAAAGATAACATTTACAACTTCTCATTATTATATTCTCGTTGAAGCAGGAAATATCGTTTATATTTTGATTTATTGTTGCATTGCATTTTATTAATAATTTCATCCGACAGAATGAATACAAATACTTGTATCTTACGAACAAGAACGAAGTGTATTACACGCAAATGACGCAACGTAACTCCCTTGTATTAATTAAGCGGTGAAATTCTCGGAAGTTCGGAGTATTCTGTGTTAGCCACTATAGCCACTCCGTCCTGGCGCGCGTATGTGCCTCGCTTATATATTGCCCTATATCTTTTACACATATGTCGGGTCTATGATACCCTGATTATATTGCTTCCGCAGGCTACGTATCACGATACAATTAATGTCAAACTTCGTCAGTTCCCGTTACCAATCATGAATTTAGTATCTATTCTTGAAAATAAGAGTTGATACAAAAGTTCGTTCAATATTAATTGGCCGATGTAGTTACTATTAGGAATTATTTACAAAAATGAAAAGAAAACGAAGAGATCGTTAATATATTGAAAAAATATTAATCCAATATAAACTGTACCGTCACTGAAATTATTATTACGTTTGTTGATCTGTGAATTCTCTTTCGTATTTCCTGTTACTTAATGCTTCGTGCTTCGTAACACGTTAAATTTATCTGAAAAATTCGCGCGACGTAAGCGAAGTAGGAAAAACCCGTCGCGTCATCGTATATCCGCGCGCGCCCGGCGCGCCGCGGCGGAGTTCGTAATTCTGTTTACATGGTAAATCTTTCTTGTACAAATTCGAATTCGCTTCGCAGGAGGTGGAGCGACCGAGGGAGAGAAGGCCTCCTCTCTTCCGGAGGTAAATTGCAAATTCAAAGTTTCGCGGCGACTTTCACGCCATCGCGACAAGAGGCATCCCATTTCCGGATCCGGGAGGGTTCTTAGCGTCGAATAAGAAAAGAAAGAGAAAAGCTACGATCTATTCTACATATACTGTGAAAAAGCTTTGCTGGCTGGCATCTATTTGAGAAGAAGTTAGTTTATATACGAAAAGGAGCGTGGCTCTCTCTCTCTCTCTCTCTTTTTCTCTCCAAACTTTATAACATAACGATGTGTGTAGTACATGGTGAACTTTGTTGGTGAAATTTGAACTTGTCTCGTTCGTTTTTTTAGTAGCGACAAGTTTATCAATCTTGAAACTTTGTTCACTATAATTTATACTTTCAATATAAGAGCGTACAATATGTGCAACATATTGCGAAGCAATAAGCGAATCAATGACTTGAAGTGGAAGAGGAATTGTTTTCCACTTAATGATTTATAGCGACAATTTCCAGGGTTGCCACAAGTCAGGAAAATCAGGGAAATGTCAGGGCATTTGAAAAATGCGTCAGTAAATCAGGGAAAGTCAGGGATTTCATCGCACTTTTCGGGAAAAATAACATAGCTGTAAAGAAATTTATTTATATCACGACGCCACAATCGATAAAATCATTTCGCTTTGTTCTTCAAGCCAACTCGGTTGCTAAAAAAAGATCTTTGTTTACAAAAATTTCAAAATTGAAGATTAAGAAGGCAAAACTTTTGGCAGAAAAAACTAATGAACTAAGTGCTCTTGATGAAGAAATAACATCACTGATGTCATTAACATTCGATTAAAAAACTTGTACAATTTTTTATGTTGCAGTATTTAAGTTTTCTTTAAGGATTTGAAATTTTAGTTATGTTAAAAAGCTAACATAAACTTGTAAAGATTTAAAATACTTTACTAAAAACATCGAAATTTTAAAGTTGTCTGTTCTTTTGTTTTATATAAGAAAGTTCTATGTCACTTATGAACAAGTGAGTAAAATAAATATTATTCTATAATTTTATGATTTTTCTTTCAAATATGTTAACTTTTATAAGCAGATTGAGATTTTAATAAACAGATCATAATTTTGGTAAAAAAGAAACTGTATTCATTGATTTATGTTCCTTATATTTTAAGTATAGTAGCAAAAAGAAAGAGAGGAAGAGGAAAAGAATCATGTTCATACATGAAAGGAAAAGACAAAAAGTACTATTAACTTAACGATAAAATGTAGTATCAGCAACATTAATAGTATTATTTATTAATAATATTAATAGTATTATATTATATAACATTAATTTAATTACACTGTTATGTTAAATTACTCGATCAACAAAATATTTAACAATTTTCAAATCAGGATGAAAATACAAAAAATATTTCAAAATATTTATTATTGAAAGTCAGGGAAAATTACAAAATTTTGTCAGTAAAATCAAGAAAATGTCAGGAAATTTTAGGATGAAAAATTCGTGGCAACCCTGATTTCGTTAACTTAAATCAATAGCTCCAATACGACGAATAAAAAGATTTATTATCATTTCTATGAATTTATAAATTAATAAATTTATATCAGCAATCGTGCTGTTCTCCGAATTGATAATGTTAGATTTACCGCGAACTGCGTCATGTTCGAAAGGAAGTCAGATGTACAGGGGTGATCATCGCGCGATATTATAGGAAGAATTTAACGGGATCTCGAGAGAGGGGAGAAAGAGGGGAGGGAGAGAGAGAGTGCGTGACGCTTTTTGACAAAAGCGCGTTCACGTAAACATCCTCGGACATCCTCTCCGTGTTTCATGGAGACACCGGCTGCCAGATAAAAACGTCAGACAGACCCGAGCCGACAGTCGGTTATCTCGCGTACATTTTACGTACGCTTCGCGAGACTTGAAGGGCGTCGTGCGTGATTTGTCGCCGGGACCCCTTCCCGACACGCGGACGGGATGCCCTTATATATGCGAGAGAGGAGGGAAATTCGACGGATTTGACAACGAGACTGGCTCCGGAATTGAATGTGCATCGGGTTCGAGGGGAGCCTATAACGTTCGATGATTTGTTACTGGTTTCATTTCCCCGGAAAATCTCCCGGCATCGCTTGGAGCCAACTACACACGATTCGCGGAGACCCTCTTTCAGGAAAGTTATTCATGAAAATGTGCACGCTGAATATCGAGGCTCTCTGGTAATCTCTGCTGCTGACTGAGGTTTTAACTCATGAGAACTAACATAGTTGATGAAGTTAGTTGAGGTAATCTATCTTTACGGCCAAGAGAAACGGTTTTCAGAGTTAAAATTACACTTTAAGTTTTAGAACCTCGAACAAGGGGATGTTATCAATTTTTAATTAGTTTATGAAAAGTACAAGATTACGAGAGCGTGAGTGTATTTTTCATGAAGCACAATAACATTTTTACTAAACGCTGCAAGTTTTTTTTTTTTTATCTCAACAGAGAAAGAACTTTTTACTCTGAGACTTACTTTTTCGCGTGTAATCTGCTAATTTGTCGAATTCTTAATAAGCAGGGTTTTCATCTGCGTTCGCTCATTTGGAAATCTGTCAGATGATATACGAACGAACGGAGCAAATTTGAAGGGTTATTTTTGATTTTTTTTATATTGATCAGTGTGTGTTCCGTCCAATTTAGTTCTTCCTATATTCTCATCGTTTTTCGCTTCAACGTATGGTAAAATTATAATGTCACAGCCAGGCACAAACTACGACGCTTTCGATCAGATATCAATCACCGTTGAATACTTTGTATCGCTTGCGAAGTCTTTATTTTCAACGGAAATTAATTGCTGATTACGCAATGCCTGTGTGATATTATCTGATTACTTTTCATTGTCCGAAAGCAAACGATTGTTTCGATTCTTTCGATATATTTAATTATGCAACAGAATGAATTCGGAACAATAAAAGTAAATCTTGCCATTGTTGTTTCTGCCTGTCTCCTTTTAGAAATCGCCAAAGAATTGGAGTCGATTTCGATTCTTCCATTATTTCTCCTTTCATGATCCTTCTCTAAACGTGAACTTTTACTGCTGCGGATGAAAGAAGAGTGCGAGAGACAGCTAGAGATCGAAGGAATGTATGGTGCGCCGAAATCGAATCCCTTTGAGCAACGTTATCGTGCGAAACCAGGCTACTGCAAAACCCGATTCCGAAGCCATATCGTCTAAAGAACGGAAGAACGTCTGATCGCAAATATCTTAAATCTTTAGGTATACCAGGAAGTTAAAGTTTAACCTGTAAACATCAACGAGAGATGGAAAAATGAAATCAAAACCCACCGCTTATTTTTTTTTCTTTATCGATATAAACGTTCAATACAAAAGATCTGTCGTCATCGACTAGGCATCGTGTTTGTTATAAAAGAAGCGATATTTTGTGCTTAGAGTGTAATAGATTTGTAGCTAATTGCGGACGCTTATGACTACAGACCAGTTAAGGATTAAATTGATTAATTTATATTCACGAGGAATGTCATGGTTGGTAGGAGAGCATAATTCGCGTGACATGGTTGGCAATGCCCAGCCTTCCACATTCCCTGCTCACCTGTAACGAGCATGTGCCTGGAACTTTGCAGACGATATAGTCAAGAGGTCGTGTTGTGTGCGAAGTGCCTACGCTAAACTGAATCGTGCTAACAAGCGTTGAGAGCTAAAGCTTCAGTACGCGTAAATTGCGCCGATAATATTTTACATAATTACTATTATTTCCGCGATAACATCAAAAGCAGTAGCCAGCACACGTACTAATTCCAATTAGAACTACCGCGTTATCTTTGTAATTGTGTATGATATAGTTTCAGTATAGTCAAGAAATTCGCCCTTCCGTTAAAAAGGAAGAAAAGAAAAAATGGAATGGAACAGGATATGAATCGATATTAGGTATAAAATAAAGGGGTTTTAAAAAATATTAGAAATTATAGTATTTGTGTGCTTTCTATTTTATAATATTGTATATCGAAAATAGAAGGAGGTAAAGGAGATTTGCAGTTTTTTAAACTATTCGTTTCTTCGTAGAGAAATTATTTTCGTAAAATGTTCTATTTAATCTTAGAATCCTTGAATTTATTCGTATTTTTATAAAGAGTGGTAATTTATATATCTACATTTTGCGCAATAAAGATAAATTTTATTATAATTGACGCTCTACAGTTAAATATACTTTGCCTTTTCAATTGAGGTTTTTGCAGAGGAGACGTCTCGCTCTCGTATTTTACATTTAGTTTCTCGCTTGATTAATTGATTGAGTTTCGCTTGATTCTGAATTGCCGTTTCATATAAAGTTACGCGTGAAAATTGGACACGTAGGGGGGTTTTGCGGAGGGTTTTTTTTTTTGCAACTCGTAAATAACAACGCGTTTCAACCCTGTAAATCAATACGCGGTTGTCCGCACCCTCGTCTACGACTTTTCGATTTCCGAAACCTCCCACTTTGTCGTCTCCGCCGAAGCATTATAGACAGCTAGAGGCATCTTCATTTCCCACCACCGAATTTTCCGCTTCCAGCCGTCGCAACCCCCTCGCTCTTCCGTCCTTTTTCCGTCTATCCTTCACCAAAGGAGATAAGCCACAGTCCTCGGCCCCGATATCCAAGTCAAAACCAAGTCTGAGGCCGGGAAGTACCGAAATCTTTTTTCCGAACTTTCCGGCCTTCCTTTTAAATCTTCCGTTGCCCTTTTTCTTCCTCCTCTGCACCCTTTTCCACATCTTCCCGAGCAGTTTTAGCACAGCACAATGGACGTAGCTTTGCGAAGCTTCCGTAAATTCGACCCTCGCGTACCAGAGCGCGGATATTCACCAGCCGGGATTATCACCAGCTGCGAACTCGAAGGGCAAAGTCTTGTGGCAGATGCTCGAAGATGATACTCGGAAAAGCGGTTCGTTTATCCGATGCTTATAACAATTTTAATATCGTTATAGATTTGTAGATTATATTATATATATATATATATGTAATTCCTCTCATCAATAACTTTGGTATAGAGTATTATATCCTTCTGTCTAAACTTATCGATGAACTCTTCGACCGATTAGAGCTGATATTTTCTCAATGGAGATCTAAGTGCTTTTCATATTTAATGCGGAAAGAATGGTTTCGCTGAATCGAGAAAAATTTCTAGTTGAAAATGAACCAAAAGATTCTAATTATATCAATCAGTATTTTGGTTATCTCGAAACTAGAATTATATAATAACCAGAATATTCGGATTTGTTTATTTTCAACTAGAAACGTAATTGATACGACCAAATTCTTTTTCTAGTGTGAACTATCTAAAAATTTAGCTAGATACAGATCTAAAAATAATTTTATTGAATCACAAAATATGTAGGGCGCTCAAACTGCATACTAGAACTTTACAGCATTACTCATCATGCTTCTAAAGTTCCTATATAATTGTTTTGATAATCCAACAAAATTATCTTTATATCTATATTTATATTATAGGTATTTTCAATGTTTCAGCAAAATCGTGTTTTTTTCTGTGAAGTCGTAATCTCTCACCTTTTTGTTTTCACTATGTCTAATTTGGAACGATTGTTCACATTGTGTCACTGATAAATTTGGTGTGTAATTACATCCTACAGCCAACGATTATCTCCAGTTAAACAAGGCAAATGTAGCGAACCATTGCGAATTTTATCAACGGAAAGTTATTACGCGACTGTGTATACATATATAACGTGTGTATGTTTTTTTTTGTCTTGTCAAAATGAGAAACTATACGAGAATTTAATAACTCGATCAAATTCCTCGGGATGAAGGTTGAAAGGATATACGGTTCCGTAGATAAAACGTAGCCGAGAACGTATGTAAAAATACGGGGCGATGGTTTATGCGAGAGCGAGCATTCTGCGTGTGCATATCGCGGAGTATATTGGATTGGAATTCATCGGAAAGTGCGCCGCTTCACAGTTTCTACGAGGAATGAAATATGATCCAGCGCGTAGAGCCCCGGTTGCATTCATGGAGTATCGTCGAAGGTTTCGGAACACAAAGGAGATACGAGCGTAACAAGCCGACCGTTTCGTCCGCTTTTTCAAATTTCGTCGTTGTCGCGAAGACGAACAGATTCGTGGAGCACCGCGCGCGAATATCGGTTCGCACATTTAAACTGGCCATCGATTTCCTTGAGACAATACGCAGCGTATAGAAACTGATGCCGCCCGCGCCGACTCTTCGCGAGTCAAATTTCATTACGTCTTAACTCTACAAACGCGAGAGGCGATTGTGCCCGTCGAAGTATCTCAATGCCCACAGCTTGACAATGAACTCGGCGACACGGACAGCTCCCTTATCACTTATTAATCTTATTACATTGTCACAATTTCCCAGGCGACGTTGTGACAGACCCGATTGTCGCCGGGCTATTCAATCGCACCGGTTCAGCTCCCGTTCCCTTTCCTTCTCCCTGTCCATCGTCCTCTCCCCGTTCCATCGTTTATTGGTTACGAGATTCCCGCGGCGGTAATGACGAGACGTAAGTACCGCTGAGCCTGAATAACGACGTATCCGCTAATGTCATTCCGACTGTCAGTTTAATCCGCCATCGAACACCACGTCTGAATTCAACGCGAGGAGACGCGGAATCTCCTCTTCATTTTCCCCGAAACATCCGATGCTATTATATATTATGTACGGGATCTCGCATATATATATATATGTATATATGTATTCTCTCCGCTTTTTCCACATTCCAGCATTCAACATCGGGCGATTTAATATCGAATATTGATCAGAATTATGTATTTTATTTATCAGCAACTGTTGATCAAAATCTCGTTTATGAACTCTTCGATTCTCGGAAGTGTAAATCATATAACGTATTCTAGTAAAGAGAGAGAGAATTCTCTCTCTCTCCCTCTCTCTCCATCATATTTGTGTAGTTAGCGAATTATGTTCTTGATCGAATTTCGCAAGATTGCGCATCAGACGACAGACAGCGTTGGCGCTAACTAGGAAAATTTGCAATTAAATGCGGCACACTGCGGCAAGTTATCTCGCAAACTTTCATATCCAAGGTGAACTTTCGACGGCGTTAACGCGACGATAACAGTCGATGTCAATTATCATCCCGACAGCACAACGGGAATAAATGCCGTTTTAATTATTTCAGTGAGGGACTGGCTGCGGAGAGGCTTGCGGAAGAGAAAGCGAGCAAAAAGGTCGATTAGTTTGGGAGCGATGTGTAACATATGCTTTAAGATAAAAAATACTTATATATTAGTTACATTCAGGGAATGGAAAGTTATTTTTTAAAAGTAACTAGTTACAGTTACTCGTTACCGAGTAAAAAATGTAACTAGTTACAGTTACCGCTTTTTAAAAGTAACTCGTTACAGTTACCGTTACTTGAAAAATAACTTTTCGTTACTTTTCCGTTACTTTTTTAAAATCAATTTAAAAATGTACTTTTGCATTTTTTTTTTATATGTAATACTGACAAATATATAGTTTTATTTAAAAAAAAAAACAATGTAGAATGGCTCAAATAATAAATTAAATAAAAGTAAAATGAGAAGGGTTACGAGCCAAAAATGAAACAGTTTATTTCTGATAAGAACGACGATGACAATGTAATTAAATGTATAAATATATATTAGAACAAAACAAAGATAAAAACAAACGACGTTTCGACACTTATTGTCATCGTCTTTTAAACTGTTTCGCTTTTGGGTTCATAGCCCTTCTCATTTTACTATTATTTAATTTATTTTTTAATTTTTTTTAAACACAATTTTGTAATTCTAAAACCTGTAAAATATGCAGCAAACTGAAATATTTGTATGTCCTATGTATTACATAGAAGATAGAAGTGTAAAATAATTACTGAATCATAACGGCCGAATGTCTATAAGGGCTTTCAAGTCTTATTGATAAGCGTTATAAATAGCATGTATCCAATCGAACCGTGTTCAATCGTGTGCAAAGTAACGACAAAAGTAACTGTAAATTTCGTTACAGTTACCCAAAAAATGTAACTCGTTACCGTTACAGTTACCAAAAAAAGAAAGTAACGCAGTTACCAGTAAAGTTACCAAAAAAGTAACTTGTAACTGTAACTTCGTTACAAGTAATGAGTTACTTCCATTCCCTGGTTACATTATACATCTTATTTATATAGATCCATATTGTGGTGTTGTTTAACCTTTACGGTACGAGGCACGAAACGATGCTTCATCGGTATAAGTTTATGAGCATCTTGAATCTATGTCTATTTTTTTACTTATTGAAAATATTAAAAAAAATCTTTAAAAATTTATTAACATACTTCCAAAATGCGTTTTGTCTAAAATTTTTTGAGTGAGAAATGGCATTGTGTTCAATGTTGAAAGATTCGTATTTTAAGCTACTCTACAATGTTTTGAAAGCATTTTTTACCATCAATTTATGCACTGAAAAAGTCTACATATTCGAATGATATCCTTAAGCTTTAGAGATAAACAAAATGTAATTGTTTAACATTCTTAGAAATGGTTTAGCAATTTTGTTTAACATCTTACACTGATTGGTAATTGTTATTTTTTGTAAGGCACATGGTTTTTATGTAGCTTTCTTTCTCGTTTCTGGAAAATTATAATTTTTGGACAAAACCTATTTTGGAAGCCTGTTTTTGAAACATCATTTTGAAAAATAATAAAATGTACTATGTAGTTTAATTCGTCGAACTTGCGAGAAATTCGCACGAACAGGAATCGATTGGACATGCGAAATAGACTCATCCAAGATAGTATTGTAAGAATTAGCTTAATACTTTTCTGAACACTCTAAAACTGGTATTCATAGCCGTGCTTATTTCAAGACCGTCATTTGTAACATGATGCTAATACGGCTCTCTGATTGGGTCATGACATCTTAAGATTATACTTAAAATGTAAAGTTAGAAAAATCAACTATGAATATTTAAATATAAGCGTTAGATATCGAATTTCGATGTGGTGGCTATCTTCATCACATCCCTCTTTCCCACATTTACGTATGTAGATAAGAGTAGCCGCATTACACTCCACTGTATTCGATATGCATATGCATGTAAGGTACTTAATGGGATAAATTAAACTTCCGCAATCATCAAATCATTGACAAACAACGTGAACAATTTTATGCTTCATTTCAAATGGATGGCGCTTGATTTCGTTGTGGTTTGCCGAACATCAATTCGTTCTGGAAAATCGATTTGAACGATGAAATTTAATCGTAACGCGGGTCATCAAATCAGTTTGGACGATTTTAATCAGTAATATAACACTCATAATATCGGCTACCGTTTTATATAGATTCAATGTTCGTAATTTATTTTTGTGTTTTAAAACTGTCTTAAAATTTAATATGTTATAGAGCCGTATTGCCGTATATTGAAATATCTTAAAGCATTATATGAGACTGTCTTAAAATAAGAATCAACTATAAATACTGGCCTTAGATTCAAGATATTATAGTTTCCGATAAGGCATCTTATAGAGTTAATGCTGCATCCGAGATCAGTTTTGTATAATGATTGTACGCGAAAGAGATCGCTCGATAATTTAACTGACAGATATAGAATGGTACGTGCGGTTGTTTTATATGACGACGTCATTGGCTCCCGGTAACGAATCAATTTCGATGACCGCGATATTAATAATCGCCGGACCAGAACCCGCAGGATCCATCATATCCAGGCAATGGGTTTCGTCCAATTACGGATCTGCTCGCTCATGCGAGAGAACGCGGCGAGCCTCTAAAAGAGATGTTAGATTACCTCCCGGATAATCTAAAAGGATTCGACGATAACCAGCACGAAATTATAACGCTCGTCGCAAAACCAAAAACATATTGAAGTCTTACCGAATAGATATTCTCATTCCTCATCTATAGAAACGTCCATCACGTATTCAATATAAATAATACTATCATATCAGTTTATCAGTTTTAATCCTTTCAGGATTAGATCATGTTATATACTTAATGGCGATAACTGCGACTATTAACTCAGTTACTGGATAATTTAAAATTCATTAGAAGCACTTGCGACAAGGATGGATCGAGGTGACATCACGAAAGGTTTGTCCCAACGAGTTAGCTTGGTTAAACTAACTCTGTTTGGTCAAAGTAGCAGAAGGTGGAACGAGGTTTGGTGAATGTACCCTGAAACGAGGGACGAAAGGATCAAGCAAGAACAAAACAGAACAAAATAAAAGGAGAATAGAAACAAGAAAGACGAAAGAGCGGAGACCAAAGAATAATAGGTCCGAAATGAGAGAGACTTAGTAGTTACCTCTCTTTCCTTTGTGCGTGCCCTAACGATATCACCGCACCACTGCGATTAATCGCACGAATGGAAACAAAACAATGACTGTCGTTTTCGCTAAATCGCTTTATTGAGGCAGCTCATGCGTATCGGGAAGTGAGCCTTTTAAATGAAAACCCTCTTTTCCTCATCGCGTATTAGTTTTTCAAACATTCTCAATAAATATTTTCACCGAGGACGATTATTTAATCATTTTTGTGTTAATTTACAAAAAAAAATTAGGTCATCCTTTTGGCAGTGCCGATTGTAAACCCGTCTCTCGTGTTTTGTACCCAACAATAAGATTTTACATTTAACTCTAACTGCTTTCGCTGTTTAAACGTAGTTATGGAATATATTCATAGACGAATGAAAGAGAAGAGATTAAAGAAAAAGGGACAACTGAGAACGTGTTTGCCGCGCTAAGGTATAATTTAGTATCTCTCTAGAATCCCAACAACCGTGCATAAAGGAATTCAATAACCGCGCGGCTTATCCCGACACCGTGTTCCTTCATTTTTACGGAAGGGGAATTACCTTCGAACCGCGTTCACGTCGAGATCTTATCGCGACACCACCGAGCGGTGCCTCATTTCCGTCAACCCTAAAGTCTCTTTCAGCCTCGTCTGAGGCCGAAGGCGTCGTCTGCACCCTCCAACGTCGCATCGTGATCTCGCTCATAACTCTTGCAACGCTTGTCACTGACATCTAATCCTCAGTATAAATATTTCGCAAGGCAAATTACAGGAGATATTTTGCAAGAAGACGTTACGAGTATCGACGATCACCTTCTTCTAAAGAATTCCGTTAAAAATTCTCAAGTCTGTAAATAATATATAAGATTAGCGTCAGAGAAACGGGGCGGACAAAGCATGCGGAAAATAATTTCGTTCGAGCGCTAACGCGCGAAACTTGAACCGAATTTGAACTGATAGGATTATCGTCTTTCAACGCGGTTCTGCGAGTTCCGATTCGAACTTAGTTTACATTTTAAGTATTATATAAATTCCCTACGAGACGCTTGTTAGACAGGCGCTTTAAGCATCTAACGGCGGAATCTTTTCTAGTGAAACTTGAAACCCAATAACGTCGCCCGCGCAATACTTTCATCCTCTCTCGATCGTAGAGAACTCCATTAGTCATTTGATCATCCACGACGACCTTTCCTGACAGAAATACGGTATGTCCACCCAGTCCACTATAATTGTATAATGTTGGCGAATTTCTTCAAGTTACCTGTCTCATTCTGTAATCCTTTAAAGCGCTTAATTGCGTAATGGATAGAGTAGTGACTGTATAAGAACTCAGAAAGAAAGAGAAAGAGAGAGAAGATACAGAAGAAAAAAATAATTAATAAATTGCTGCATTTATTTTCATAAAAAATATGTTATTTTTTAAATTATTAATTGATAAATTTTCTGTTCTTTGTTTAATTATACAGTGTGGCTCAACGAAAACGAAACAGACTAAATAAAAATCTTACAAAAATGATTTTTCGAAAAAACGCAAAAACATGTCTATTTCTATTGAAAGAAGGGGATATAAGATGGTACCATTAGTTTGATCCATCATCTTATATCATCATATAATTAATTCAAAGTCTTATAATGCAGACGTCTTGAAATATTATAACTTAGACATATCGATTGAAGTATGCAATTAATATTTAGTTTGAAAAAAGAAAAAATAAGAATTATTTTATAATTTCCTTTCTTTTCAACGTTTAATTTGATCCATTCTTTTAAATCGACGTGAAATAAAGATCTATTTGGAACGGCACAATCCAATACAGAACAAATCTAACAATTCGGTTTTCATGTCCAATCTCACCTGCATCGACGTCACTTGGGTTGCTTCTTTACTTTTATGAAGCACTTACATTTACGAGTATTACTTTGAATTGCCCGCTAGTAATAAAATAAATTATTCATGCTGGCGCTTACGTGGCCTTATTCCTGCACCGATTATGTAAACATTTGCGAAGAGAGCTTTGTCGATGCAAACGATGTTCTTATGGGGAGTCTTCATTAGTGCGTTGCCATGCCCTTAGCTTCAGCCAATTAACAAAATGAAATCGCGCACTCTAGTCAATCTTGCCTCAGTAATTATTTCTTTTCTGTTCCGCTGAAGTATGCAACACAGACGGTTGCTTGCTTCGATCTATCAGCTTTTTCCTGTACGAATCAGCGCACTCAAAGAGCTCAAGATTACGCCATAATTGGCCCAGATTGTTAACAATAGTAACTCTATCTGGTTTGCTGAATACTACTGTTTCATTTGCCACTCGTATATATATATATATATATATATATATATCTGTTACAGAACGCGCCGTGCATTGATTTATATCTATATTAATATTTGCACAGAGGACGTTCTCAATTAACCGTGTAATATTGATCGCTTATATCGAAACAGATTGCTGCTTTTTTATGATGTATGCTTCTGTGTGGAATTTGAGGGAAACGTATATAGAAACAAGTGTGTATTTATTTAAAATTTGTCAATAAAACAAACATTTTACGTAACGCCTCTTAATACAGATATTCCTCTCAGCAATGTAGAATAAAAATTAAAAATTTTATTTTTTTGTAGAAGTACACATCTCTTTTGAAAAAAAAACCAACAATCTATATCTACTAAAAATAATTAATCAACATTTGTTACAATTTATTAACAAGATTAATAACAAAAAACATGAAATCTATTTTGTTGGCATACTAATTTGAACAATTCTATTTACGTTTTCTGTCTTATGTATGTACAATTTAGCAAATTAATTAAAACGCGCAAATATACACACGCACACACATATATGTACTCATATATAATACAAATTAACGTTTATATTTTATTTAATTTTAAAGACTTTTCAGAATTTTATAATTACATTGGTTAGTTATTAAATGCAATTATTAAATACAGTTTAGTTATTAGTTGTTAACGGCAGATGAAGTTTTTTTCACAACAAAAAATGTGTTTCTCTATATACTATAAAATACTATAAAATTTTCTCGTGCTTTTATAACGACTTTCACAAATTCACATGAGTTTTATTTCACTCGCGTTGGAGAAACAGAAAGAGTGCATACTCAGCGAAATAAGTAATCATGAAAAAGGGATTCTAATGAGCTCGTTCTTTCATATATAACGACGTTGAAGTAATAGTGGTTACCGTCGTTCCTTAGGAAGATTCTATTCGCGATCGTAAATTAAATTTCCAATAATTGCTTTCCACGCCGCTTAAAATGATAATTAAATTTTTGGTATCAGTATCCGTGGCATACCGTTGTGATCGCAATGACCGTCCGGGAGTCACAGAGAGCAAGAGAAGCGCCGCTTGTATCTAATTCCCCGTAAAAAAGGAGATTTTTCTTCTTAGATAAACGATGCAAATTCGGTTATCAAAACTAGATTAGCGATGGAAACGCGTGCCGCGTCTTCTTTGATCCCTTCTTGACCTCGCGCTTGTTTATGCCAAGAAATTGCCACGCTTGCGCTTGTTTAAGACGATAAATTTTAAACACGAAACAAGCTAAATCAGGAAAATCAAGTTTTTTTTTTTTTAAGTAAAATCGCTTTGTGTGGAATACAGGCAAAAGCGATTTCGTTTGCAACGAAAACATTTTATTTGCAGCAGGGGTGCAAACGGTTCGTTCGAAATAAAAAAACAAAAAGTTTTTTTTGTCTAAAATAAAAATCTTTTTTTTATCGTTATTTCCCGCGTTTCAAACAATACAATTTTTATTTGAAACGAATTTTTTTTGTTTCAAACTTCCTCTTTAAATGCTTAAGACTAATGTAAGGAAATTTTTTTTTTCCATATTTTGAAACATTTTTGCGTTTATTTTTATGGAAAACTTCATTTTCCATAAAAAAATCTTTTACCGAGATTATTTCGCGTTGTTTCCGTTAATGTGTCGTTCTTTGATTTATTCTCCCTTTCATTATTAAGTTTGATTCGATAACATTCACTTTTACGCCTTCGGCGAACGATCTATTTAACCGACCGTCCTTCAAGTCCGGAGGAAAGTTGAATTACTAGAGAGAACGAGTTGGAAAACGTGGTAATCGAGTTTTCGTTGGACGTCAGTTAGATCCATTCGCGGGTAATGTGGCGTGGGCATACGAAACAATTAGCAGCGCACAATGCGTTTGACCGAATTGTTTGGAACACGCGAGATAATCCACTAATAGAAGTAACGTGAAACATCGGAAACGCAAGTACGATAATTAGATTTAAGGAGAGCAAAGTAAAGTATTAAAATATGAATTATAAAAATGTTATTACGCTTTTAATAATAAAATTATATATACGATTGCTTCTATTAGCTTTCAAACTTTTTAACTATATGCAAATTACTATGCAGTGAGTCATTATAATTGTGAACTTTGCAAAAATCTGCAGTAAAAGAAATCTTGATAAATGTTGGTATAAGCAGTTAAAAAAAAATTTTAATAATTCCTCCTTCACGATACGCTAATAATCTTTTTCTATCCCATTTTGGTATTTAAAATAGTATATTTTATAATAAATAAGACAATCGATTGATCGGGGTTATCTTAATTACACTTAAATCCTACCGATACTGCATCACAATCCTGCAATTCCATAAATTCGGAGAATGATATTTACCTCGGAGATTGTAAAAACAAAGACAAATGATTTTTGTTTCTAAATCTCGGAATGCTTTTTCCGCCTCGTAAACACGTGCGTTCCCTTCGGATTTCCCGCGAATTAACTGAGAACGAAATAATCCGCAGGAGGTAGAGCGTACGATATTTCTCGATACCGCCGAACGTTCTCATTCCCGCAGATCGGGAGGCGCACGCCGCGCCGCCCCACGCGCCGTTCGAACGTCCCGCCGTTGAGTCGTCGGCGCAGCCGGCGTGCGCGCAGGTGGCCGCCGGGAGCATGCGCGGCGCGGTGTGGCGCGGCGCGGCGGCGCCACTGTCGCGGCACGGCGACGTAGACGCGACGCGACGCACGGTAGCGCTGCGCATCGTCGGAAGCGAGCGGTGGGCAGGCCGGAGGCAAAAGAACGAGGACCGCGTTCCGTCGAGGTGGTGCCAGTTTCGCAGTGCCGCGTAGTGTAGTGTTTTTTCTCTTCCTCTCTCCGCCGCGCCCTTCTCCCCCGCGCTTCCGAGTGCAGTGTGCATCGATGAGGAGGCCGCCTGTACCTCCTCCCCCGATGACTGAATAAGTGTGCATTTTAGGTAAATCGTTAGAAATAATTCTGCCCTCCCCCCCGCGCGTTGCACGACCGCGCCCCGCGTCCCCGTTCGAAAAGCAATGCGACCGACTGCTACAACGACGACGACCGCGACGACTACGAACGTCGACGTCGACGACGATGACGATGACGACGACAACGACGATGGCGACGAGGAGAAAGAGGAGGACGCTCTCAACGACGGAGAGCTGTTCCGTGCGCCATCATACCGGACATGCCGGCATGTCCTCTACTCTGATATTTGCCACGAGCTGCACATACGCATTCTTGTGAGCCGAATCTCGCGGACCGCGACGGAAAACGACAAGTCGAGCGGGTTCGTGAAAAAAAAAAAAAAAAAGAAAACACGAGGGCGTATAGTATTATAAAGGGGAAACTTGTCCCGTTGTTCTTGATGAAAAAAAAATTTAATTGCTGCGTTGGCTCGATCTCTCTCTCTCTCTCTCTCTCTCTTTTTCATTTTCTCTCTTTCTCTCGCTCTTCCTCGCATGGCGTCGGATTAAAGGCGACAACGAGTCTTGCCGGCACGCGCCATGCGAGCTGTTGATAACGACGCGAGACGACGATAATCTCAGTCGTTCTCCTCGATGCGGCGGATCGCGCGAGCGAGTATCGAACGCGGCGTGCATAGCTCCGTCTCGTGCTCTCGCACCGTCGTCGAACGAGCGACGGCTCCTGTTCTCTCAGGGCGCTTTGCCGTCGGCCGAACGGAACAGTCGATACGAGGCGGCGGGAACGGCGGGCGCTGCCAGATCGAACGATCGGCTCGCGTCGAAGCCTTAGTTGCACTTGGCTGCACCGACAATCCGGATTAATCGCCGCGCCGGCGACACCCGCCTTCTCTCTCTCTCTCTCTCTCTCGTTCCCCGCATCGCAATCGCATTGTATCGTATCGTCCGGCCGGAAGGGGGTGGGAGAGATGTGGTTGCCCAACCGACGTCGTTGCTAAACCCAGCACCTGCCGCCGAACTGTATCGCGATTTTCGGCTAACCCAACCTTTCTCCTGTGTGGTTAGTGATTATCGTTTTCACGGCTAACATCATTGTCTGTGATACGAACGGCGAACGAGAGTCCGGAATTACTCCGGATTAAACGACGCCGGGGGTGCCCGAGAGCCGGGTGTATCGATAGTTCGATTTAAATCTAGGAGGCTGCGAATGTAAACTTGCCGATATCTCTCAATTTCCGTGTTCGACTTTTTTTTTTTGCCGTCGAATCTGAATTTACTCTCGAAAAATATTGCGCTCGGAAATACTAGGAAAATCTATAATATAACGTATACTATTTTTGTATGTTTTTGTACGCGATTTTTCGCGAGAATATACGATCCCTGATCTGAAACTTGTTTTTGAACGCGTATTTTTACCAATGTAGATTTTAACTTTAATTACTTATTATTTCTAATTCTTAGAAAAAGATGACGTTAGTCGAACCAAGATTAAAATTAAACTATATCGATAGAAACGGGCATTAGCTGAACTTCTTGCGCACAGTTCACTTTCTCTCGTTCTCCGCAATGTGAAAAGAAAAAGAAGAAAGAGACGAACTATGCAAGAAGTTCAGCTAAAAAGAGCAGACAGAGTACTGTGACCATATTTTCTTAGAGAAAATAGAGGATGGACCTGAATATTTTAAGGCTTTATTTCTAAATATTTTCAAACTAGTTTGTGACTATCAAATGTCGGCGCATTTATTTTTTTTTTTTTAATTTTTTTGTTCAATATATATCTAAATTAATTCCTAAATAAAGTTCACAAATCGTCATAACATAAAAATGATATCAAAATAGCTGCAGATTTGATTATCAGTCATTTCATCAATGAACACTCATTTTGATTGTTGTGACACTATTTGAGTTGAAAAGTTTCTCTAAAAATTCGCCTGTTAGTACATTGGAATGCTAATTAAAGAGGAATTTCCCGTAATAACACTGAAATGAAGGACACAAGAGTAAGTTTCAAAAAAACAAGTAAATAGCTACCTGAAGGACAGTCCTTTACAACAAAGGACCGTGCTTTACGATAAAGAACGTACGGTCGCCTTACCTTTGATAAAAGTTTTGAGTCACATCGTATCTTTCCTTTGAAAGTTAAAAAGGCAAAGAGAGAAAGAGGGAGAATTCGAACGGGATTAGTCGATGCCGACGGCCGTCGTCACCGATCGGGCATCATTCTAGAAGGAGAGAAGGAGAGGACGAGATAAAACGGACTGTCCTAACCTAAACTTACTGCCGCGACTGTACCGCTTCTGGTCGACGACTCTCAGCATGCATCTGCGTGCCTTTTTCCACGCGCTCGATACACGCTCCCCGGCGTGCGAACAATGCTGCGTGTTTTCTTATCCGCATCGCACGTCCGATCCGGAGCAAAAAAAATCTCGCATCGTTCTTCGCGCTGCACCGGATGACGTTCTGCCGGATCTGTGATCGTCTAATCCGTCGTAAGATCGCGACGCCGGAAAAGGATCAATGACTCGAACCGACCAGACGGTAACGAGACGGGACTTCGGACGACTACGAGCTATTAAAGATGTTTATCGGGATATTCACTAGACTGCGATTCGAAGGGAAATGGCTGTCGATATTAACGACGGCTGCAATTCTCGTTTTCGTGAATTCGATATTCTCCGAGTGACGTAAATGTATCCTTTAGTACACACAATGATTTTCCGGTCCTCTACGTCTACATGGTGCCCAACGGTCCTCAAATATCCTTGGATTCTGGAATTATACTGGAATTTTATGTATTCTGGAAAATTCCTGGAAAACTTCTGAAATTTCAGGGCTGGCCTGGAATTTATCATTCATTCTTTCATTATAAAAAAAAATTAGAGCGTGAAAAAAGAAAGAAATGATGAAAAGTTGCGTCTACCGTAGAAATTCTTTCTTAAAAATGCAATATGTTGCTAACTGAAAATTTAATATTTAAAATGAAATATAGCAGAGAAAAATCGTCTGTCTGGACGAAATGTTTGTTTGAATTATTTATAGAGCAATAATAATGTTTCAAAGTTAGCTTTTTAGTTCATTTTTATGGAATCCCATTATAATTTTGCGCAAATCGATGAAAATTAATTGGATAATGAAAATTTTTCGATGGATAAATTCTGGAAAAATCAGGATTTTTATCCGATGAACAACTATAGTCAGATTTGTTGGACACCATGTTTTTACTACATATGATGGATCATTCGTGTGTTTGAATTAATTTTAACAAATAGAGTAAGTTGGTAAAATTTCGAACATGATACAAATATGAACGAAATAAAAGATCTATTTTTTTATTTCTGTATTAGAACTCTCTCGCTTTCATCAAACATCAAATGTATACTATCTCACTTAAGTTCTAAAAGTGTATACTAGTTCAATCATAGAAAACAGATCTAAAATTTGAATCCAATTTCGGAAGTGCAAATTTGATCTTTTTGATGCTCTTCAGTAAGTTCAGTATTCTCCACACAATGACAGGGTCATGAACCTTTAGAATTTGATTCTAATTTTATTTTCTTCAGAGTTATACCGTGATCGAAATTGTATCTCACTTTATATGTATAAATTATTAAATAATTATATATACATCAATATCTCGAGAACGTAGAAAATATTTATAAGTTATGTGTTTAAAAAAAATAATACATAAATGTTTTTTGTAACAAATTATTTGATGCGCCTATTTTCGAAAAAAAAAAAAAAATGTACAGGACACGAATAACCCAATCGTGTATACTAAAATATAATATTTAGAATTCTGAGTCAGTTCAAGGAATTCATAAAGGTTCTCGTGAATTTGTCGGCATGTCGATGCATGTTCGGTGCGTGCTTTCTGTCGTAATATTCTTTATGTATTACAATCGTCAATTATTCGAGAAATAGGAAAGCCATACAAAGCAAATTGGAAGCAATATTTCGACTGTGTTTCGAAATTAACTGCCATTGCTGGAAATTTAGCGCACATAACGTAAACGATAGTTTTCATAGTTCGTCATATCAATATTTGATGGCAATAATAATATAATTACTGGTACAATACTAATATTTCCCGATTAATTAATGAATAATTATTACGCGCGAGTGTTTAGATGGGAAGTACGCGTTCCGAATATACGCCCTGATATGCGTGCGCGCAACATGTGTAAGGCATTTATGTTCCCGCATAAACGTTAATAGACTATTCGAAGGATCGAAATGTATAGAGTGTTCTATATTTCAAACACTAATGTACTCGTACGTCTAGAAAGATATTAAAGGGGAAAGGAACATCGCATATTTATGTATTCCATATTTCGTTTCGTGCTGAAATACTTCCTTTTACTTAGTTCAAAATTCCGATAACATGAAGAACATTTTTCCAGACCGTGTTCGATATTTTTTAAAATATGCAAAATAAGATATTTTCATAAAAATTAAAAAATTTGTATTCCAAGCGAATCAACTATATGAGTGGTTATCATTTCGTTCCGATGGTTGGACAAATTCGATTTTTGTCTTTTGATACATTCGTCGTTTTTTGGATTACGTCTGCTGGATCGTACAACATAAAAAAAAGGAAGGCTCTCAATACTGCTAGTCCTATTTATACTTTTATTATAACATGACGTACGTGGAAGATTCGAGAAGTTTGAATTTTGTGCTGCATCAAGTAACAAATAATATGCTATCAATAGCTATGTGTTCAAGAAATCAATTCTACTCTTCTTTCATTCCTGTAAGCGCTATTATGCGATTTAAACTTAAATCCATCTTTTCCGTTTTGTTAAATTTAAATCTATTTTAGTATTTATTAGGAAAAATATTTGAGCGTATAGCGCTGTGTTAAGATTGAGGAAGTTTACGAAAATCCAGGAAATTGAATGATGGAACATTGAAATTGGAATCGACGCGAGAATCGACACGAGATCCACACATATATTTATATTAATCATTTATTTTGCAGATTGACGAGTCTGAAATGCGCGGTACTTTATGACAGGATCTTCATAATTTAAGAGCCAGTTTATAAATTATATAAAAAGTTGTTTATCTCTCTGGAATCGTATTGCTCTTTGTCGGAAAAATTTCATACTGTCGCGTTTATTGATTATTTACACGCATTTCATTTCGCGAGCTTTTCGTCGACATCGAATTTATCTGTATTTTATTCTTATTGCATAAATAATTTTTAAGAGAGTAAAAAGTCGACGAGAAGTTCCGCTCCGTAAATATTAAAAAATTTCGGGGCGTATTACAAGATCAAGTAAACTGCGAATAGATCTCAGCTCGTTTGCGGGCCATTTCACAATTGTGCGTACAACGACCCGTGGACTCCGGAGGTTCCGATAAATTGCGGTGAGGAACGCGTCGTGTAACAACAATTATTTCCACTCCCGTGTGATTGGCCTTTTGGCGAGACGACGTTAAAACCCCACTTATGTTAAACGCACGCATAACGGAACGCAGAGATTGCGCTAAAGTCCAACCGCATCGCAGTAGAGTGAGATCGCAGCGAGTCGCCTGCGTGGCCGATTAGAGCTGTAACGAAGGATAATGCACTCCATTTCCTAAAGTGCTCTTGTTCGGCGCTCGATACAACGTTTTCTTATTTCCTACACAGGCTTTGTCTGAGACCTTTAATCCCTACTCTGAGATAGAGTCTGGTTGTGTATCAGAATTCTGTGTGCACACAGAAAAATACTCTGTAAAACTTTTAAAGTGAATTTCGCTCTGAAGACTAAAATTTCACCCTTAAAGATTGAAAATAGAGCTACTCTTTTATCAAGACTGGCTCGAATTTTCACTCGTGGAATGAGAGGATACGTAATGTTACTTTAAAGAATTTAGAGAGAATTGTATGCAAGTAGTAAGTGCCTGTTATAATATTTCAAAACTTGTATATCCACAAATCTATCATAAAGTTCATTACAAATTTTATTCAAAGTATATTCTGAATCCTGATAAGTTTAATACTTTAGTCAAGGTTATTAAATTAAAACAAATGCAATATATGCTTATTATATATTATTAATAAAAGTCGCTTCTTCGATTAATTTTATAATATTTCTCAAAAGAGAATAAATTCTTTTGAATACATAATAATGAGTCTTCTTTTAAATTTATAATAAAAGTATATCTTCAGTTTATTATTAAGAAAATATTCTCTGTTAAAGATGACGTTATTTAAAAGAAAAGAAATAAACCGAGTAATTAAATTTTCTTAGCAGTAGAATGATATTTTTCTGTATGTGGTTGAAAACGAATAAATCAGAATTTTCTGGTTGAGTCTGTTATAACTAACTGTACTTGAGATAACTAGACTTCTGATGAATATGATCAGAATCTTCTGGTTCGATCATTTTTAACTAAAAATTTTTCTCAGTGTACAAAATTGAATAAAACATTCTGACATGAATGATTGAGTTACAATTAGCTCGCGTAACAAAATCTAATGAATCCTGATGAAGCTGTTGGAAGATTGACATAAAATAGAGAGATAAAGAGGCTTTTTTCGCGACAAACGCCTTTTCAGGATACGCGTACACAGGCTCGTAACGAATGTAATTGGGTTGAAAAATGCAGTTGAAAATCTGGTTGCACTTGTAGATGCAAAACTAATACGTAGGGAGTCTCAAGTTTCCAAGCGACAACTCGCTTGGAAACTTCCGCCTAGGACCGAAGTGACCAAGTAAACTTTTGCACAAAGCTGTCCGTGAAATGCGATAAACGTACGCAGCGCCTAGAAAACACGCCGCAGTTCTCCATCCGCGATGGTTAAGTCCTTCGCTTTGTACCGTACTTTATTTATACAAACCCGTCAGTCTGCAAACACTCGAGTCATGTAGTAGAATCAATGAGCGTGTTAATCATAATTTTCCATCTGAGACGTATTTTGTAAAAGAATTTTTTTAATTTAACATTAAAAGATGTGTTTCCCAAATGTAATTGTACATCGTGGAAGAGCGGTTGGAAGTCTGAACTGACCCTGGTAGAAATGTACGCAGTTTTCCTAGACATCGATCCAGCTATCGTCTAACTAATATTACTGTATTCTCATTAGTTGTAACAATGGCTGCGTTCAGCAGAAAAAGCAGCTTTGCAACTATTATACTTAAAATTCTTTAATATAATTGGTCTTGCTTTTATAGTTCTTCATTGGATCTAAATGCATAAATATAATCATACTCAAGAATTTTACAACAGTTGCAAAGCTTTTTCTGCTGAACGCAGCCAATATGCGTAACTAATAGACAAGAATTTAATACAGCTTTATTTAATGGCCGAGACAATTTTCTTGGTAAAAATATGTGCAACTTGCGTAGACACTTGCCCGGTTATTGTCTAATATCAATAAATTATTATTAATTACAATACTGCGCAATTCATTTATTGTTTTCATTCAATAAATGGATTCAAATTTTGCATCTTTTGTGCGCATTTATTGTAGGCAAAGCGTTACGTCCTGATTGAGATCCTATAAGTAACTTTACTTCTCAGTTACTAGACAGAATTAATATAACTTAAAATATAACTAATTGCTTAAAAAAGGCATGACATTTCTATCAAGAGAGATTATTCTACAAATTCAAATTTTGCCCGAAGCGAACGTTAGATATTTTGTGAACTTCATATGACTCCTCGAACCTCTTCGCTGCTTTTCATCGATCAGTAACGGACAAAATTTTTAACGCTGATAATTTTCTTGATGGCAAGTCACCGGTTCTCGCGCGTGCGTGCGAGAAATAAATGTGCACAACCAGAAACGCGTTCTGCGTAGCTCGTAACGGACCGATCGAGCAAACCTGTCTCACGTTGCGTCGTAGGGGCCCCCCCATTAAAGAGAAGGGGTACGGAGGGGCGCGGTGTTACGTCTCCTTCCTTTAGAGAGGGAACGGAATATCTCAGGAGAACTTCTCTTCAGCCAGGTTTCCAGCGGTCTATCGATCGGCTTAACAACCGGCAGTGGCCGCAATTAATGTTAGCCGACTGAAAAATAATGCCGCGGAATGCACCGCTCGATCGCTCGCGAATACCTTGTGCCTCTTGATACCGCGTTGTTCCTCGAATACGTTATGTCCGATGATGATGTATGATGTTATCTCATCGTTGTGTGCGAAAAAAATCGATTTTCTTACGATACTTATACATATAGTATATGTCTTCTCGTATATTTTTAACTTATTTTTTCATTTTGCCATTTTATGTCCTCAATATGGAATAAATTCTAAAATAATTTACACTATAAATATATATGCGCTTTTATATAAAGCTTATTCTCCATAATACAATTGTGTAAATGTAATTGTATTTGTAAGAATTGACCAATCGCAGTCGACTTTTCATATTCGACTGTGATTGATCAATTCTTACAACTATAGTACTATGACCTGCCTTTGTGAATCGGAAATCCATTAGGGAAAGACAAAGAAGAATTCTTACAGCTACCACTTCAGTCAGAATGACACGTAGGTTGCAGCAAGTACGAACTAGTTGCATCATGATTAGCTAAAATAAAACCGTATATCTATAGTAATACGATTACGGTTTTATAACTGTGCTACGTAATTGTAGAATAAGCTTAAGATCTCCAAAATTTTCGTATTTTTTCCTTACGTCACGTTGTATTCCGCGAATATTCGACGAACACTCCTTCTTTCTGTTATATTAGAATAATAAATGTTCTTTTCGTTGGTCGATTCAAGCGAAAGCACAAAATGAGATCGACCGTGAACCGGGAAATTGATGTTTTATTTCGCTCGATTCTTATTACGACAAGCGTTACGAATGATGCTATATTTTACGCTTGCGGAAAGGAGACGTCAAGTCAAACGTTACGGTCTTTTCGTCGTCGATATTTTACAATATTGGATAATCTTAAAGAGTTAAAAAATTTCAACATCAGCTCGAAATAAGCACATTGCAGACTAATAGATTTAATAATTATATTCGATGAACGTAAATGCAGTATAGAGAATATGATGCTTCGTGCATAAAACAGATCTAGTTGATTATGCTGTGTAGACTCCTCGATATAGTTCCGTAATTCTCAAACGGACTCACACTAAGTTAATACAGTGGTGTATCGCATTCCCGAAATCGCCGCTCCTCGACGGCTGGTTGGCCGCGCGCTATTGTTATGCTAATTCCGAAGTTCACTCCAAACCATTTATTTCTGTGTGAATTCAACGCCCAGATAAATGAATTTCGCCATAACATAATCTCTTATGCACAGCATAAATTAAACTTACAAATTTCATTATCAATTTATGCATACAGGATTTCGATCATAATCAGTATAATATATTGATTGTGATTGAAACGAGGTTGACGGCATTTCGAGTTTGAATGTAAAAGGGTGAATAATAAAAATTACAGATTATTAAAAAAAAAAAAAAGAACGAATAGCACACAATTTACAAGAATAAAATGCGCGACAGTGCGAATTATCCGAATGATCTTTCTTTTATAAATCTTTAAAAAATACAAAGGTTGTTTTTTTAAGTTCTCTAAAAATCCTTTCTGTCAAAATGTAAAAAAGTGTATTTAAAATAGAAAAAAGAATCAATAGGTGTATGTGATGGTTTTGTAACCTAGATATTTCTGATTTCAGTACGAGGACCGAGACTACTTGGGAGCGCTTGAGGAGCACATCCCCCGAGACTCCCCCGATCAAGATCACTCGCCTAACCTCTCCCCTGTCCTCGCCCTCCTCCGCGTCCTTTCCCTCCGCGAACGTCGAGAAGGTCTCCAATCGAAGCCACAAGATCCGCAATCACGCAATGGACGGCATGGACAACAAACCGGTGTTGAACGATGATCCCTCGGTCACTCTGACCATCCGCCTGATTATGCAGGGCAAAGTAAGCTACCCGTTATATTTCGGCGTAAAATAATTTCATTGAGTTTATTTAATCGAGTACGTATGTTTAAACTGCGAGTTGAAAATCGGCGTTCCGAATCGCCGGGCATGTTTATCACGGCGTTTTAACGTCGCTCGCTCGATTTATTCCGCATACAATTCTTCTTTTTTTTTTTTTTGACTAATCCAAAGTGCAGAACGTTAAGCGTTTTATAGGAGATTGAACACAGAATTTAATGTTCTTTTCACGCGTATTTTTACCTTACGGATTTCAATGTCGTTTTGGATAACTTTTTTTAATCAATAATTTTCGCGTTTGTTTTACATTTGTACGGTGACCTAATATGTATACGAAAGATTTTTTTATACTTAACATTTGAAATTATTCATGTGCCTCGCTACGTTATTTGAAATTGGAGAAGCAGGAGTAATAAGATAATGCATTATCGAGGACGGAAAGCTCGCATTTGCATGTATATGTGTACATGATGTGCGTGTTCAAAATCTCGCATCAAACAGCCTCCCACTGGATATCAATTGATATCCGTTTGTAGAGGCGCGTTGGCTCGGAGAATAAATCACATTTATCGTTCGTATCTCATTTCGGAACGTATGATTTTTAAAGGTTTGCGAGACGCATACTGTTTTAAAAAAATGTCGAAAGCACACTGTAACTATTTTTGAAAACGTATCGACGCTTTTTCATCGAGTATGATTAGATTTTGTTGTTGCGTTTCATGTTAACACATGAAAATGTCTAAGCGTCCGCCATCGCCATTCTGGAAGCTTATAACGGTTTTTCAAATGAGACGTAAATTACAAAAGTGATCGAATTTAATAGAATATTTATAACTTAGTTAATATCTAGTGAATTTGCTCATTTTTGTGATCTTCACTTCGTCTCAAGAAGAACAGTATTAAGTCTCCTGGACTGTGATATAATTTGTATTTGCCGAAGTTCCAAGAAAAAGACGTAATTGCTTAGCTGGCGTGGCGATGATAAATCTCAGACGCGTCACTCGCGGTCCTCACTGTCACTTACAGTGTTCTCTTTTTGACAATTACTGCGAATTATTTACGGGAGGCCGACCGCGCCTTTCGACACATTGTGGCTGGTCACAGCATTCTGGCACATAATATAATTCTTCCATCGGAATGGGAAAGCCGAGCTTATTTTACATCAGCTAGATATTCGTATAAATCCAGAGAACTAAAATAACGCAGCCTAACACTTTTGTTCTTGTTTAATTTGTTTCTATACAAGCCGACGTCGTCACTCAGTGTGATGCAGAGATGTGAATCGATACGATGAACGGAAACGCGTAGAAGATAACATTCCGGAGTTATAAGGATGTTATTAGCGTCCTTTGTTATGTCAAAGTCATTAACACGGAAATAAGTTTCATTCACGATAAACCACATTTAAGGATTAACCGCATTGGCTGAGATAATACCGCCATCGAGGTGACTTATAAAGGCCATTTGTCATTATTAGTTGTATGTAACGAAAGCGTGATCTTTCCCACTGAAAACTGAATTGGATGTCTTACAATTCTACTAGTAGAGCGTATCATCGGAGATGTTCTCGGAATCACGTTTGACCGCGCACGAGACAGACAATGTGTCCTGAAACGTATACGAGCGTTTGACGCGCTGCCAAGAATTCGAGGTTGTTGTTTTTCGCGTAAACTACGTTGCGATCTTCGTGTCGCATAAACTGACAGATTCTCTATCGGCCACTCTTTGGCGAGATTGGAATTTCTATCTATGGAAAGTTCGATGAGAAATTGGCATTTACCGCAATTGTTGGTATCATTGATCAATATTGCGTGTTTTGCAGCATTGAGCGCTTTAAATCAGATTCATGTTACATTGAAGTTTATTGGGTATTACGCAATAAATTGAATTTGCGTGGAATTGCATGACTACGGTATTCTCGGTAATATATTTGTAAGTAATCTTCGCTGCGATAAAGATGCGTATAAATTCCATTGCAGATGATTAGGAAGAATCGATTACTTGGCGACAGAAAACATCGTCTGTTTATTGAAGCAATGTGATTTTTTAATCAATTTTCGATTAATTTAACTGACGATTAACTCACAGTAGTGTCAATAGTTGTTTTATGCCTATTTCCACCAATGTAGATTAATTTTAATCTTGGTTCAACTAACTCTTCATCTTTTTTTAGTTCTAAGAATTAGGAAAAGATGAATAAGTTGAACAGAGATTAAAATTAATCTACACACATTGATAGAAACATTAAGCCTTGATTTAATTTACTGTTTATCTTTTTGTAATTCTTAGAATTAAAAAAGATAAAGAGAAAATTAAATCGAGATTAAAGTTAATCTCATTGGTGGAACCAGGCCACAGAAGAGGAAGAAGAGAGATATGTGATATATTGAAGTGATGTTGATATTACTGTAAGCTAATCGTCGGTTAGCTTAACCAGAGATTGGTGAAAGAGGTCCTCAAAGAGAGGGTCTCGTGCGGAGTCTCGGTTGACGGATTCAAAAACGGGGAAAATGGAGAACCATTGAAAAGATCATGCACAGGAATGAAGCAGAGGGCAATTATACGAATGTTTTAGTTCGACGATGACAAGGGGAAGAGGAGTACTTGTGGTCATCGGTAAAAGCAATTTTCGTTACACGCTCCAGCTCTTTGCCCTGCATGTTACTACGTCTTCCCTTTGTAGACATCTGCGAAAATGGCACACGCGATGTTTTATGGATACCTTTATCTGTGATTTCATCTTCAGTCATCTTCTCGGTGAAAAGTCCAATTTTAATAGCTGTTTCCTCTGATGAATCGTTAATCCTCGGCTCGTGAAATCGAATTCTTCTGACAAAGTTCATAATTACAGTGAGATCACTGATTACTGATAGTTAATAAATGTACATTTAACAGTTAATTGAGAATTCTACGAACAAATATGCATAATAACGAGAAAAAAAAAAAAAAATAGATATTCCGGAAAGAGGGAGAAGTTTTCAGAGATCTTATTCTAGAAAACTTTATCTTATGAATTGAGAGTGAAAGTTTCCCGGGAAACAGCACGTAATTCGATGCTTATATCAGTTACGTCATCCATGAGATTATCGAGAACGGAATTTCTGTAGAAAAGTTGCTCCGCGGAGCACTGGCCTTTCGCGACAAGTGTCAAAGTTTATTTAGCCTGTACTCGTTATCGTTCTAGGAATACGTCACCTACCAACGTTCTGCCTGTAATTAATTATATCGTGCGCGAGGTGCAATACTGCTCGTCGTAGTACGAGTAATTAATGTCCGCCGTCTCTGTAATTAATCGCATCTAGCTAGACACCAATGCCCCTTTCGATGCGCAAATCTTTTCGCCACCACTATCTGCCAAGTTTTACAATTCGTTGTTAATTCTTTCTAATTATTAGGACGAATACGGAGTGCTAAATTCAGCACTTTTCCAATGAACTCTGGATTCAGTTTTACTTATTGGATCGCTACGTAAGAGATTTGTGATAAGAACACACCGAATCATTAGAATTTGTTGAAATTGGTAAACTTTAGGAGCAATGCAATTGAACTGTGGAAAGGAATGCTAACATTAGAAAGCTGAGAAGTAAGAGAGACTACATATATACATATACACAACACACAATATAGATTCGTGCTAAAGTGCGAAATAGAAATTGTTGCACATTCCTGCATGTTTGAACAATACTTGACCGTCTAAAGCCACGCGTGAGGGTCAATCTCTCATCCAGTGATGCATCTTTTCCGATATTTCTGGAGAGTCTCTCGACAGTCTGTCAACCCTCTGAATCTGATTCTCTCATCGGATTTAAACGAATCACTGTGTCTCCGGTGCAAGAAAATATTTCCGTGGCAAATCTCATTATATCCGTGTTTTTGACGTCTCGACGATGATATGTCGACTACGTCACGGCGTATCCAGGGGTTCGTCCCCTCGTCAACATGTTTTTTTTCCCCCGAGGTGTCTGCGTTTAGTTACAGCAGGATGAAAATCAACTCATGCTTAAAGATTAATGACGGAAAGCGTAGTACCTTATTAATTACGTGTACATTTACAAGACTAATCCAATTAGCAGGTTACGAACATCTCTTACATTACTATTTTTTTATTAATTAATAATAACATTTGTTAATATTTTAACATAACGTCTCTCTAAGCTAAACATTGAAGATTTATCTAACTATTCTAACTCTTTTGTAATTTCTGAATTGTGTATACATTTTACTTTATACTTTTTATAAATTGAAAATTTTATCACATCTTACAATAATAATAGTTTTAATACAAAAATTCCAGCGATGTCGAATGTTTTCAAGTCGTCGTCGTGTTGACAATTCGGACATAGCGAACACATTGATCTTTCACGGACATTTATTAATTATACGCCTATTTACTCGACTCGCCAATGCCGTGATCGCGCGTGTTGCAAAACTTTGGAAGCTCTGCAAACGGGTAAACGGATAGTCGGGCAGCCTCCTTCGCGCGAAATAAATACGTCTGGCCGCATTTTTGGCCGGAGAGGCATTATGTCTGCTGGTGAAGCACGCACCGTAATCTTCTCAGCAGACTGGACACTGGCCAGGGCCAAAAGCCAATAGGCGGATGCATCACGGATTATCGTGTTTCCATTATCCTTCTGATGGCTTAGTCCTAATGACTGATGCTCAATGACTACGATCTAGAAATCAATGTAATTCAGTAAAAATAAGCTAAATAAACAGCCAGATAAACTGCCAACTTTACTATTAGAAAGACTGGAATATATTTTAACCTACAGTTTCTTTAATAGCTGTACCGTCAACAAAATAAAGCATTACGAAACTTCTATGAATAAAAATTGCAATCGCTTGTATTTTTCTTTGGTCAGCAACAGGAAAAACTTACATGAAGTTATCTCTAATTTTATTTTAATTTTCACTATGCTCAAACGATATGCTCTCGTTATTGTATTGCCGAACAAATTCATGGTCGTTAGCTCGTGTTCGATCTTATGATATCATTATGGTGTAAATATTTGGCTGAAGTTCAAGCCGACTCGTACCTGTTATCCAAATATTTTCTTTTCGTCTCAGCCACGTATAACCAATCTCTCTTTCTAGCTTCTAGCTGTTGAATCCAGTCATTTTGTGAGAGAGATGACAATTAATAATCGCCAAACACACACACGCACACACTGGGAAGAGGGACGCTCCTGTTTCCTCTTGCTTTCTTCGCCGCCAGTGTATTCTGTTTTGGGCTTTTGGACAAGTCTCTGGACTCCAGCAGGTTGGACGTCAGCCAGGGCCACCGTCCAACCGGTTATATACTATCAGGAATCATTCCTGCAATCATAGAACAACTTAAAAGACTTCTAATTTTTGCTACTTCCGTCTTCATTTACGCAAGGATTAAAAGATTTTAATTTAATCTGGGCGACAAACTCGTAGCTCAATAAAATTATCTTTCTTTTGCTTGTCACTTATCGTTTACACTTAAATGTGTTTTGTTGACGTTTCTTAAATTGACGTTCAAGATGTGTAAGGCACTTGAAGCTGGGGTTTTTTTTAATTCTGTATGTCGCAGTATATTATTCATCTTCTGCGCTTCATTCCACCTCTTATGGCGACGTGATGGTATATTTACAGAAGTGGGACAATATCGGAAAACTTTTAATCTTATTTCATCAAAGTAGGCTGCACTCAAACTATTGACCGGTATAGCGACGTGGCTATACTTATCTCTCGAAAGCGGCATCCATGGAGGAGCCGCCATGACGTTCTATCCTGCCTTGATAACACCGCTCGACACGAGCTGATCTCTCGAGGACTTGCAATCTCGCGAATTTTGCCGATCGTCGCCTGACCCTCATAGTTGGCGCGTCGCCAAGTCTTCTTCCCTCATCGTCTCGCTGTCTTCTTGTTCCAGCTATATTTGCCTCGGCGTGCATCTAATTCGTCGGCGATGACGCTTGTCCGATCGCACTACCTCGTGCACGTCAATAGGAATTCACGACTGTCGCCATCGCTGATTTACTTACGTTCGCGTAGAACGAACGACAGAACTATGGAAATATATAAATCTAATTAGGGTCAGCATTGTGAAACATATTCGAATAAGTGACTTTGTGTTTGAGCTGGCACGCGACTTCGTTCTCATAAAATGTGTCGAGGTAACAGAGGAGCCGTTGTTTTAATGCATGAAACTTTGATCTTCCTAAACGAAGGAATGATAAACCAATAGCGCAAGGTACGTGAAACTCGTTAACGTCGCTAAGAACGTTGGTATTTCATCCGGCAAACATCGTCTAAGTTTAGAGAAAGCGTAGTAATATACCCGCTGGTTGCTTCGAAAACCTAACTGTGACATTATCCGAGGTCAGATGATATCAGGGTGGTAGACACGAAGTCTGAGTGGACATCAGCTACTTGTATACGTATATCTAATCTATTAATTATAGGCTTGCATGCCAATTATGTCGTTTATCGCATATCTGTCACAGTTACTTCCTTCTATGTATAATGTACTGACGTATCAAAAATGAATGATATCCAATATATTTAGCAGAATTGTACATTATACATTTGCTTGTGAACGCGTTGAAAATATGTTCTATCATTATCGATTGACAACTGATATATAATTGTGTTGTATCAATTATGTTTTTATTATACAATATAATAAATAATGAATATTACAATATCGCGCTATTTTGTTTCATCAACAGATTTATCAACAATTTCTGCATTATTCAGAACATAAGTAATCAAGCGTATGTGCGTTTGTGTTGAATTTAATTAATACAATAGGGTCTTACGAAAGATAGTGTTTAAATTAACGTAATATTTTTATTTTATTACAGGAAGTTGGTAGCATTATCGGGAAAAAAGGAGAAATTGTCAAAAGGTTCCGTGAAGAAGTAAGTATTAGTTTTTGAACACAATACGTCATCCGATAATGAAAAAAAGAATTATGTGTAATTGCATTACGTACAGTACGTAAGATGATACTCTATGTGAAAGCATGTAAATTATTACTATCTACGATCGGTTTCAGCTATCAAGGACACATTGCATTTACTCTCTTAAATTTGTTTTCTTTAATCATTCTCTCACTAATACACACTAACTTGACCTCTCAGAATAGCAGGCATTGATTATCGAATGTTGGAAGCCGAAAATAGCTTTATATACATGCATATTATATGAAGACCCATGATCGGTAATACTTTTTCCCGTTCGTCCAACGCAGTCCGGCGCGAAAATCAATATCTCCGATGGTTCCTGTCCGGAACGGATAGTGACTGTTACCGGGCCGACGAACTCGATCTTCAAGGCGTTCACGCTGATATGCAAGAAGTTCGAAGAGTGGTGCTCCCAGTTTCACGATATTCAGGGTGGCGGTGCCGGTGGTGGCGGTGGTGTATCGAGGCCGCCCATCACACTCAGACTGATTGTTCCCGCTTCGCAATGCGGTTCCCTGATCGGCAAGGGTGGTTCCAAGATCAAAGAAATTCGGGAGGTTACTGGTGCCTCCATTCAAGTCGCTTCCGAGATGTTGCCTAATTCGACGGAACGTGCAGTAACCATATCCGGTACCAGCGAGGCAATCACGCAATGCATATATCATATCTGTTGCGTTATGCTAGAGGTACGTACCATCGTCTTGCGACTTCGTAACGATCGATAATTCTAAGTGTTATATAGTTTGCACTTTGATATTTGACTATGTAGAAATTGTTTGTAACAACTATAACCTAAAGCAACTTACATAATCGTTCATAAGTGCTATTAATTTTGTTAAATATACATATCTAGAAATACAATTTACAGTTATTAATCTGTTAACAAATAGTAAATATTAACGATCGAGATTTAATAACAATACTTATCATATTGATTTAATCTTGAAAGGAAGATTGCACGTATTTAAACAATTTCATTGAATTATGCGAGTTGGATTTAACCTACTAAAGTCCAGATTAAATTAGTATTTATAACAATGTATTCATATATAACAATAATTACATTTGAATTTTTTTCATTATTTATAAGTTTTTCCAGAGAAACGTAGTATACCTGCAGCTGTAAACAAAGTTTTCAACGGTAAAGCAATTCTTTTTTTTACCCAAATGTCATGTCATTTTTGGACTTTAATAGGATAAAAGAGCCATCTTTTGGTGTGTATAATAATAACGCGATCAAATCTAATGGCTCGATCGGTGTATTTACACTCGTGCATATGTTTCTTTCTGTTTCAGTCCCCTCCCAAAGGTGCCACGATCCCTTATCGCCCCAAACCCCAAGTCGGTGGGCCAGTGATCCTGGCTGGTGGGCAAGCCTACACCATCCAGGGTAATTACGCGGTGCCCGCCCACTCGGACGTAAGTACAGTATTACCATTGCCCGCGCCCGCTGCCGGGCCCGCCCCGCCCTCGCTGAATACCCAAACTTTGACGACCTCGCCCTTCGCGGCCCACCCCTCATCCTCGGCCTTCGCCGCTTCTCACGGGCACCCGCTCCTATCCACGGCCCATCTTACGACCCCACATCATCCTCTCCACCCGAGCCCCTTACACGCCAGCGTGGCAGGCCTCGCCGACCCCCTGCTGAAGAGTGGACACTTGCAGGCAGCCCTCCCGCCCGCACACCTCGTGGCAGACGCCGTAAGTCTTTTGTTTTTCGTGCTCCACCCTCTCCTGTACCCCTTCTTGATCACGAACCTGATTACCACATACCTCCTGGGTAACAATATACATATGATGGATTTCCATTCCACTTGTCCAAAAAATCAATACACCCCCCCCCTCCCCTTTCTATTCAGTGTCTCCTTATTGTACATGATCCTTAATATATCAAAGCAAAACTTCAAACCAGCGACTTCGGCAGATGGTTTCACGTTGGAATGATTACGAAGAAAGAGAGTCAGATGATTTTCGGAGAAACGGAGAGTAATCTGTTTCTCTTTAGAAAGCTAGATAAATTAAACTGAAAATCTGAATAGAAACGTCTGAATATTTGTTGAAAGGCTAATATTAACGCAGTCAAGAATTTCTTATTTGTTTATAGTACGTTTTCATATCTATATTTATTATGTTTTTTATATAGTAGTTAAGAAAGAGAAATCACTTGCGTAACGAATCTACACTTGTTCATGGTATTAGTGGGATTAATTTGCGGTTAAGTTAATGCGCAATCGGAGGGTAGAAAGTTTTATAGATAAACGAATGGTCAAGCGTGTAGTTACTTGTTTGTTGCAACAGCGATTAAACAGTAGTTTTCATTAAAGGCGAAAGAGCATGGTTGTAAGAAATAGATTAACGTGAAGCTTTTATTTAATCGTGATTCTTGATCTTTTTTGTGATTTAATTTCATTAAAATTGTCTTTACTATATTGCATAATATTAATTTTGGCTGTGGTGAAAAACATTATGAGTTATTACAGTAAATTTCTTATATCAAGATGAAACATTTGAAATTATTTTGAAAATGTATTAGATATTTATATTCAAAGCTGAAGTAACAGTTTACACTATGCTTATATATACATATATATATATATATATATATATATATAATAATGTTAGACATAATGAAATTTTTGCGTATCTTGTTTATGATTACTTTGTAAACAATGTGTTGATATAAAAAGAATTTACACTGAATTCAATGTAATTTTGGATTCGCGCGAGAGATTATTCCAATTTTCGCCAAATGCCGTGGAAGCTCACAATCTATCAATATATTTCATTATTATCTAGGTCACTTGGTCCTCTTCCTTTTGAAACTCTTTGCTGTCCTCTGTTTCCCTCCGCGTATATGCATCAATATCTTGGCTTTTCTGCTCTTTGTACGGTCTTGAGCTTTCTATTTAGGAATATTCATGTCGCAATATCCTTATCTTCGATTACTTGAAGATGTGATCGAAAGGATCCTGTCGTACGATTAGGTTCCGACCGTACATATCTTCAATCATTTTCTATCTAGTCGCGTGACTTCAACTGCAGAAACATCTGATTAAACATAACATGGAACGAAATAAAGTATGCTGTAATTATATTTAATAACTGCTTTCAACATGACATCAGAAATTACTTTGCCAGTCGATGTTAGAAGGTTTCTCACATCAAAAGTACGGAATGTTTGCGATCTGTTTTTGTTAGTTGAAATTTTATAAATTATATTTTAATAATAATGATTACTTGTTTTCTTTCATATTTTTAGAATAGACAAATATCTTTTCAGAATTTTGCGGTATCAGTGAAGTCACGCGAGATTTTCCAGCTTTGCTTTATATCCGTATGAGCTGTTACATGCATGCTTTCCTCTTTGGATTATTTTTTTTTCTAAATCCTATAGACGTTCACCGACGCTTCTAACAAGCTCGACCTGAATTTATGTACTAATATTTCCTTTGTGTATGCTTGCATTTGGTAGTGGGTTGATCACCTTAAATATTGCTTGCCATCCTTCACAGTGCATAGAGAAATTTGAAAATGCATGCTACGTAAAAAGAGTGCAATTGTACGACATTACATGAGCTCCTTCGATATCAGGTTGAAGTTCGCGTTAGTAAGTTTGATTTTAATAAATAATTATATTTATGCGATACGTCTAGTTTGATTCTTGTCAATTCAGGACATTCTTGGAACAGAATTGACAAGAATTAATAAATTGGAGCTAATTATTCTTATTTATTTTATTTTTTATAAATCGATTTGCATTTTCTTTGATGACAATGCAAACATTGCAAGTTTAAGTTTTAAATATTTATCTAGTATCTAAAAATTTTGGTCGTGCACTGCATTTATATTGTTCCGTTGATGATCGTATTGAATTATCAATTAGTTGTTCTATTCTTTTATGTATAATCTATCTTCGTTCACATCTACTTTTAGATGAGAAAAATACAGGATATGCACATTAGAATTGATCGATCTCTGTAATATGTATTCGGCACAGACGTACTGCATCAAGCAGATAAATAGCCCAGTTTTCTCGATACGATCATCGTCCGAGAGCAGCAATTTGTGCTCTCTCTCGGAAGGAACATGGAGGCAAAATGGGGATTTGTTCTGAGCCTCGCGCCAAACGATCGGGCCTGCTTAGCATGAATGCTTGCTCACGGGTCGCACAATGGATTCGTCATGGCTTGTCGTTGGATTCGGTCAGGGAGAGAGTGAGAGAGAGACGTATAGAAGGTCCCAGATGTTACTGCTACAAGTCTCAACGAACGGCTTGCGATCAATGAGGAGGCCAAATCACCAAATAACCGACGCTCTAATTCCGGGCTACTATGGTAGTGTTTTGAAAATCCACTCATCCGGCCGATCGATCGGCAGATACCATGAAACGTCACTCTGATAAATGCCTGTATGATCAATTGAATTGTTCTCGAGATACGATAGGAAGTTTTATCAGTATGTTATTTCAATATTTTAATTACGACAGTTTGTTACGTTTTTTGATATATTTATATAACTCGGTTGATACTCTAATTTAGTAAAAAAGTTGCTTTTTGTATTTTCATATTTAAATATCGCGATATCAGAATATGAGAGTGCCAGATCAAATGTTTTAATTCTTCTGCCTTTTAATAATGATTGTATAATTCTGGTAAATTTTATTATTCGCTTTGAAAACGTAAATTAAATTTTGCGTTATGTAAAGTAGATAAAAATTACTGGCCTTCTCTGTTTCTTCCAATTTGTTGATTTATATCAAAATACGTTTATTTTTGCTAAAATATTTTGATAAATTAAATATTGTAAAAAAAATCTTTAATCTTCTGTGACGAAACTTTCGAGGTCAATCATGTAAGTATTTTCATATAGCATTATCAGGTTGACGTATCGTCGTGTCTCACCTTCTGTCCTATCTTCTCTTTCTGTGCGCTCTTCAACGACCGACGTCCGACACGGAGCCCGACTTCCTCGAGTCCGATTTGCTACCCGGAAACGAAACAAACGAACACAAGATGCGCAATAAAAAAGAAACGTGTCTATACTATAATACATTCCATTATCCATAGATATATTACGGCTTGACCAATTTTTTTTGTTCTTGTTTTTTGTTTTCCTTTCTTCCAGTTCGATTATTGTCCGTTAACTTCGAGAGACGTGGCTGATAGGGTGGGGTTAATTTGTAGAAGCGATAAATAAATAATAAATTATGACAAAATCACAAACGAACAAGGACATGCATGCGTGGCACGAAAAGAGGTAGATTACCTAGATATAATATTACTATTGCGCTTTATATCTACTTTCACGATCCCATCTTTAATACTTTCTCAGTTTCTCAGTCTGCTTGATGAACTCTTACGGCTTACAGTACACGGTTACTACTTCGCTTCTTCTCCTGATACACTGTCTCTGATTTTGTGTTTTTATTTCTGTTTATCTCTACACGGTCTCACATAAGAAATCGTTTCCTGCTCTCCTTTTTAAAATTGACTTCCCTTATCCGATCACAACCAGATTTCCTTTAAAATTCAATTGAGAACGTAGAAAAAAACGTAGGAAAAAACATATTTAAAATTTCAATTTAGTTCTCGCGTGATTGTTTCTTTTATTTCTCGCTTTTTATATGAAATACAGTCGTTCAACCTCAGGTTTTGTAGAATTTTACTTTTGTACCAACTTTTGTAGAATTTTAATTTAATTATATACGTTATATTATCATTATATTTAAAAAATATGTTTTACCTTTAATAGATCTAAAATTATTTATAAAATTTATTTAAATTACTAAAAAATTGTAAAAAAGGTTAAATACGCTTTTTTATTATAATTTTAGGAAGTTCAAGTTTTGATTCAAATTAAGAAAAATAATAAAAATAACAATATGAAATTTAAATAAAATTTCACATAGTATATTGTCGAGATGAAATATTTCGAATGTTTTGATTGAAATAAAAACATATTTAAAAATATTAATTGTTTTTAACCTATTGAGTGGTTTTTGAATAAATTATTTGTACTGATCTGTTTAGTATACCACTTACATATATATATATATATATACATGTATATATAAGACCTTTGTTTAACTTTAACTAGGCGAGAAATAAAAGATAAGTTACATATACACGGGCGTAGATCGTGTACACGCATTTAATATCGCTCTTGTCGCGTTATGTTTTGTTCGTTTCTCCACTTCCATCCTGAGTTGCTCATTGTCCTCTTGGCGTCCTGTTTAGAATAGCATGGCTTCCGGCACTCTTTTAGTTAAGAGTCAGCGACGAGTTCGTGTAAGGGTGGGCTGCCCTGTTACGTTTCCACCATTTAAGCACATTAGAGAGATCACGTCGGGACGGTTTGTCTACGAGAGGAGGCGTTTACATATTCGGGAATAGACCCTTACTATTTTTTAGATAATTTATTAATTGTAAACATTCCAAACTTCTTTTCTTGAAAATATATTCGGCAAACAATTGGAGAATTCAACAAACATAGACTATTTGTCGGTTGTCATTAATTATTGAAGTTAGAAATTTTATATATCTATATTCTACGTACATCGCAACAATATAAACGTATATATTAAGTTAATGTATATTGCATATCTATATAAATATATGTAGATATTATCTTAATATATATTAATTTCAAGACATGTTTCATATAGTGCAACAGCGCTTAGAAATTTTGCACATAAGTTAGTTTAGATGACAACAGTGATATAGAGAATGAAGTATTATCATTCGTTCAAGGTCACGACATACATACATCCTATCCTTCCTATCTACCTTTCATTTCATCCTTTTTAAAGATAAAAATAGAATATATCATTATTAGTAATTAGATACAATTTTTCTTCCAACGTTTTATTGCTTTAAACGATTAGCTCGTTTTAATGTTTACTAAATAATTATTATAGCCAATCAAAATAACTTATGACTAATTATTAGAATATTTCGTTATCTTCTGATTACAATAGTAACAACATGCCGTTAATAGGATCGTAGTGGATTATACTTGATGAAATGCGATAAAATCTTTGTCGGTGCAAATAAACTGATGCTAAACTTCATGTAAGTATTTGTATAACGTGGAAACGGTAGGTGCAAAGAGAATTGCTGCGTTACATTTCGCGCGATTTAACGGTATCGCGAGAGTACAAGGATATAGACATCTTTCTTCTCTACGCGCTCGTTCGCTCTCTCTTTCTGTAATTTCTGAGCGCCCCTTCCTCATCAAGCTGTTCCTAAGTAATTTCTGCCACGATTTTCGAAGTAATGCAACGCGACTCGAAATGGTTTATCTTATCAACGGCCATTCTGTGTACCGTTTATCCTTAAAAAGCAATTTTCCGGGATATATATATCGCCGTTTATCAATTTAATTCCTTTCAGAGGCACGCGAGATTTTATATTTTTGCGATAAATGCGTGGAATGTAGACTGCTTAAGGCGATTAGTAAACACGATTCTACTCGCTTCAATTTCCGCATACATTTATGACGTCAGAAGCAAAGCATCCTTTCGACGAATTATTTGTTGTTAAAAAACGAGATTTATTTTCAAAAATAGATCGGATATGGCAATATAGCCAAGGCTTCAAAATTAAACGGAATTTGCACAAATGTCAGAATTTAATCTTATCTTTTCTTAGATATTAGTTGTTGCTAGAATGTCTTTTCTAATCTTGATCTATCTTACAATAACTTCTACCTCAAATTAACAATTTATTGACACAGAAAGATAACATACACTGATACGCGAAGATAAATTTAACAATCTAGTGAACTTTCCACATAAAAGGAGCAAGAACAAACATCGTTAAAACTTCATCTATTTGCGACATTGAAGTCTTTGCTCTAGGTCGATATATGTAATTAAAATCAGTACGCTCTAATGGCTATCGTTAGAGCCCGTTATGAGGAAGCCGTCGGACCGGTCCCAGGAAGTCGGGACGAGACGTTGATTATGTCACGACGGAATCAGTCCGGGATGGTCGAATCAAATTGTCGATTACGAAAGATGTCACCTGTTCCCTTCTTACGTAGAACCGAACGTTCTCTCTCAGCGAGGCTGCCCCTGAGCTAAGAGTTCTTGCTCGCAATTGGAAATTCTCGAGCGTGATGCGCGAGGTGGCGAACATGTTTATAAGCATACATAGATATATTTCTCGGTGTCGTCGTAAACCCCAACTCCTCTTAAGCACACCCCGAGTGATTGTTCGACGCGGACCCCCCCCCTCCCCATTTTTGAACGATGGATCTCTTCGTCGTTGTTACAGATGGGCAAACTGGGCAGCAATCCTTTGGCTGGACTAGCAGCCTTAGGCCTTGGAGGTCTTGCCACACCAGCGAACACGGGTGGTCTTAATCCAGCAGGTAAGTTAATATCGTGTCTTCAAAGAAATTGTAGGCAATTGTACCCCGTGTTGGTGTTGTTCTCTGTCTCGCAAAAATATTATGTAGAAAAAATTAATACACCCGTTTTATCTCTTTATCTTTATTGTGGTATGTATTGAATCATGTGGTGTTGAGTGGTATCGAGTGGTATCAGTCTTGCGACTGTTACAATTTGCAAGAAACAAATGTACGTATTTGAACTGATATTTTAAAAATTATTTTAATATATTTTTAAAAATTATTTATAACTTTGTATATTTTCTACGATTGTTAACATCATTTATGAGGCAATTGACAGTAAACGTAATGTATATTGAAATTGTATTTGGAAATTGTCAATTTCAAAACTAAATTGATAATAATCAATATGGTATTATTGCAATAGATTTTTTCTGCGTGAACGCAATTTGTAGACTAAGAGTTATGTTAAAACAGGTTCGTATATTGCAATGAGAAGTTAAATTTATCTATGAACTGTTCTCACAAACATTAGTTAAAGTTTATTGGAGTTCTAGAGTAAAACTGGAGGAAGAGCGATAGTATCAGTAAACCACAATTCAACTTCGATACAACTAATTTATAGACGCATCCTTATACAAACGTATTTCTTCCATTTGCCTCATTGGTTTCTAGTTTAATGGAGGAAAACTCTTTCGTGAACTTTTCATTACGATCAAAATTGAGGAAAAAACTTTTTTAATATTTGCGCAATTGATGACATAGCGTTAGCTGCATTGGCTGGAAGCCAGCTGCGTACGAGCAACACGAACAGGCAGCAACCGGCGGCAAACAATCAGACGCATGAGATGACCGTGCCAAATGAGCTGATCGGTTGCATCATCGGGAAGGGCGGTACCAAGATCGCCGAGATCCGTCAGATCTCCGGCGCCATGATCCGAATCAGCAACTGTGAGGAGAGGGAGGGCGGAGCAACGGACCGCACGATCACCATAACCGGGAACCCGGACGCCGTGGCGTTGGCACAATATCTCATCAACATGAGGTGAGTACTACGTAGCCTGTATCTCATATTCCTCAAGTCTATCAAACCGAAGGTCAACCTTTGGACCGACAGGAAACCATTCCAAGAGGTTCGTGTCCAAGGTTCGACTTTCGGTGTGTCACCAAATTCCATTTTCAATAGAAAGCAGTCGAACTCGTCCCGGCTACGTTTTACAGTGGATCGCGATGTATTTTCCTCTTGATCTCTTTTATTTATTTATTTATTTTTATTTATTTATTTTCCCGCATCTGTCGACACTGCCAGCCAGATTGGTGCACGTGTCGCTGGCGTAGAGTGATTTCTTGTTGACCTTACCCCATGATCGAGATCCGCCGATTCGCCTGTTTGTACTACTCGTTCCTCACACAACCTGTTGACTCACTTAATTTTGATGTCTTCTTAATGGTGAGACTATGTAAGGGATAGTCGAATCGGCACTCCTCGCGATCTCCCATCATTACTGTTATTACCTTGCTCACGACAACCCGCGTACAGATGACTTTCGTCCATTTTCCTCTGTCCATTACTGCACAAAATATTGTAAATTTATATACTTACTTATATATTATAATTATTCATAATTATTAAATACTATAAATTAAAAATTAAAGATAAAATTTTATCAACGTCAACATAATATACTTAAGAATATGTTATTCCTATAAGAGGGATAGTTTTAAGACGATATACATATTTTATCATGTTTCCGAGAAATTTGCAGTTTAACATCATAATGTTAAAACGGACATTATAGAAGATTTATTCTATTTCTAAAAAGATTATAATTGACATTAGAAGAAAAGTCGTCTCTACTGCGTGTCGCCGCGAGAGATGTTATGAAATAGGTGGTGTTACGCTGAGGATGATATTACTGCAAAATGCACTCGTAGTTTGTTAACAAGGCAACGTAATGGTAATCATCGTGAAAATTTCTCTGGGTGAAATAATAGAAAATAAAATCGCGTCGCGTAACGCCACCTCAGTTTACAGCGAAACAGGTCGTACGTAGTCATAAAGTAACGATGCGAGGAGAAGACGTCGCATCTCGACGGCCATGATCGAGGTATCAGCGTTCATGTATGCAGATACTGGAAGACATCGACGTCGGCCGTAAGACGGAAGAGGATCTTAATCCTTTATTTCCAGGTCCTGTCTTCCAGGTCCAGTACCCCGAGTATCCTGCAGACACAACTCCGTTCAACATCTGTTCCCATTGTCGCTGGCTGTCCTTTCAAGCAAATAAACTACCGACTGAAAGACATAATGAAAAGATGTACGAGGACTGTCGCTCTGTTAGTGACAATCAATCCTGAACAGTCCCAAATAATCGTATCACAGTTCCTCCTTTCGATTCGTTTTTTAATGACACAAATTTCTTTCTAGTTTGACAGGCTCCCGGTAATGGACGATCAGCTTATAACATTTACGCTTATATTTCCGTTTTGTCATTTATAACTCAGTTCGCGAAAAAGAAAACAAGATACTGGTACATTTATCTCTGGAGCCGCGAGTATTTTTCTAGCATTTAGAAAAGTATACGCATTACATAAACGTCGCGTCTTTATTTGCGCGATAAAATGTGAAGGGTTTTCCTCGTCCTTGCCAGGAACCTTCGCCGTAGCATCTTTACATTTTAGTTATATGCTTTCATCGCTGTTGTTGCCATCGCTTGATGTTCATTGGTCGGTGTTGAAGATCTGTTACTGTTTTTTTTATTTTTTTATTTTTATATTAAATTATGCTGTGGAACTAATCTACTTCCATCATAGCGACATTAGAATGGTGAACGGTACTAACGTAGTCGTCGACGAGATTCGAGGACGACAGACAAAAAGTCGGCACAAATTCGCGCCACACGTAAGATCCCACCAGCATCAAGCCAAGTACGATTTAAACACGCGGATCAACACACTTTTACACACGTACACCCTCACGTTATAATTATAATCCATTATATTTTATTCCAGATTGCCACTCACATTTTACTACTGCATATAAATAGCGCAATGTCGTTATATATATTTATCATCTCGATACTTCTGTATTTTGTCCGTTAACTTTGTCATCATATTTATTACGTATCGTGTATCCCGGCACTCCTGTCGGCCACAGGTCTGCGCTCTGCCATCTATCTGGTTCTGATTTCTCATTTAGATGACGTATATTTGAGAGTCGATCATTGACCATTTATGCGTCGCGATTAGATGCATATCTCGTGATCTCAAACATATCAACTGTATGACGCAATTAACACGACTTGTGGCAGAGTGCATACTTGTGCCTGATTTACTTTGATTTCTGCCTTTTCTATAAGCCACGAGGCAAATGGCTCGTTCTATCGGCGTGGAGACCATTGACTTTCAGCTATTGGCACAAATGATTACGAATGACACAATTGAAACGGAAGTGTCCCTCAATCGTGTCTCCAGTCTATATAACGAACCACAAGTCACCTGTTACACCTAGAAACAATCGCATCGTTCGCAAATCTACTTGTTAGTGGTGGATGTGACATTTATTTTTGTAGGAATTTGTATTCTGAAAAAAAAAGTAGACTAGCGAACGCGTGTTTATCTTCTTTTCTTCTTCGTGTGCATCCTACGCTGCGCGCTCCTCGCGATCAGGACGCATTTCGACCGATTCCGTGTTCGGCGGTCTCATTCCATATAGATACGGCTGACTGGCACTCATTAGCAAGTCAGTCTATATCCGGTAAGAATGCCCGTGGACATTTGGTAGAGTCTAAATGCAACCTGGCGCGATCGAGACCTTCCTCCCCCCTCCCTCCCCACGAACCACGTAGCCGGTGTACGTGATAATCATGCTCCACAGAGCACCTCTGACGTAACTCTCTAAGCCTACAACTTGTGATATAGTTTATCTTGTTTTCTGATGGTTCCTTTTTTCTTTCATATATATATATTTTTTTTATATTTTTTATGTTTCCGCGACAGCTACCACCACTATATTATTATTATTACTACTGCTACTCTTCTACTACTTTTACTATTCCTACTGCTACTATTACTACTATAACTCTGTTGCTACTACTTTACTATTGTCTTTATTTACTTTTTATCATCTGTTATGTTGAATTTTTTTTTAAATTTCTTTGACACACAGTTTTACGAGGAACGTTCCCGCCCTCACCTTTTTACATTTTGTGTCTTTTCCCAGTGTCGAACTGCAGAAAGCTAACCTAGAGGCCCAAAATACCCAAACCCCTGGCAGCGGTACCACTCCCGGAGCATCCGGGGCCAGTGCTTCCCCCTCTACCACCACTACCACTGCCTCTCCCTTGGCCAGCGCCATCCCCTTGGCTCAGCTGCTAAGCAAGCCAGGCGCCCTCAACGCCCTATCTAGCCTCACCGCCCTCGGCGGACTCACGGAATTGCTAGGTGGTGCTGCTGGCGCAGCTGCATCCGCGCTACCGGTCCAGACTACCGGCGTGCACCGATCGCACAAGACCTTTACGCCGAGGCTCCGTAGCCCGGGCGCACCAGGCCCGACCGACAGCGGCAAGTTCAAGTCCGAGCGTACCAAGTATAATCCGTACTGAACGAACGGATAAGCAGCAGGATGATAATGATGTTACAGGGGGAACACTACACATAAATACAAATTTACTACTACATACTTTAGCGTACACTTGTGTAACACACCGAAGTAAAGTGCGTACGGACGCCAGGGTAGCGAGTACGAAGACTTGGCGAAGGATTGATTCGTCGTTTTTTGTTATTAAATGATTGTTAAGATGGGAGCGTGAGTACGATTGTTTAAATGGATAGAGAGGATTGAGGTATTGCACGAAGCCGAGGAAGAAGATGATTCTCAATCACCTCTGTCGATCACGAAAGATCACCGATCGACGATTGATTTTGGAAAAGAAAAAAAGAAATCTTTCTTTAGAAAAGTGAATACATTTTTAAATCATTTTTCTGGAGATAACAATGCTCCGCTTGCCCATATTAGCTCACTTCCTCCTAAGAATCACTGTACGGAAACATTTTGTAGGATTTTTATTTGTTTTTGATGTATTATTTTTAGCTGAGGAAAAAATAAGAAAAGGCAAATTGGAGCGTTTGGGAATATTTTGTGTTACTAAACCGATTATAATCCGATGCTAAGTCTTAGAAACAACACATATACTATCGTGACACGCCCTCCGAGATCGGGATGTTCGACGCCATCGTGTAAAGACTGATTGTGTGATGTAATGAAGCGGCGGAAATCATTAATGATAAATTCTCTTGAGGTCTCTAAATAAACATGTATGTAGCTTTTCTTACAACGTTTCATTTTCTACGAGCGATTTCTGATAGGCTCGGAGGACGCGATCGCTCATGCACCGTCGCAAGACAGCCTTTTTTTTTATATAAAATATAAATATATAATTATATTATAATTATTATTACAATATATTATGGATTATAATTAATTACTGTTTGAAACAAAAACTCTTATTAGTATATATAGCTATACCAATGTGATTTTTTTTTTCGTAGTAGGTAGAAATTCTATTGATAGAAAGAAATTTTTCGCGCGCGCGTGAATGAATATGTGTGATGAAGAGAAAGGGAAGGAAAGTGCGTGAAAGAAATCGTCTTTGAATCATGTGTTTATCAGTCTTTGTAATAAATCGTGTTGAGAATGCACTATGTCATAATCATGTAACGGTGATGATTTAGTTGACTTTTGCGGTCTTCTTTCTTACGAAAAAACGATCTGCAATCGAGCGATCGAGGAGTTCGCAAAGAATGCGAACACGGTGAATTTTGAAGCATTATAATCGACCATCGCAATATGAAATAATCAATCAAGCTATACACATAGTGTTGTAACGGTAAATAAACTTAATCCTTATATGCACGCGAGACGACCAAGGTCTGCATGAAATCGCGTGTGTAAATTATGTTTTTGTGAAATTAAACTAATAAAACACGTATATACACATAAAAGACACAGTCAGATTTCTAATTCCACGGTAATTCGAGCGTTTGTTTGATTTACTTATTGTTATGTAAGTTATCGGAATACGTGGAGTCGGAATTGTCTAGCCGCGAAAGAACGATCAGTTAGATCCAAGATCCTAACGCAATCGCGGGAGAAAAAGGAAAACAATTTGGACGGATGTTCGAGATGTTTCATCACTTGGATAAAGACGATCGATAATGGAATCACCAGATAAGTGTGCTCAATTTTCTAGTTTATAGCGAGTACTTGTGCAAGTAGCGACCAATCGGTGTAGGACATAATGGTCGGATTATCACAACAAGTACCTATCGCGAACGTGGCCATGGTTTATCGGAATGCGTGGTAATCGCATGAAGAATCAGTCCCTTTTGCAGAAAAATTATTCCGATCGGATCAACCGTCGCCATGATCGCGAGATATCTTCATTGCGTTTTCTTCATTTTAGATTGTACGGTCTCGTTCCATTTCTTTCTCGAGACAATAAACTCACGTCAAATCATGCCCAGGACTCTAAAAGTGACTGTTTATGATGAAAAAAAAATATATAAATAAGAAAACCGCGAGGAAAAGCGTTAGAAAGACACACAGTCCCATCATGTAGGTATATCAAGTGAAGCGATGCTCATAACAATCATGTAATAAATCGAAGAATTGTTTCAGACACAATTGAAAGAGTACTTGTATCTAACATGAAATTTCATTACTTGGGCCAAATGATTTAATAAGAGATTCCATTGCTGGGCCTGATATTCCTACATCGTGCATAGAATCCTGTAGGCAGATAATCTTCGGATGTACATTAGTCTATAACGATATCGCAGAGCTTACATGCTTAACAGACTTTAGCTACCCTGTATCATCTTGTTAAAAATAAAGCTAGGCGTGTTTAATACAGTAAGAGAAAATACAATACACCAAATAAAAACAGCTCTGGCGTTCCTGCGAGTGAGGTCCCGCAATGTATTGGTTTGCAGGAAAAATGTATGACGGACATAAACGATAGCGAAAAATTTATTCCTCGACGATCTTTTTTTCCGTAAAGCATGCAACATATTCCTTTTGGATTGGAAATGAAATATCTCCAATATATTGCGCGACCACCTTTATGGCACTTGAACGTTTTATTACTACCTTCTTTTTTAAGCATAAAAACGTTTTTGCGTTAATTTTTCAGCGATATTTTAAGTCAATTTAATTGAAAGGAAAAGTGAATGAAAGAAATGAAGAATATACATGCTCGGTTTATTTACCTTTGATCAGGGACGATTTTTGCACATGAAGATATCTCGATTTGTTATAAGAATGCGACATGGCCTTCTTCTATCGTTTCTTCAGTCTTAACATTAATAGTAGTTACACATTTCAAACAAAATTTAACATTTTTCAATTAAATTTTTTACTATTTTGATTAATAAGAGTATTTTTTTGCACTTTTTGCTGTCGAACAGATTGTACATAATTTGACCGTATTCTGGTACATTCAGCGCCGTATATTCATCTTCGTGCAACTTTTACGTCAATCATGGCAAACGTTATAGGATTAGGACCGGTTACTTTTTGACGCTCAATGTACGTTTAGAGTACGGTCCATTGAAATCCGTATAACATATACTTATGTACCATGTCTCACCACGTATACGTAAGTGTTAAGCGTAACCAAGATCGGAGAGAGAAACTCGTACAGAGAGAGATGTAGATAAAAGGAGAGAAAGAGAGAGAGAGAGAGAGAAAGAAAGAGAGATAGAAAAAGAGAAGATGTATCCATCCAACCAACTTGACCCAGGCTCCTGCCCGTTTTTGGTAAGCACACCATCCATTCCTTCGTAGTCCTGTTAATCGATTTATCCTGTTGGCTGCGAAGTTCTCATTTACTACGTTTCTCAGTTCTCATTTTTTTTTTTTCCAATTCAATCGTTGCGCAATCTTTTTGGTTTTTTTTTTTTTTTTTTTTTTCAATACCAGATATGTACGACCAACCATCCGAATCCTTCCGGGCTCGCGAGAAATCCTCGAGAAAAGTACGTATCACGTGATAAAATTTTTAATAGACCTCCGGAGTCGCGCGGTAACGTTGTTGCTCTGCATTCTTGGCAGACGTAGTAATAGCTTTGTTTTGCAGGTTTCGACACAGATGTTGAATGTCTGTGATATCATTCTGCTGATGGTTCGTACAAAATTTGTAGACCGGGCATGCAAATTAAGACTTTATATACTACGCCGGGCTTTATACATGTACTACGTCGGAATACACGGCTCACGGAGAGTCACTAGATTCATGTTGTGTTTCTACTTCCGCGTCGCATGCTGCAGCATCTTTATTCGGACGAAAAGATTCGGCCAGTCAGCCTCGTTAGTCTTTTCCTCCGATGTTGAAAATGTGTCGGGATTTTATCTCGGTTCTCTCTTACGAATATGAGACGGGAGTTCTGGAAGATAGTTGAACATTCTCACGAACACGTTATAATCCACCGAGTGGGCCAGTTTTTTGTAGCTGTTAGAGGAGCACAGAGAGTGCTCTTGCATAACGCATGAGAAAATAAACCAATTTAAAGTCCTTCATTTCCTTCCTTTCATGAAACAAAAGACATTGACTACGTGCAGAAAAAAAAATAATTTTGCAACTGTTGTAAAATTCTTTAATGTGATCGGTCTCGGCCTCACTAGATCTAAATGTACAGATCAATCATATTAAAAAGTCCCGCAGCAATTTTGCAAAGCTGCTTTTTCTATTGAACGCAGCCATTGATTGATTTTCTTATGTCTCATGCGTTTTGCAAAAATCTGTACTCCTGCCCCTTGTAGAGATCATCCAAAGAACTCTCATCTCGTACTTGTCGGAGTGAACACCGACCAGTAGAAATGAACGTTACCATTTCTCACAACATGACCGATTGTGTTTCAGGATATCGATGGAGACGTCGGGGGTGCCTATGCCCGCGTATCACTTCATCCCACCGGACCACATTGTGAAATCACCCATCCACTAAATGTGGAGAGCCGTCGTGGTCGTTGTCGTCGTCGAAAGGACGCGGAAGCATCGCGGAAGCGCGCGAAGCTGTCAGTGGCATATGGGGCTGGGCCACACACTGTGTTCAGCTTGCAAATCGATACACTTGCAAAAAGAAACAAGACACACGACAGTGAGAAAGAGAGAGAGAGAGAGAGAGGAAGAGCGAGAGAAAGAGAGAGAGAGAAAGAGAGAAAGAGAGTGAGAGAAAAAGAGACACACATAATATACGTATTCACGTAGGACACTCGCACGTATTCAGAAAGGAGTCTACTTGTGCGCGCTTTAAATAAGACCGTGTACGTTAAAATCGAACATATTCTAATACTACAGATATACGTAAATTAAAAAAAAAAACGCGTAGACATAATAATAAATAGAAATATATATGTATATATATACAATATAATATAATATACATACATATACACGCGACACAATTAAGCGAGAGTTAAACGTACATGGAAAAAAATGATGAAGATACGCACGCGCGTACACAGACACACTTGAGTGTACAAAACTGTACAAAAGTTATTTAAAACAAAAGAACAAAAAATAATGATGCACGCCGCAGCCGCGAGCTGTTGCCGATTGGTAAAGGGAACAAGCCAAAGATATGTTAGTTTTCATTTTTATATTTAAACGAAAAAAAAATGATGACGCAAGACGGGAGAGAAATACGAGAGAATTATTATTATTAATTATATTACTACGAACGATGATGCTAAATAATATTAGGCCGATTGTTAGCGTTTTTTCTATTGCGGATACACCGTCGCACTGACGGTTTTCGCGAGGCGGTTCGTGAACTTAATTACTTCATCCGGAAAGAAGAGTGACAACGGAAGTGCAGCTGGTATCACGAGACCGTTGTTCAGACAAATCGATAGTCGAAGAGCTCAAAGCGAGTACTCCGTTCTCGACTTTTTGACCAAATTTTATTTGGATTGATACAGAGATTGTAAATTGTTAAACGCATTCCGTTCTACTTGTGATAAACCGGAAAAATGAAATACATTTTTAATAGAAATTATTTATATTTTCATTTTATAATCACGTTTAAATTATATTTAAACGATGATATCTACAGGTATTTTGAATTGTAACGAAAAACAAATTTATAAATTGTATCGCCGATTTAACTTGCATTCTCAATCGAATGAATTAATGAAAGCTGCTTGCTAGGCATTTGAAATTTTCTTACAAATATCTTGAGTCGGCTTCGAACTCTTTGACGTTTTGAGGTGCGCGTCTTGATTCCAGATTATCCATCATTTGGATAACTCGGATGATCTAAAATTGAATCTCATATAGAATATATCGATCTCAATATCACACGATAGCGCGTGATCGGCACATCGGTCGGTGAAGACGGGACACGTGTCGAGTGTCTCGATTACGTGGTCCCTCCTGCCCCACATATCTTTCTCGACCACGTAATCGAACGTGATCCACCACGTCTCGCTCATCGATCTCGATCGCGTCTCTCTCGTGCTCCATATGTTGAGCCTCAATCGTGTGGTCTCGCATGGTTCCATCAGCGCATCCGCGGCCAATTTTCGTGACCGTGAAAGGTCCAAAATCACGAGCCTCACGGTCAACGGTCCAGAAATAAGCAAGATCACGAGTGACGTCGTCGCGATTAACTGTCGTGCGGGAGCGTTGAGGGAAAGTAAAATAATTAATCGCGCGCGGTGAAAATTTTACGTAGTTGCGTAGCTTTTGCATGTGAATCTTGGATTCCAAAATTGTCGGTGAAAGCTTTTCTTTTTTTCTAAAGGGGGGGAAAGTAAGAAAGAGAAAAATGGGAAAAAAAGAAAAAAAAACGACTGCGGACGCACCCATCGATCGTTCGGCGCCCCTCGGGAGCGCCGAAGGAACGAGCGGGTTGTACGTCTTAGGGCACCCTCGGCATCGTCTTCGACGTGAGACGCGCTCTGGACGCCTTCGACGTGGTAATCTTGTAAGTCGAGTGTCGAATGCGGTCGACGTTGTATGGGAAAACGATGCCGAGCGCGCGCTTCTGTTGAAGGAACAAATGAAATTATTACGTGGAATATATATAAATAATGATATATATTATATATATACACATAATATATATATTTATTATACGCGATAAAGATAATTAGAGAAGAGATAAATAGCGATGAAAAAAAAAAAATGGTGCGAGCTCAAGCCCAGACTTCTACCAGACTCGAGGCGTCCTTTCCTTTCTTCATCAACCACTTAAAGCCTCCCATTGACGGTCCTCCTCCCAACATTGGAATTTGATCCCACACTTACGGCTTGGTTCACGAATCGTAAGGACCGCTCCACAATGACGATATCTTTCTTTTTTTTATCAATTTTGGACATATGCCCATATTCATAGATGATCTTTATCTCAAGACTTCCTTGTTTCAGAATACCATCTTAAGATCTCCTTGCAGAAGGAACTTATTGATATTCTCTTGGAACTTTTAACATTTTGTGATTAAAACTTGAATTATCTGTAAAAAGCGCGAATAAGCATAACCAGACTTGAATTTAGAGCTGCGAGTAGTTTTTTTACACGTATTAATATATATAGGTAATACGTATAAGTATAAAACGCCGTGGAATATAATTTTCATTTTCAAATCCATCATCTGAGTCATTCAAATATTCATTATCCATTTTAATTTTTCAATATGATGCTGCAGTTAGTATTAGTACTTACCAGTACTATACATAATACAATCTGACACTTTTTCTAGATAGGTAGAATTATGCTGTCGCATCTTCTTTTAATAAGGCTGATTTCTCCCTCAAGGAAGCTCGCGACTTTCCTTAAGATAAAAAGAATCCTTATTTGGTAATTTATGAAATGTGATTTGGTCAATAAGAGAAGAGTTTGTTCTTTTTGCCTGTATTGTCTGAACTGGTGCATACAGTGCAATAAGTTGAAATGAAATAAACGTATATCTGTTTCACTTCAACTTATTGCACTCTGTGCACCAGTTCAGTAAAAAGAACAGGCCTAAGGAATTTTTATTCCTCAAGGAGCATCTATGAATACGAGCAATAGTCCTTTTGTATGTACGTTTCTTCATTACTTTATTTTTATCGATTCTTCATTCACGTGTTATTTTAATCGTTATGGTTATCGATAGTTAATAAATTTTATTTTAATTAATTATTTTACTCGGAAAAAATGCGCTCGCGCGCAACATTGTGCAACGCTCTCTTTTGAGATTGTTTTACTTTAGTAAACTTTATGTACTAATCTGCACACAAATTGCGGAGTAATCATACTTTGAAACTTTTTCTTGTTATTTATATCGTATTTATTTTTGTCTCGATCTATATTAAAAGACGAGTTAAATTAAAGGAAGTTTAAGAATTGATGAAGTATATAATAGTTGTGTAACTAGTTTCTAAATTATGTCGTAAGATCACAAGTTAACGCCAGTATAATTGGTTGTGGCGCGGACGATTTACACCTTACGATGTATCCCTGTACCGATAACTTCCATTATGTGCCAAACGTAAATTAAAATTTGGGAAAAAAAAAGAAAAATATTTGCTAGAAAATGTTAGTCTGTGCTTCCGGTGTCAGCTCAATTAATAATCGGTGGTCTTCGCGCGTACGTATTACTTTTATATACCTTAACCGATTTGTACTCGCATATGAAACTGCTCTTAATTTTAATACATGTATAAATTAATCCTTCCAAAAAAAAAAATAATGTTGATAGTTGTATCTAATTTATGTTTGTGTATAACTGAACAATATTGTGGAGTCAGTTTTGTATATATATATTTTGTCTTCTTGTTTGTTTTTATTGAAAATATTTTGCGGTGCTCGCTTCTTTTCGATGCGTATTGTAAATATGTTTTTACGTTGTACATATTTATTAATCTCGGAGCATATCCTTGTTTATATAATGAATTTTTAGTTGAAATATCAACATCTCGCATCGACATCTGCGATTTCATCTTATTTATTACATCAACGTATCTTCTCATTTTGATCGCAACACACGCTTCATCATTTCGTTTGCCGAATGGATAAGTTGCGAATGGCTCCTTTGTGTAAAACATGAGAAAATTTGCCCAAATTTGGTTGTGTCGTTAAATATGGAACTCGTAATAATACGAGTTTAGAGAAAGAGTTTATTGTAAAGAAATTTTTTAATTGAATGTTATATATTACAATTTTTTTTTATGGATTCATTTAATTGTATGTTAATATATTAAGCTTCGTTAGTGTAAAATTTATTTGAAATTAACAGGTAACTGGTTTACCTTGAAACTTATTTTTACTAGAAATTTGTTTTATCAAAATCTAACTTCACTAGAAAGATTCTGAAAAAAATTGCCATTAAAGCTGCAATTAGATTTTCAATAAAGTTGACGGTAGAAAACGCAATCATTTGACCATCTTTTACGACGCAATCTGTATACGAGAAAAAAAAAACGATTTTTCGTATAGATACAATGCGTTTTTTTATTTTGCCGGCCAAACTTTAGATCGTAATTGGTACGATCAACCGCGAGATTCCGTTGGTGATTTAAAAATTAGGTTTGAGAAATTTAATTATGTTATTTATATTTATTTATATACTACATACATTATGAAACATCATTTTTGTTATTATACACTTTGAAGAAGAAAAAAAAACAAAGTAAAAAAAGTATTTCTCTCTTTTCTCATCGCGGCAAGAAGGCACTCCTCTCACATCTCCTCTTCACCCTCGCTAATGCCCTTACTCCCCCATTCTCCACCGATAGATAGACAATGATGGCGTACAGTAGTAATTATATAAGGGAAAAAAAAAAACGGCAAAACATGAGACGAGCAACGGCATCGAGCGACAAGTAGTCTCTGCTAAAAAGTGGATAAAAAAAGATGAAAATAACAATTAGTGAGAGACGCTGTATGATTGTGTATATCAACAATAAATAATTGCTGTGATTAGATTCGATTATATTAGTAAGTAGTTAAGGATCAATTTTTAAGGCACTTCGTGGAACGAGAGAGAGAGAGAGAGAGGGAGAGAGAGAGAGAGAGAGAGTAAAAAGGAAAGGAGTACTTATTGATATATGATAGAGAAAGAGATGGGAAAAGAAGAAAGAGTGCATGTGAGTGTATATATGATCGTTTACGAGCGCGAAAGAGAGACAAAGAGAGGAGAGAAAGAAAGACGCGACAAGAGGATAGGGGAGATTTTTAGGACCCACTTTATAAGCGACTGAAGTATGTACGTGCGCGCGTGCGTATAACCCTCTCGAATCGTCAACAGAGGTATTATTTAAACGCTAGGAAATGTGGAGATCCTTAAATCGTTCTCTGATATTTAAATTAGACTAAAGAGACAGAAAATTATCCGTTAAACGGAAAAAGCGGAAGACAAACGCGTTTACGTAAAGATAAACCATGATCTCTTCCCACTCGAACTCTGTGTCTCTTGACAAATCCTTTCAGTACCAAATCAGATGTAAAAATTTGATCTATCTTTTTTATTGCATTTTAGCTTTTAGAACTTGGAAGAATATTTTATATTTGTAAACTTGTATTAAACCTACATAGGTTAAAGGTCTTGTGTATAGTTAATATTCACATACGGAACGTCACTGTTAAAAAGCTGATGCCACTTGGGTACTGGAAGGGTCAGGAATGCAGAATTGCACAGAAATATCGTTTTTAAATGAACAGTTGTAATGGACAAGGGACGAAGAAACCTTCACGCTTAATGACCTTTCCAAGTGCGTCGAGGGGGAAGAACCACGTTTCTTATCCGCGCATAAAAGAACATGACAGTAAAATGATTACCACCAGCTACACGCTTAAACTACCCTCCATAGGTTTCGAATATGTTTTTATGAAACAACGTGACGTATACTTTCCCCTTTAACGATAATTTCGAAACTTTTATATTGCTTAGAACTACGACCATTTATTCTTAATAATCGCAAATAATAACAGAAGATTACGTTTATTCGTTTTTAAAAACCCCGTTCGTGAAATGCGTGTTTATAAAAGTAGAGATATAATCGGAACATTGTATATTGTATTTTATCTTTATTATTATTTGCTATAAATGATGTAATTTCCTAAATTTCAAAGTAGATACTTGTGTTGGAATAATCCAAAGATATAGTTTCTGAAGAGTTTTACATTTCTATGAACATCGTAAGTTATCTATAACGTTAAAAAACGATTTTAATAGTTTACTATGGTACAGGCTAAGTGTTAAGAGCAATAATTAGTGATATTCTTCATAAGGAACGTATACGACACGGTATAAAAATTAACAAGCAGTTTTTAATACGGACGTGTGTGATAATTTATTAATTGTAATAATAATTATGAAGCTCTCTGCAATAATGACGAGTAAATGGGATTAAAGGTTGAACGAGATAAAAGCTGAGAATTTTTCAGAATTTTGGAGATTCAATAAAACTGAAAATTGTTTGTGAATTATGTCAAGTTAGAAATAACTACTTTTCTGCTTATTAGGAAAATTACTAAGAAAGATTGAAATCGATCGGGGGGAGCATTGTCTTGATTGAAAATCCTATTCACTCTCAAAGTTGGCACACTTGGCATTATCATACGTAATTAAACGACGGCGCGACTCGAAGATGTTTAATTGAAAATCACTTGGAAGCCAAGAAGCAACGCAGACGAGAAGAGCCTAGGATTAATTTTAATAAAATTTCAAATTGTTTATTCACCACTAATTGAGATTTTATTGTTAGGATTGCTTCGTCTTGTTTTATAAAGATTTTACTTGATGTGTACAAGGATTATAGGCTTTTGAACATCATCGAGAATTATTACAAGTTCTTAAAAAAGAAACAAATTTCTATGAAATTTGGAGGTAAAGTAACTTTTGGGTACTTCTAAGAAAACACGAAGCTTCTGTAATCTGCTACGTAAATGGCCAGTTGAGGCAATTTGTTGTAGCTGATGGTTTTCTCGTTACCGCTTTCAGTCCGCCTTATACCATCTGAAGATGTCCTTTTGTCGCACTGACATATTCCAGAAGCATATCCAAGACACATATGACTAGGCTACGAATAATTAATATCTCTTTTGCTCCGATAATCTAGCCTAGCTGTATTTATCCGGCGTGTATCGTCATTCAGAAATCGATTAATTGTATATTTCGGGGCACCTATAGGCACCTATAGGCACTTCGATTCAATCGACTCTCTGTAGCTTCTAGTGATCGTTAAAATATCGTCTATCGCGTGTTCGAAAAAAAAAAAAAAATATCAGAGAGAAAGAAACAGGTATATACGCAGGATTAATCTAAGAACGATCAACGAGGATTAGAACGTTAGATTATATCCCCCCCCCCCTCCACCAAGATCTGTTGCACCAACAATAGTTAGCACTAACCGCAGTTAACGATATAACGCTTTCTATATTATAGATAGGGATGTGTTCTCGACAGAAACGAGAAATATCTAAACTGTTAGTTAGTCAGAGCTATTTGTGCTGTTGGCTAAAGTCATTTATATGTAAGAAAGCTTGCGTTTATACAACGGTTAGACCTAACTCCGGAGCAACTGACGCTGACCAATGTTTCAACGAGGACGCGATTATTTTCGACGCTCGTATGGAAATTGCGAGAGGAAAGAAGAAAGGAAAGGCTAACGCGATCGTTGAAAAGTCCCGGGTACGTACGCTCCTTCCCCCTCATTACGTTAAGGTGCATACAAGAATTAGAAAAAAAGAAATCGGTGACAAAAGAGAGCGGGCACGGGGAATCCGACCGCCCTTCGGACACGGTGGCGTTAAGAAAAACTGGAAAAAGTGGAACGGGCGTAAGAGAAAAAAGAGAGAGAGAGAGAGAGAGAGAGAGCAAAAATGTCAGCATTCATTGCGATCATATCGTTGTGGCGTAGAGCAATCTGTTAGTGCAGGGGCCTTATCCTTATTGCGTGGGTCCTACCGAGGATTGTCGCGATCGCAATTTTGCGCGTACGGGCCGTGTGTTTTGCTAAAGATATAAGCCAGATTTTGTAAGAGATACTGAGTTCGAGTTAGGTACAAGTACAAATCGGTGGAAGGTATCTACTTTTACAAAAGATTTTCAAGGTGTGTCTTGTACGTCGGCTTTCGGAACAAACGGCTCGTGTCTGTGGAAATGAATTACGGGAGCCGGTAATATCGGTAGCTCGGAAGGAGCGAAATGCACACGAGCTTCTCCGATGTTCGGAAAGCCAGTCTGCGCGGTGCTTCAGGAACGAACATCCGCGGCAATTCTCGCCAGGGACCTAACATTACCGTAACGCAAGGCAATCAGCTAAGAAGATAAACTTAATTTTTATAGAATATTAAATCGCGCGCCCTTCCTTCGTCGGGGCGTGGAATTTGAAGGGCAAAGCCTTTCTTCCTCGCGAAAGGAGAAATTAGTGCGATTGGGCGATTGTTCGCGACCTCTTGACGCCGTATTGTCGCACGATTAGAGGGCGAATCAGACGACAGATTATTCTAACGACTACCTATTGTAATATTAAAATATGCTGCAGCTTTTTGAAATTGTAATCTTACCAGCTGTGTTAGCGGAAAGGGATCTTGAGGACAAACGACTGCTTTAACATAGCAATTGGCGTAAAATGAAATAAAACATACAAAAATATATACGGAAGAAGCGACGCTGTGATCGCAGCTTTTATTCTAAAGGTAGGAACACCTAAAGGATAAGTGATTTCTAATTTTGTGGACTTTTAAATAGTCAATTGCTATTTGCTGCTTGAAAGTAAAATTAGGATATGTGATCGCCACTTATGATATAATCAGTGTTTTATAATAATCACAGGAAATCTTTATATGTGAAGCTAATTGACGCTTTTTAAATGTAAGTCTGTCGTCTAATCGGTCCTGATATCGCGATATTTCCCTGAATAAGTTAAGACGAATTAAAAATCGAGCGCACGTATAGATAGTCGACATGATAAGGAAGAAGGCTGTCGACCAAAAAGGAGCCAAAAAGGTCAGCACTTGATGCGATTTAGGTGCCAAAAATCGATTGTGAAAACTCATCGCCGAGCGGCTCAATTTTGTGCCAAGCTAACGTAAATTGCGAACAGTATAACACGTGTGCCAAAATCGCTGTTATTAATCTCACTACTGTTTCGGGTAGCGAATCCCCCTGACGACTCCATGAACGTCGACGAGATACGCTCGTTTGCCCGAGTCCTTTTTTTCAACGTCGTTTTCTTATACGTTATCGTTAAATCTTAGGTTTGCACAAATTACGGGAAGTTTTAGCTGCGGGCATGCTTTTGTTACTTTAAGTTATAGGAATTTTAATGTAGATGATCGCGATAAAAACAATTAAGTACATCTTAGACAATCATGAAATATTAGTGATATTTTTATAACTTGTTTTTTATTACCAATATCTTAGAAAATTGCAAGGACTGCATTCCTAATGTGAAGTATAAATATCGTTAGATAAGATAATTCTTCTCGCTATTCTTCTATTCTTCCAGTTTATTCTCAATTTGTAAAGCTTGTAAAAAGATATAATACAGAAATTATTAATATAAATATTACTATTAAATACAGATATTATTTTTTAAATTTTAGAATCGTTTTGACTTTCTGACTCTAGTTGTATCTTAAGAATGTTGTGTCTGGATCGTCGCAAAACCGTAAAATAAAAAATGGCAATCTCGTCGAATCGAAACGTCAGGATGGGAATAACAAGTGAGTTACATTTTCTCGACAACTCGAATGTATGTAAATTAAAAGTTGCGCCTTGTCAGATACGGCAGGACGCTGAAATTATAGAAAAAAAATACGATATTACAATTTTGCATGTGAAGCTCTCAGTTTCTGCACTTGCGATACATTGAAAAGAAAAACTCGCGTTATATCTCACGGAGATTCAACGGAGTCATTTCACTCTCTTCTCGTTAGCGTAATTAACCTCCTACCGTGTGTTTTTCTTCTTCTTCCTACTCTTTTTTTCTCTTTAACAATTGATCGATTAAACTTGCAACAATCTGTTGTTCAATCTGCAATAGATTGTTACCAAGACAGAAAAAGTCTGATCTAAAAAGACAAAATGATCTTGTAACTTATTATGAGGGTGTGTTCCTTTTTTTTAACAAAACGTAAGTCATATCAATTATTGATGAGAACAATAAATTAGATATCCCCTTCTTTGATGAGAAAAATGTTTGTCATAAAATATTGTATTTTCGTAGAATATGCGTGTATCACGATTTGACAGTAGAAAATTTCAAACTATATATCTTCGAGAATGCTAAAATGGTATACTCTTAAACTATTAAAGGGGAAGCGAAAATGTGCGCGCCAACTTTAACGATAGCTGTTTCTATATTATGGTCGTATGAAGAAAAATCGCTCTCTTACGCAGAGATTATTCTCTAGAATTAGAAAAATGTGGCGACACACTATTGCGGATTGTTGCGACTTGATCTATCGTCGAAGTCTCCACATTATATACGTCTACGTTACGTTATTCTCTTCCGTTAGCTTTTTGTTCGCCGTCGAGAAGCGTCAAAGAAAAAAAAAAAAAAATAATACGTAACGATAGAGGTAATTCGTGTTCAAGCTTACCCTCTATTCTCTTCCCAACGCAGTCGCGTCTTCTCGACTCCTCTTTGTCCCTTCCTCTATCTTAGAATCCTATTTCCTTTATCTTCCTCGGCCAGGAATCGATTTACGTTAGAAAGCCTTTAACGAAAACAGGGTCATAAATACTTACGTGTAATACGAGTATTTTAAATTTTTAACGCGAAAGAAAAACTAAGAAAGAAAGGGATAAACAAAACGAGGTGTAGTAGTGCGATGTAACAGAAGAAAGAGAGAGAGAATAAAATTTTTTACAAAAAAAAAAAAAGATAATGTGAGGTGTAAAATGTCGCGTGTACGATTTGCGACTGCGTCTTTCATTGCGTAGAGATCGTCGTCCTTTTTGTAACACATGTCGCCCCGAGGGCATGCGTTGCGCACAGAGAGCGCAAATTGTGATCTCAAGTTCTTGTGAACCTCTTGATCCTTTCAACATCCTTCATTGGACGATGACTGAGTGTCTCGGATGACTTTCGTAAAGTTTTACTCGTTAATTTGATAAAATACGAGACTCTACATATCTGCTTTTAACGTATTTGTAATGCTTGCTTTCAAAATCTATAATATGTGACAATACACGGTCGACCAATAGAAATTATTAACGTAACGCGGCTGTTGAAAGGGTTGAGCGAAGGGACACGCCACATTCGCGAGATCGTAGATTAAAATAAATGATATTACGAGGTGAATCGCGAACAGGAGGGACACATTGAAAGTACCGATCGCGAAGAGATTCGGAGTCGCGTAGAAAAACAAAGGGGGGAGGTCTACGAAAAATGCTATTCCGCGATCTTTTCCTCGCGATCGGTCGCCTCGCACAGCGTAAAGTACATTATTCCAGGGTAAAGTTTTGTAAAATCGTCTGGTACGCAATATTTTATGTAAAAAGCAAACACATATAACGAGACACACTTAACAGCCAAACACGTTCACACGGAAAACACACTTTGAGCATGACGTGCGGAGAGAGAAAGGTGAGAGAGAGAGAGAGAGAGAGAGAGAGAGCGAGAGCGAGAGCGAGAGACAGAGAGAATGCGAGAGAGACAGAGTGAATGGAGGCTAAAAGGAGAGACTTACTTTCGTAATGAGAGACGAAATAAAACACCTGCTGTAGGCCGGCGATACGTAACATACGCATACGTATGCGTATATATACATACTTGTATACAACATACAATTACACTGTAAGTATATATATATAAATATATAAGAGATACTTATACTTTATATAGGCTGCATTCGTCGTGTCATTACGTATACAGGGCTTGCGAGCGTTGACAGGTGATTTGTCTCGGCTGCCTGGCGTGTTTTGGATCGCATGGGACGAGCGTGCGAGAGAGAAAGGCTGAGAAAACGTAAGGGAACGGAGAATGAGAGGGTGCGTGTGCGTGTGCGGGGTGAGGAAAGCTATATCTCTTGTAGTCGGCGTTACATATCTTCGACTCGTTGTTTGCGAAGCGTCACATCGTTCAAAATCGTTGCAAAATACCGACGTCAGTAAAGTATTGACATATATGTTGCAGAAAAAAAAAAAAAAACGCTATTTAGTGTGGGAGTCCGCGGCCCGTGTTCACGTGGCTCGTTTAACGATAGATGCGGCTGTCTTTCGCGTCTCCATATTTGATTAAAAAAAAAAAAAAAGGGAAGAACATCAAGATCCCCGCATAATATATTTTATCTAAAGGGACGTCTCTAGACGTCCCTTGGAAAACTATGTTGTGTAGGGATCAATCACGGTGATCCTGAAAAAGATATATGATATCTACGTATAGAGATTATTTTTTCTCCCTGCTGAATTTTACGAATCAGACGATATAGAAAGGATCACGTGATAAGAATTACTTAATTAAGAATAATTAGGAAATTTAATTAAGAATAATTAATCAATTAAGAATAAATACGATATCATTGTTGCAACGCGAGTATCGAATGACATCCACCCCACTGAGGTTTGTATGGATAGATACTTTCTAGCTCGTAAACGTAAAACAAGCATTCTCTGGATTCTATCTGACAGCCGCGTTTAACGTTATGACTTGTGCGCAGAAAAATCTTGGGTTAACGCAAATAGATTCGGGAAGAACACATAGGTGACCCTCGCCCAACGTCTACCTACATATCAGAGTTTAGTTAATGTCTTTCTGATAAAAAAAAAAAGAAAAAAGAAAACAAAGTCCAGAGGTCTCATCCCGATCCTCCCCGCAGATCAAAGTCGGAAAAACTTGCACAGTATTAGAGAAAGAGAAAAGACATCGTTGATCGGGGCACTACGCCTCTAGAGTATAGCCCGAGGATTCTGGGAAACTATAGCTTTCGGATTTCTCGACCCTTATCCTCGTGTATTTCTCAACCCGGGACTAAAAACCCCCTCATCATCTCATCCTCCCTTCCTCCTCACTCCGAATCTCCCCCGACTTCCTCCCGGTGCATCCTAGGTTTAGAAGATATATTTGTATTGTCAGTTATCACACACTACTAACACTAATACTTACTACTACGATCTATAACTATAATGATTCTTATTATTATTAATACTGCTACTGTATCACACCTCTCCATAGGTCGCATAAATACGACATGCCCTGTTGTTGTTGTTGGATTGATTATTATCGATCACGCGCGCGGAACGAGAAGTAACGCGAATAAAAAAAAGAAAAAGAGAAAGAGAGAGAGAGAGAGAGACGAGTTCTTTCGAAAAGAGATCGTTGATTGCGTGAGTGTTTTTCGTTTTGTGTTTCTAGGTTTCTCAGTTTCTTACGATCACACACAATTGTTGTAAAGTAGAGCTTACCTACACTTGACGGCTTATTATTACTTCCACACACTGTTGCATCGTTGTCACTTTCGGCGCTCGGTTACACGCACTGAGAGAAAAGAAGTTTTAATTACGCTGAAGTTGCCTTAATTAATTAAGATAACGATAATTTCCTGCAATTAGTTCGGATGTGAGAGCATTCTGCTGTAGAAGAGTGACAATCGTGCTCGTTATTAATGTCGATTGTTCTCGTATATGCAAAATATTTAATATATAAACTATTAGCTGTGCCAAGTAGTGTTTTTGTAAAAAAAAAAGAAGAAAAATAAAGATTATTGCTGCAAAAAATGAAAGTATAATCCATTTTAATAAATTCACCTGTCAGAAATGTCGTCATTGCAAAAATATAGACGCGGATCAATATAACCGGTTAATTCGTAGGAAATAGCAATTTGCCTTAATGCAATATGCATGCACCTTTCTTTTTAATATCGCAGTTTGATCTATATGCGCAATCGAAGGTGCAATCGATTTTCTCTCAGTGAGACTCTTCGTAGAGGAGCGTAGATTTAAAGAACGTAGCGCGCGCGCCTGTAGAAAATTTCACGAAATGTATAATACGCGATTGGCGAGAAAGACGTCAGGAAGAGCATGCTATCATCATCATTGTTAAGGATATAGTTACAGTAATCAATTTTCTTTGTTTTTATTCGACGATCGTTGTCCGTCGTCACGATATGTGTTCAAAGTACTCGAGCGTATTTTTCATCGAGATTACAAATTTCTTATTACACCATCGTGACTTTTGTACAGGATTAAATAATTTTGCCATTCTCCACTTATTTAATTCAGTGAACGATAACATTGTCCTCTTACATCATTTTTTTTATTATGTATGAATTATTCGCTCAGAACGAGAGACATATTGTAATATTCACATCTACTCTAAGGTGTTTGAAAAAAGAGCGTAAAGATGCACAAAAACATAATCAGAATTTTGTAAAAATAGCACTTTAAATAAAACTAATAAGACTTTGAGAGAGGGACCATCAAAAATTGAATTTATTTATATATAAAAGTAGCACATGCACGTAAGAAAAATCTATGATTTTTTTAATCTTCCTGTAACTATCAAAAAATAACGATTATATCTGTATTTGCATATCACATCTGACATTAAATACGATTGTCCAATTATTAATTCTATTTATTGTATATAGAAGTTAAAAATCTGTGCAAAGTGTTAGGATAAAGTTCGGCAGTAATTAGCGTTTAATGTAAATTAATAACAATATTATATATACAAGTTTTTTTAACTTCAATAGAGTTGGTGCATTTAAACTTATTAATGTTATCTACTTTATTCGTATATTTTACGCTTCCTTTTCAAGCACCCTAGAATCAGTCGCCCTCGAAGAAATACGAGAGAAATTATAATAAACAGAGTCGAGCGGAAAATGATCACTAAGATTCTACCGCATTATTTGAGGATCAATGTCTATGTACATGAATCTTGTAATTTATATCATGGATGATGCAAATTGTCTGCTAAAAAATAAACGCAAGATTCGGCAAGCTCTATTTTCTGGTCGCGCCATTCAATAGAGGTACAATAAACCGAAATGCACAGAATGAGAGAGAGAGAGAGAGAGAGAGAGAGAGAGAGAGAGAGAGAGAAATATATAAATGTGATATCTTTTAAATACTTTTGAATTAACTTTTCTGAAGGGAGAGGGGAAGAGAGATAATAAATCTCTCTTACAGTATGTAAAAATATTCCACATCTTTGACATATATAAATATACTCTAGATTACTTAATTATTTAATTAATTTACTTATTATTATGCTCAGACGAAAGACGCTCATCTAAAGCAGATTTTATTCGAAGATCTATTTTGTGATTCTCGTACGATCTTGTATCAAATATTTTTTAGCGGTCAGAAATACAGAGTGAACGTGAAAAAAGAAAGCAAGAGTTTGAGAGAGAGAGAGAGAGAGAGAGAGAGAGAGAGAGTGAGCAAAAGTTAAATTGGGAAAGAAGCCGCAGTACCGCTTGATTCGAGGAGAATTCGTAATTGCCAAATCGTTGAATGATCCATAATTTGAAATGAGCAATTTACAGACAATTATTATATACCGGACGAAACGGGTTTCTTTGAAAGTTATTTTTTCCTTTGTACTTTTGTTACTAAAAGACCGAGGTGTAAGTATATGTGACGATTTGGCAGCTGCTATTCCCCTCAACATTTGTAAGGGCAATAAAACAATGTACATTTTTCGAGTACACTTGTATTTGAATGTGCAAGTTGCATAAAAAGACAGATTTTTTAGATATCGCACTGTCATATTTATTATTCTACAATAACGATCGATCGGCTCGCGGGTCGACCGCGCTCTCGAGAAATAGCGTATTAGCGCCTATAGATATTATTGTGTGGCAAACAAGGTAACGTCTACTAATTTTTTTATAACATCCACGACAACATGGGGGTGCGGTCGATCGGGCGCCATTATGTGAATTAATATTATTAATAATAAAAAGAAGACAAACCGTTCGCATTGTTCTTTCCAGTAAGAGAAGAAGCAAGGTTTTCGGTGTTTTCACTACGATTGATAAATGATTCTATTATTGCATATAATATTACATTAATAACAATATTATTGCTGTAATGTTTGTTTTTGGTTATTAAAGTGTGTATATAGCAATATATTCTAGAAATAGTCGCTCTCGTACATTCTTTCACTATACCTTCAAAATTAATAGATATATATCTTACAATTTTATATACCTACTTTAATTTTTTATTAAAGTCTCTGTAGACACTGTAAGATTCATTGATAATCAAATTCTTTGTCCAATAATTCTTATGCATCCTTATTTTGTAGTCATTCTTTTAACCTGCATTCTCCTCTTTCTTATCAATTTATTACCCTTCTTTTTTTACACACACACACACACACAATCTTACAGATATAATATTCATTCATTTAATAAATTGTCTTTTTTTTATTTCAATGATGTATAAAATTAAAGAAGAGGAAGTTCGTTGTCTTATTATAAGATGGTAAATATATTCAAATATCAATTTAATATCCATTATTGTATATATCTTTTATTATGTGTATATATATCTTACAAAATTATCTCTTACATTTAAAAAAGTAATAGAAAAATAATATATAAATCTGAATTTACAATTCAGTAGTGTTAATGTAACTAATTGTAATATCAAATCTATTTTTTTATAGTTCTATTTGATTTATACTTTTCTCGTACACCATCATTGAAGCCTTCTCTATTCCTTGCAAGCTCTATAGCATAAAATTGTATCCTAGTTGTTAGTATGCTGTTCTGTTCCGAATAATCTCCAGTACAATCTGCTCTCAATAATGTACCAAAACTATAGTCCTCCACAACATCCTTAAATTGTTCACAAAAGAACCTCCATTTTATCTTTCCCTCTGGAGATTTCAACTCTTCTTCATCCACTGTATCCACTTTCATATTAGGAAATGTATCTTTGAAAGTCTTATAGATTTGCTCATCGTGAGGTGTGAGTTTCAAAAACTTGGGATCAACCGAACATAAAATCTGGAGCATAATATCTCTATTATTTATACCATTTATTTATTTATTTATTTCATAATTCTCACATATGTATGTATATAAAATCATATAACTTACATTAAAATAAACCTCTGCATGTTCCATGGCTTTCATTGCCCACATTGCTTCCAGAGATGGCTAAAATAGAAAAAAAAAAGGAAAAGGTTTCTTTAAGAGCAAAATTGATTTAAAATTTCCTTACAATATGAAATAGTAGATATTACTTGCTCATTAATTGCGACATGCGATTTTACTCACATCATTTTCGAATTCTTCAGCAGGTTTTGACAACACACTGGTACCAGCCATTAGTTGATCTGCTGTCTTAAATACAAAATATAACATTAAACATATGTACTTTTCATTAATTAATTTGTAAATATTACGCAGTAAAATAGAAATTGAAACAAGAAAAATCATCTAATATACAAGTATTAATAATTTATTTGTTATATGAGAAAATAAATCTTAATCAAGGCGGTTAATTTAAATAATTGCTAGTTATTCAATTATTTTTATAATTAATTGTATTGTATCGTAAACAAACTTAATCATCTAGGTTATAAAACTATGATGTAGGTTAAATTTCTGTATATAGATAAAATCTGTATATAAATAATTCACTTACTACATTCCCTATTTGCGCCATTATATTATATCAATCTCAGCTCTTGTAAGAATAGGTAAAGATACAGAATACCCCGCTCAGTTTAAATTTTGATAAAAATACACTCATTCGATACGTTTTTGCACGAAACGAACGAATCTGGTAATAAAAAGTGTCGCTGTGTCCTCCGAACCGAGATATTAAGCATTAAAGTTGACGACTGTTGAGGTTAGGAAATCTGTCATACCGACTACATGTAACCACATGTAACGCTATGAATATGCTTTCTTCATGCTCTGTGACCTCTTGCGCATGCGTTTCACTATATACTTTTACCAAAAAATAATTTTCAAATAATCAAGTATCTTTGTATAACCACCAAATTATTCATTCATTCGTGATGAAATAACATCACACTTGTAATACATGTGCGACAGCATCTATATATATTATCGACGCTTGCAGATTGTGTAGACATAGTACGGAATAGAACCAAATGAGAAGATCATGAGCTTACGTCCATTTCTATCAATGTAGATCAATCATAATCTCGGTTTAATTTATTCTTTATTTTTTTCTAATTATTAAAACCAGAAAAAGTAAATTAAATCAAAATTAATCTATATCGGTAAAAAATGGACAATATGCGTGCTCGTGTTAGTCGTGTTACCTATCAGAAATATAGTAGAAATGCTTGTGTGAATATAGATACGTGGTTCACATCCATATTTTGTCCACATAGAGGCGCTAATGGACAGGGATCATTTCAAAATTACGAGCATATCCCATCCCTATTCTCAGATTTTTCTCTTTGCTATAATATACGCTGCATTTATTTTTTATAGTTGCTGTTATATTCTTTTCATTCAAAATAAAAAAGATATTAAAAATATATACATATATATTGACTTCGATTCAATTTAATTGTAATTTTCTACACTCTAAATAAATATATATTATTTTGTTATTTACCTTTTATTTATTGAGAAATGTAATCAATTTCCCATCCGCATTATATATATCTGAATAACGCATTATTTCAAATTTTACATTTTTTTAAATTTATGCAAAATTCAATTAATATACAGTTAAATTATACAATTTAATTTATACGCAAAGACAGAACTACCCAATCGTAAACACGATTGTTTCGCTCTCTCCTCTCCAGGGTCTGTTATCGTAATATATTATGACTTTCACCATGCATTCACTTCGCCATTAAGAAACAATTAGAACGGCGGGAGAAAACTCTTGCAACAAGGATATTCCTTTCATAATATAACAATTTACAATATTTATTATTAACATATATATTTTTATTTTTTAATACTATTGATTCTGATATGAGACGAAAACTCATACAGCGTCCGAGCAATACGATGCACCTTTTTCAAGTTTTTCAAATTGTAAAATAATTTACAACATGTATAAAAGTCTGCAGGATATAATGCAATGTCTATTTAAGTATTTTTAGATAAATGTTTTATTCACACGTCTTTCATAACATTTAATTGCTTTGTTACTCATGAGAATATAATTGCTTATTCCTTCTTCACAATAATTTATAACTTTGGTTTCTTATATTATGATGTACTAACGCTCGTTTTTAGCAATGTAGATTATCTTTAATTTTGGCTCAACTTGCACTTCATCTTTTTCTAAATCTTGAAAGTAGAAAAAGATAGAGAGAGATAGTTAAATCGAGATTAAATATATTATGATATACTAAAATGCTCGTTTTTAGCAATGTAGATTATCTTCAATTTCGGCTCAACTTGCACTTCATGTTTTTCTAAATCTTGAAAGTAAAAAAAGATAGAAAGAGATAGTTAAATCGAGATTAAAATTAAACTACATTGGTGGAAACAGTTATAAGTTATATATAAACTGTCATAAGACGCGATCATCGATTAGATAACGATGTTCAGGACAGAGAACTGAGAGACACGCCGCTATCGTCAACGAATGGCTGTCAGAAAAAGTTTGCTCGCATTCTGGAAAACTCGAGCGAGGAACTATCTTCTCAGGTAAAGGCGCACAATCGATATAGCGAGCGATTAAGATTCTTTTACAAAAAATCTTTTACAAAAAATCCTTTTTCAGTCGCGTGAAACCATTCCTCTCTGCGCACGACACACAAAGTTTTGCACGCACGTAAGTACGCAATTAATTTTTGTGTTGAGTAAAAAAGAGTTATTGCGTGAAAAAAAAAGGGACCCAATCGAATTGGATAACGATCACGCTACAAAAAAAAAAAAAAAAACACCGCCGTGTACGTGAGTAAAATCGCGGCGGTTATTGTTAAAAAGGAATTCTTCTAAAATATCAGATATAAGAGGAAGTGTCAATTCCCCTTCCGAAAATACGCTCTTTTTTCGCCCGATTTTCTCTCTGAAAGGCGGGAGAATCTAGATAACTAGAACGAAGGCTACGACACGACGAGTGAACACCACGTTCTCCTTGATGACGATCCGACGGCGATCCGCTAGTCACGCTCGTGATCCGCTCGTGATCGAAGCAGCCGATTTCACCGGCGTGCGAGAAGCTGGGCGGTTCGCGCGCATTTCTTCTCTAAGAAAAATCTTGCCTCTCTTATCGGATCGATTTGACACAACTGCAGCAAAATACGGTATACTCTTCCACGCCCATGTTAACGCGAGAGTTATGAATCGTTTGCGATATTGATACGAGATCCAGACAGACCTCAACTAGCGAATCCCCAGCTAATCGCTTAAGTGTCTCGGTCGATTCGTCACGATGGGCAACGGAAACTCCAAAGACAATAACGTGCAACGAAACGGCAGGATGTAAGTGCCTTTGTCTTTGTACTTATCTTGATTGCGGCAAATTTGTTCTCTTTTGATAATAAATAGGATTTTAAAACATGTGAATTATATTATAGAGAAAAGGATAACATTTAAAAGTACTCTGATGGTGCGAAATGTTGTAATTAACATTTTAATTATTATTGGGTTGAGTCATAAATATGTTTTATTTTAAATATAATGCGCAGAATATCTCGGAAAATATGTAAGATGCGAAAAAATGTTTCAGATAAAAGTTGTACGGTTTGAAGGAACGCAATTATTGGTAAAATTAATTTTTAAAAAATTTTTCGAGGTCATATGAAGATTTTTTTATTTTTTAAATTGAGATTGTATATTTTTTTTTGCATAATATAATTTTTCCAATTATTCCGCATAAAAGCATTAAGGTAAACTATTGAAAAATCAATAGTTTATGAGATATTTAATATTTCATGTCAATATATATGCTAGTATAAAGTATAAAATATTTCGTAAATTATTAATTTTTCGTTTAACTTTAATAATGCTTTTGAATACAGAATAATCAAAGAAGTCATATTATTGTGTAAATCATACAGATCTATTTTAAAAATGGCGATAACTTCCGTATGACCTCGAAAAATTATCGTATAACTTCCTGAAACATTTCCCTGTGCGTCTTTTATACTTTCCGAGATATTATTCGACTCATTACGTTTAAAATAAAACATTCCGTATAACTTTTTAAACAGACACTTGTTTTTTTTTTTTTCTAAATCTCTCAAGTTCTCAATTTTATCGCTAATTAGTTTCTAAATAACTCAAAGGATTGCATCATCAAGAATATCTTCAGAAAAAATTATACTTGTGTCGGAAATTATATTTATATGACTTAATAAGAATTAAATTATATTCAATATCGCCGGACATATTGATAAAAAAGTATTCCATTTTTTTAATTTGTCCTCATCACAATAGATACATATTATAAACTCGCGCGATAGATAATGTCCGAATTTCACATTGGCTAAAGACATCGCGTGAATCGTGTGGGACCATCAGTATCAGGCTATCGGCTAAAAGAGTAAAGGCTAACGCGACAATTAGCGTCGTTATCTCGTCTCATCAATATTACATCACCTATTACATACCCACGTTAATAATTATGTGCGAGGATAAGCGATTTCTACAGTACGGAGATTTGCAGAGTCCTCTATTTTCGCGATCCAATTCCGGAGGGGGGAAATAAATTCCAGCAAATATGCGCGATATGCATACACACATGTATGCGAGATGCGTCTTTCCCCGCAAATACATTAGACAGATAAGAGAGTCGCGTCACGAAACGTTTAGTTTAGTTTAGTCTATATAAAACATGTCTACGAGGCAGTTCCTGATACCGCTCAGCTGTCACTTGACGAGTTTTCTCCGTCAATCGAGCGCGGGCTTGCGTTATGCTATCTCGGATCTTGAATCTGAGATCTGCCACCAGCATCACCTGTCCAAGAGCAGGTAAAGTCGAATCGCGTCGAATTCTATTGAATTTACTTGACATGTGCAGGAATTTTTGCGTCATCTCCGTTTCGCTGAATTTCATTTTTACTTTACGTCAGAAAAGACCATGACGTTTTTCTTTATTATACAATTCGAACAAATTACGATAATATTTAACAGTTTGAAGAAGTTATATTATCATAAACGTCTAGCAGTAATGAATATCTCATAATTAAATTAATTTTTGTTGCATATACATAAAGATAAAGTTCTTTTCAGTCCTTTTTCCCTAATTTATCATTAATATAATCTCTTAATTATTTCCTTTTATGATAATCGTAATAATTACGCATATATGTCGTTATTATACTATCTCGGTAACTTTGTAATTGGAGGATAAATGCTCAGTCACGTCGATTAAACGTATACTTTAAACTTTGATCTAGTCAAGACGAAAGAGAGTACGGGAAACGTCGACTCTGTCGAACTTTGTTCCCGCCATTGATAGTGATTTCCTAAACGTCTAATATCGACGTCTGTAAACATATTTGCATATTTTTCTCACGATGAATCAAACATGACATTTGTTGTCCGGTAAATGTACGACGCATGATTGCGCGACAAGTGCGCGTGCGCTAAACCATGCCTGTTCGCAGGTGCGTATTATATTTGCTCCTCCAAGGCGAACCTTGTCTCATATGTATACAATGCAGAGAAAAAATGTTACAGAAGGTTTATTAATTGATTGTTGATGAAAAGTAATTTTGTGTCGCATAATATTATAAGACACAAAGCACTATGATATAAGAATACCGATATAAGATTTTTTACTACCGTAACAGAAGGAAAATAAATAATAAATTTGTATGTGTATATATATATAAATATATATTTACGATTACAATGTAATTACAAATATATATTTATATACATTGATACATAAAAAATTTGTATTATGTAAAATAAATCATATTTATAAAAACAGATTAATATTTATCAGTTCGTTTGTTTTATTAAGATTTATAGGAGGGTATGTTTTGTAAGAAAAAAGGCATGCATTATCATTTCTTAAATATTAGAGAAAATTAAAAGTAATTAATATATTTTTGTAATGGCTATTGTTTATGTAACAATGTATAGTGAATGAAAGATTTATGAAGGTTAAAAGGATTGAAGGTCGCTGCCTTCAATAGGCACGGCGGTGTTCATTATTCTACCCCTTTTGTCATTTTGCCGACGCGCACACGTCACCTCACTATCGCGTTCCCTGTCCTACCACCTTGCCGTGCGTTTGCGCGCAAACTGCTCAGACAAGTGGCATTCGTTCGCAGGACCCAGAGCAGTAACCAACCCGACTGTAGCAAGATTAAAACGTCAACCATGTCGAGCTTGGAACGCGATCAGCTGGGCCAACGAGGAAACGGCGACGCGATCTGCGCCGGCCTTCTGCGTGGCCTCGATCACATTAGAGATCCGCACTTGAACAAGGTAGGCTGTTGTGTATCCCATAACTAAATGCTTTGCACTTGCTAGTCGCGATCGTGCGGAATGTGATAGTCTCCACTCACGATAGATTCGAGTACGCGTTCACGTTATCTACATACATAACTTAGGCTTGACTCAGCACGGAAAGCAATTAGAGGAAAAAAAAAAAAACAAACGTCATGAAGGAAAATAACGGATGATTATCATAGAAGACGTTTATATTTAGATTTTAGAACGTCTTTCCGACACTTTTCTTGTTTCTATTGAATATATATTTCCACGTGGAGTAGCGAAATATACATATTGTAATCACTTGTAGAGCTTTCCGCAAGATAATACGTAAGATAGAACGTACCTCTAACTGAATAAAATTACCGAAATAAGATTATGAAAAAAGAAAAAAATAACGCTTTCAGCAAACTTTTAAATCTGGTTCAAGGAAACATTTAATTGTGATGCCTGAAATCTTCTCGTCACTCTGTAAAAATAGAAAAAGAGTGTATTGTTAGTCAATAAAGCTAATTTTGAATTCATTTGTATGAAATGATGAGCTTGAAAATTGAAATAAATATTAGTACGATTTATTACGAAATCATATCAAATATCAATTACGATTAACAAATTGATGATCCGATAATTTATATACCTTATATCGAATAAGAGTTCACAAACATTTCGCGAAGCGAAATCCGAAACTTTGCTGCGTGCAACAATTGCGCATGACAAATCAGATTGCAACTCGACAGCAGAATGTAGGACTGCAGGATGACTTCGCGAAACTCTTCACGGATTATTGCCCTCTACGCTTGCGCAAATCCGAAATTCGATATAGCTAAGTGTCTCATTCACGGATTGAGACGGCCCTGAAATCTCACAATCTTATTTTTTAATTTCTTTGCAGTTAAAATCCCCATTGAAATGGTACTTTAGCTTAGAGCATTTTGAAGGATAAAGAAACTAGAATTTTTTGCAATCCTTTTCAGCACGAATGTTAAATCTTTCCTCTTGAAGTTACCTTAATGCAAGAAAATTTTGTCCACTTTCTATTCAGAAAAATTTCAATTCAACAACTTCGAATGTATTTTTAATCATATATTTCGGATTATAAAAAAATTGACATTTTCGCAAAATGTATTTATTATGAACGATTTTATATTTTTTAAATAATAAAAAATCCGCGTTTTAAAAAAAAAGGAGTTATTGATCTTTTTAGATTATTATTCGTTATAAAATTTGAAAAATCTTTAAAATTATATAAATAGCAGTTTTATATTATTCATAAAAGAAACAAGATTCTATTGGTCGCAGTAAATAAAATTTTTCCATTGAAGAAAATCAGCGCTAAAAGATTTTTAAAAAAATAAAATTTGTACCTTAGCTCTTTTTCTTTCTGTAAAACATCTTCAGAGATCGTACCTGCGAAATTATTCGCGAACGTTTCGCGATGATCGGTATTGTTTTGTTAAGCAGCGGGTACACATAGTACTTGCGGTAGGTCATAGAGTCACTTTATATTCAAGAATTCAAGAATAGGGCTGCCTATCGATCCGTGCATGGGCCGAAGGGTCGCCGTCACGGGAGTCAAGAACCCCAGCAACCGTTTCCACGGTCGGTTGTTTGTCATGGGATACGAAAATTTTGAGGGAAAAGTTCGGAGTGCGCCGAGATAAAATGGAGACCGATTGGTGGAATCTCGTTCCGGATCAGAATCGGATTACGCGCATCCCTGAAGCTCTGCTCGCTGTGGATGGAAGGGTACTCGTTCACGTTTGCGCTCTCATGTTTGCTGGACTAAAGGCTTGGACTTTCTCTTTTGCATGTCTCGCCCAAATCTCAACTTTCTTTTACAGCGATAATCGGACTGTCATCTTAACTTTCCCTTTTAGTTGCCTTAATTCTCGAAAAATATATTTATATGCATATATACAATATTTTACGAAATTTACTTGTTGTTCACTGAGATGAAATGGGAATTTTAATTTCAATTGTTCCAATCTTGATTAATTTTAACGAATTTAGTTTCTTCTTCTTATCTTTTACTAATTCTGTACCTAAGAAAATACGATTAAAAATACTTTCGAGATTGCTGAACATAGAGAATCTTGCATTAAATTGTGCTTTAATTAATATTGATAATACCACACATATTGATAAATAATATATTTATATTTTAATAATGTTATTGCGATAAAAGGAATAGAGAATTATAAATGACATGGTTATCGCAAGCACTATGAATTTTATATAATTGGTATATACAAATATGAATGATATTGAGATACATAAATTTGAAAACTATAGTAATTAGCTTTACTTTGCAATTATGAAATTTTAGGAAAAATTTCCACAGAAAATCTCTCTTATCAATATTATCAATTTACTCATATAAAGTAATATACATATTACAAAGATTTTACTTCATTAAACGAATAAAACTGCAATATTTCTTAATATTAAATAAGATAAAAGTTTTAAATGCTTCGTGTAAGTTGAAAGAACTTTAATTCATAAAAATACATTTACTATAAATATTTTATATGTTTTGAATAATGAAAAGTTCGTTTTCTTAAAAAGGAGGAATTATTGATCTTCTTGGATTATATATATTACTCATCATAAAATTTAGTCTTTTAAAAATTATAGATAGTAATTTTATATTAATAGATTTATATTCTAAATTAAGATGGCATTACAGTTTTGATCGTTGTGACAGAATGACGTGTTACTTCTTTATTACATATCTGACGTTATATAATTATTATGTGACATAAACATTTTTATTTCATCTGACTTCATTTTATTGACGATTTTAATCTTTGACATGGATCTTTTTATTTTGTGGACGCAGAGAATAACGAGAAATCTTCGCAATCGGTTATCCAATCGCTTGACGAGTGATTTTGTTTTTCTGATCAACTTCTCATCCTACTTTTTTATTATTTTTTTCACAAAACCGTCATTGTCATACTTATTTCTGTGTTATAACATCGTATATCTGAAGAGGGCCAAAATACAAGGCCGAAATATGTAATATTTTCACAGCGTCGATCTTTTTCTTATTCTTTTTATTTTTGTAACTTTTAAATTTAAAAACGTTTCTAACGTTTTATATATTTATTAATATATATGTGGTTAGTTTTGAAGATATTTTTTGTTAATACTTAATACTGATACGTGACTTTTATTAACCTTTATTCCTTCTTAATATATTCTGAATTAAGTTAAATCTCTGTTAACGCGCGCATTTTCATTTCTCTTTCATATTCAAATGTAGATTAGAAAATTAGAAAACAGTGTATAATGAAAAATCTTGTTTAAACAGAATTCTCATTAAAGCAGGATATTCATTAAAGTTTTACTCATTGTCAGATAAAAACTTTAGATGGAGTCAGCTGTCGCTTTAAGATGCCTATCAAAAGTCACGAACGAATTCAATGGAAAAGTACTCTTCACGAGCGCTGACCTCTCTATTGAATTAAATTAAATTACCATACAGTTCGCTTTGGTATGACGTTTAATTTGTCAACGTTTAATTAAAAAAAAACATTATCTTTCAAAAGAGTTAATACAATTATTATAACAAACTTTAAATAGAAATTGATTAAGCAATACAATTAAAGAATTAAACGTTATATCATCTTATGTATGTATATTTCGACAAATTATTAAATGTTATTAAATGTATTCGTGTAAAATTACGTCTATTAAGATATCATCTTATATAAGAGTGACATAATTATTACGATACGTTATCAAGCAAAAATTTACATACAACGACAACACAATATGACGATGCAACATACGAAAATATTGGTTGCACGACTGTCACATATCTGTTTCTGACGAGAAAAATTTCCAAAATGCAAAAGTGAAAAGTATGACATTGTGTACGATTTATTTTATATATATATATACATCTTATATAAAGAGATTTACAATTTTTAATAAGAAGAATTTTATGTATACAAATTGTATCAGTAAATCTGATTGTATTTTAATTTTTAATACTTAAAATCGCTAAGAAAACATCAGTTTTGGATTCTATCTTAAAAAAAGAAATAAATGAAAAAGAAATCGCATATCGTTTACTGATTATTTAATAGCATTAATACAAAATATATAAAAGGCGATGAAAAAATATAAAATGACTTAGAGAAACATTACAGATAATTTGGGTGTTAATCAGATCAGATTAGTCTTGTTTATCCTTGTACGGATATAACGCTCAAGAACTCGCCACACTTTTCCGGTATTTGAAGGTATAAATGAAATCATCACAAAGTAATGCAGTTCATCAACCGCAGTCGAGATAAGTTGGCGAGATAACAAGTTGTATCATAAATTATATTGCTCTTTCAATATTGACGTATAGTGAATTTGCATACGAAAGTACAAAGTACGAGCAAACGGAACGCGGACATTTGTTCAATTTTAATGGTAGAATAATTGTATAAAACGTTGACGACAGCCCGTTTAAGTCAACCGCGAATTCAACGAACACTTGGCACAGTCCAATATTTCTTTTAAAAAGACATTGGCAATATCCACATTACTATGCCAACGGTATATGCTTTACATCTATAATTTAATCGAGTATAAAGGGTGTCCTATTTATAACATTATTTTTAAAAATACTAGCTGTTGAAATATTTTAAATTAAACTTACTCTCTTTCGAGGAAATAAATTAAATATTAAAGACGTCTGAAGTACAAAATATTATCAATTTATTTAACGTCGATTAAACGATGCAATCGAATCTTTTCTTAATCGCTCTTATAAGATCCTTAAGCTCGTTTTTGTCTTCATCTATTCAAGATTCAATTAGACACAACTGTGTCGCCGAGGGCATTATTATATCATTATCCTTGAGAATGAACGTGCATCATGGAAAATGAATTTTGAGGGTAAATTCTGATATATACATATATACTATATATATATATATACACACTACATAATATATCTAAATCATGACCGCTAGATGTAACGTTTGTGCAATATTAGTATTTGTAAAAATCGAAGTGGGATGACGATCAGCTGATCACCTTTCACCCACGCTCACTAATGACTGTTGTTAACAGTGTTAGCAGTTACAGTATCATTCCTTTTAACTGAAGGTCAGAGTCTAGTCCAGTGCTCTGATTCTGACTCATCGATTAATTTTTTCCTGTTTGCCATGTCGTAAGAAAAGGAACGATAGCGACAACGTTTTCCGCAGTCCGAATGATAAAGACAATTGATTGAAATAAATTTGACGTATAAAATCGGATTGTAAATCTATTGCATTTTTTTTTCTTTTCTATAACTTTTGATTTTTAAGAGAGATAGAGATGTTCAGTGGATTTTAATTTCATTTAAGTGTTATATTTAATATGTATTATTATCACATTTCAGGGTATGGCGTTCACCATTGAGGAAAGGCAGATACTAGGTATACATGGTCTTCTACCGGCAGCCGTGAAAACCCAAGAAGAACAATTAGAGCTTTGTCGTCTTAATCTGGAACGCTACACGGATGATCTCTCAAAATACATATATCTTATAGGCCTACTGGTACATGAACACGGCAATTATCGCCGTCGCTTGATCGGAGACATTACATTAGTGGTCTCCCCGTTCCCGCTTGATCAGGCCTGCTCTTCTCATATGCGTTGATTCTCACATAAGGTCTTATTCCTTAGGATAGAAACGAGAAACTCTTCTACCGTTTGTTGGCAGAAGATGTAGGTAAAATAATGCCGTTGGTGTATACGCCGACCGTGGGTTTGGCATGTCAGAAATTCGGTCTGGTTTACCGTAGGCCGCGTGGCCTCTTCATAAGCATCCACGATAAAGGCCATGTCTACGACGTCTTGAAAAACTGGCCCGAACACGACGTGCGGGCAATCGTTGTCACGGACGGCGAAAGGATATTAGGACTGGGTGACCTAGGTGCTCACGGCATGGGCATTCCCATAGGTAAATTGTCATTGTACACCGCATTAGCTGGTATCAAACCCCACCAGTGTTTACCTATCACTTTGGACGTCGGCACTAATACCCAGGTATGCGAAAATATATCACTTCTGCGCGCTAAACGCCTTCACTGGTTCTCTCGTTATATTGTAAAACATGAAAAAAAATGTATATCTTCGTGAACATTTCGCGTTGATTTCTTCTTTAATCTTAAATCTGTATGTGTTTGAATTTTATATTCTTTTTGCAGTCTTTGTTGGATGATCCCCTGTACATCGGTCACAGACACAGACGTGTCACTGGGCAAGATTACGACGAGTTCGTGGACGAATTTATGAAGGCTGTCGTGAAACGATATGGTCCGAATACATTAATCCAATTCGAGGACTTTGGGAATTTTAATGCGTTCAGATTGCTTCAAAAGTATCACAATAATTACTGCACCTTTAACGATGATATTCAGGGCACCGCTTCCGTCGCTGTTGCCGGGTTACTGGCATCACTTCGTGTTACGCAGACAAAGCTCTCAGAGAACACGATCGTGTTTCAGGGTGCTGGAGAGGTTGCTATCAAAAAATTTTAGTCAATCCTGGTGAAAACTTTTTTTTAGAATTTTTATACGAATTGAAATAAAGTTTACACATCTTTTTTTAGAATTCTTCACATAAAATCTGAAATATTCTAAAAGATTTCTGTAATTTTTCATTTTGTAATTTCTTATGAATTCTTATAAAATATTTGAAAAAATTTAAGAAAAAAGAAAATAAGAAATTTTAGAATATTTTAGATGTATGAAAAATTTGGAAATGTTCGTATTTGTATTAAAAAATCTGAGAAATTTTCTAAAGTTATAAAATTATTTATTATAGAAATTCTGAAATTTACTGAAATCAAAATTCTGAAAAATTGTGATAAAAAATTCTGAGAAAAATTGTCACTAGGGAATACTGTCGACAAAAACACAATCGTGCTTTAGTCGCGCTATAGATTATATATGCGAAGAGAATACGTCTCCATTAATTATGAATCACTTGTAGGCGTCACTAGGTATCGCGACATTGTGCATAATGACAATGCTAAAAGAAGGAGTAACTAAGGAAGAAGCTAAGAGTAAAATCTGGATGGTAGACTCGAAAGGACTGATAGTAAAAGATCGTCCAAAAGGTGGACTAACGGAGCATAAATTGCACTTTGCTCGTGAAGATAAACCAATCGATACTCTGTTGGATGTTGTTAAGACCGCCAAACCTTCGGTTATTATTGGCGCAGCTGCTATCAGGGGTGCCTTCACGACAGAAATATTGAGGGAAATGGCGCGTAATAATGACAGACCTGTTATTTTCGCTCTGAGCAATCCAACGAGTAAAGCCGAATGCACTGCGGAAGAAGCATATACTGCTACAGAGGTAAGAAAGGTTGATTTGAACAATTCTCTACTTTCATTGAAATTTCAATTTCAACATAAAATTTTACTGACGTTTCCTAAATAATTTTAATCAATCATTATTTAATTGCAGGGAAGATGTATATTTGCGAGCGGCTCACCTTTTCCACCAGTTACGTATAACAATAAAACTTATTATCCTGGCCAGGGTAATAATAGTTACATATTCCCTGGAATCGCGCTGGCCGCAATATGCGCTGGTATGCGCACGATTCCCCAGGAGACTTTCCTTATTGCTGCGACGGCTCTCTCCGATCTGGTAACGCAAGCCGATTTGGATAGCGGCAATCTCTATCCACCATTGGCCGATATACAGAAATGTTCGTTGAGTATAGCAAGTGCAATCATGAAATATGCCTACGAAAAATGTGAGTATAAATACTATCAATATTATTATAAATATGTTAGAAAAGACAGGATATACAAAGCGTCTCGTGGATTCTGCTACTAATATAAATTATTCACATTTTTTTTATATGCAGGTCTAGCGACTGTCTATCCCGAGCCGGAATATTCAGATTACGAGAGCTTTATCAAGGCACAATTATACGATCCAAGCTACAAATCGGCAATACCTTCACTTTACTCATGGCCAACATTATAATATTTTCATTAATTTGACATCTTAATTTTATACACGATTATTTTGGATCTATGGAAGAATAATATACATAATGTTGGAGGGAATTCTTTGGAAAATGAATTTTCCTCGCTTTTTTAAAGCCTGTTGATCGGGCTCATTTTATTTTTAGCACTGTATGTGCGAACGTGACCAATATGCAAATATAGTTATTAAAATTCACAGGAATGAATTTATGTTTAATGCGAAGGCATTTTTGCAAATAAAATATAAGTATAAGCTCGAGAGATGTAAGAATTGATTTGCTGGTTAAACAAATAAATATCGATACTAGTTTGAAAGAAATGTATTTATTGCTACTAGAAATATCGTTTTGTTTTTTGCAGAACATCCTAGACATCCCTGATCGCGTTTAACGAGCAGTCGCTATAATATTGTTCATTTCATAGTCTTAGTATAACTAAGGTCAAACAAAACTTACACGGGTGATACAGTTGTGCAAATGAAAAATCTGTGACAAAAAAGTGGAGATTGCTTCATGTTCGATTATTTTTCGCAATATTCAATATGCATCATTAATTTAATTTAAATCTGTATAAGATATAGTAAAATAGAACAAAAAATATTACTTAATTAGGCCAAAATTTTTACAAGGCGATGCTCGCAAAAAATTTTGTGAATTTTGTGAATTCTTTTCCCGAATTCAATGTATAACCCATCATTCACAAAATGACACGAGTTGTAGTAGTACAATACTACCGGACGCTCCATTCAGCATAAAGATACTATATTGATTTACCATACATAAGATATTACTTATTAATCCAACGACTTTATACTATGCTTATTCAACTTATGTCATTTTGTATGATAGACTTATCAGAAATGAATAAAAGAAAAGAGTTGTTTGAGAGAATATTTTCTAAGACAATTATGTATTCTTACATTTCAAGATGTATATAATTCACAACGATGAATTGTGGTGATCGTTATTCACACACTTTCTCGCTCGCGTCTATCGTTTCCTCTCAATTTCTGTCAACTCTATTGACGTGTACGCGTATAACTATTTTATTTTTTCACTAGTCCGATACTTACTGTCAGAACACATTCGTGGTCGTCAATTCTAAACAGATTATGAACTGTAGACCCCGAAAGTGATCTTTATTCCAAATTCATTTATATCGTATAATAACATTGTAATAAATTTAAGGGACAAAAATGTACAGAAGAGCATTTAAAAAATTGTTTACAATTTTGGGACTCTGTTACGCTACACTGAGCAGACACACTGGCCTTTGCGCGCCAGTAACAGGGACCTCGTCGCTGTCTTATGATCGACAATTGCGATAAAAACAAACGCGAACCCGGAAGCTTATCGGGCAACGGGTAATGATCTGATCGCTCGTCGTTATATATATTAGTCCAAGTTCCACGGCACTACTACTTTTCCTACGTGTAGTTCCTCTATGTATACAGTTCCAAATTAAATCAGTGTAAAGTGCAGATTAAATAAAGAATTCCAATGATCGGTATTTATACACACATACACGCACTATTTTTCAAAATCAATGTTACATCGTCACATCATCGGATCTTGTAACTACGAAAGACATGTTTTCATGAAAATTAATGATATTAAGACGAAGACATAGGGCAGTAGTGTCGTTGAAAGTGGAGTGTCTGTCCAGCACGGAGGTCGGTCCCTTTCCTAGCTTCATCGAGAAAGTGAATGTGATCGTTCGTGAGATTGTTGAGAATCACCAGCTGCTCGTGGGTCAGGCAATCTCTGGGATGCTGGTAAAGCGTCGAAGAACGAATGAGTCAATGCATCCTTCAGAGTAATACGTTGCGAGGGCTCGTACTCCAACATTCGTTGAACCAGATCGAACAGCTGACGATGTTCTTCATCATCGGACAGCATATAACGCTATATACAGATACAAAAATATATATTATTTTACGGATAATTAACAGTTAACATTATTATATACCAAAAATTATTTTGCCATTAATCAAATAAATATTAATCTACATTTTAAATTTGTACTCGCTCTATTCTCGCTATTTAAATCTTTGTTTCAATTTGTAATTCTCGAGATATATATATAGGAACATGATCGAAGTCAAATCAAGATACTAACATGTAATGGTTTGCAATTATCTCGTACGTATCTACCGGCCGAACTTTTGTCGTCCCAATCCAGTTTACCATGGTAGAAGTACTTAGTCTTAGTTTTGCGAGCCATGCGATGTGGTATCGTGCCAAGTATGCGTTCCATCATCGCCAGGTGCTCGCGATTATCATGCGTTTGGAATAACGTGATGCCCAGGTATAATTCGAACAAGATGCAACCAATGGACCAAACGTCACAGGGTTGAGACCAACCTAATTCTACATACAGAAAAATATAAGATTAACGATATTAATAGTTATACAAAGATACGTGCGACCAAAAGAATATTTTAAGAAAGGCACCCACCTAGAATCACTTCGGGTGCTCTATAGTGTCTTGTGCTAACGATTGTACTATGATGTTCGTGATCGAAAGTAGCGCTACCAAAGTCGATAAGTTTGATGTCAGTTCGCTTCACGCGTCTCATGTCCCTCCGCTTAAAAAGAAAAACCTTTTTTTGAAACACTTTAGAATGGAAACTTACCCTATATGCCAAATCGAGGCTCCATAAATCGGTAATACGAAATATTAACAATAACACACCTTTTTGTTGTTATATGTGCTGTCGTAATCCGAATCAACGAATAAAATGTTCTCCGGTTTAAGATCCGTATGCGTGAGTTTATTATCATGTAAGAACTTTACGGCATAACAAAGTTGATAGCCCATATGTCTAACATGTTCTAACGGATAGGGCTGGTAACTGTTATCCCTCTGTAAAAATAACTTGATCAATATCTTAGATCTAATAGCATCAGAGTCATCTAATAGCGAATTTGATTGTATCTACTAGTGCGCATTACGTTTTAAAGACAACTGTCGTATATAAATATTGATGTAAAAGCGTGTACACAAGCGGGTTAGACCGCAAGATGTTTAACACAATTACAATGTGTTTGATAAAAATCTATATTAAGCATTTAATCAATCGAGGCATTTATATTATGTTTTTGTATGTGAGGATAGACTCTAACGTACATTAGGTTTTATTCTACACCAGTGCGCACTAATGCATTCAATTTAATATAAGGTATGCTTCAATATTTACCAGGAAGTCAAAAACACTCAGACCAAGCATTTCAAATGCGATGCACATGTGTCCGTGATAATTGAACCAATCGAGCATCTTTACACATAGACTGAAATGAAATAATCGACAGTTAATTATTGCCGTTCTATAAATCTTACATATTAAATTGAATATAATAGAAATATCCTTGCCGATAGAGTAGCTTTACGTCACAAAACTATTTAAAAATTAAAGAATACATAAAACAATTAGATACTAACTGTTGACCCTCCGGATCCTTATTAGCGATCTTTTCAAGAGCATTTATCTCCAACTTTGCTGCTTCCCTGTACTTTTCCACGTTTTTAATAATCTTCAAAGCCATCACATGATCCCTAGAATGTTCATAATATTGATCATAATATCTGACACCGAAACTGTCTCTCGTCAACTCAAATCCCGTATCCCGTGAGGCTGAACCTACACGTGGAGAGTACTTTTCACGCGGGCGTTTGCCGTAACTTCGTATTCCGCTAAAGAGATCTAATTCGTGGCCGTCGCGAACGCCCAGTCCGTAAAACAAAGTGCAAGGCCATCCTATTATTGCAACTACTCGCGCGTGTTATTTTGTGACAGTGCCGGATGGCTATTTCTGCCTGCGGAACATCGTCGCGCAACGCGCGCATTTCGGATTTTCCTCGGCGCGCGAATTGATGATGACGCGCGAGGAATTGAGCGAAAAGAGATAAATAAAAATAAAAAGGTAGAAAAAGATAGAAAGAGAAACATATGAATAGACAATACGAAACGCGAAGTTATGTTACCTACGTACTTATGTAAACTGGAACTTACATTTGCAAGTCCTTAACCTTGACAACTTTTCCAAAAGTACCCTCTCCTAGGGTGGCCAGTACTTTATCTGTAATGTAAAAATTAAGGTAAATGCTCAGCAGATATGAGCCTCGCGGCCCACAGAGAGAGGGAGTGCTCGCCTGTGTTCATATTAACTGGACGGAGCAGCACCCTTTCGTTCATAACTTTAACAAAAAGAGTCTTTGGGAATGCTCCTTGTCCATCGCTCTTTAGACAAAGGAGAAAAAAGGCAACTCTTTCAAGAAGAGTTGTCGCGTTTAGAAGAGAGAGAGAAAAAAAAAGAAAAGTGAGACCCTGAAGAAACACGGGCGAGACTCTTCCATGTGGGCGTTCGGCCGATCGTGCGTTATCGTACACGCGCGGTTCATGGTGAATGGGATAACGAATAAACATGGAACGGTACGTATAGTTCAAATGATATCGATCGAAAATATCGCTGCTCTCCTAAAGATCCTAAAACGGGGTAAGCAGCGTAACTGTTTGAACGGACGCACGGGACGTGGCATTTACTGTCGATCATACGGGAGTACCTTTTTGTCGTCTCCCTTCCTTTATTCTTTACACAGCGAGTAGACAAGGAGTTCGATGGCGATACAAAAATGGCGATAGCAAATGCCAGTCATCCTCGCACGCGTGCACGAGTATCAAGAGCGAGGAACACGCCGTCCCGAGGAGGACGACACATAATCGAGAAGATAGCGCAAATAAGAAGCCCTTCGGTCTTTCTCATTTGTCTCTACTCCCTTCCTCCAAGCTCTCTGTCTCCACCAAATCACCTTCGTGTTCGAAGGGATCCTCGATTCAGCGGGGAATCAAAAAGCAAAATCTCTTTGCGCCGGCTTCCCGATAATCATCACCGTCGTCGTCATCGTCGAGCCGACGGGTTTCCTGTGTGCTGTCGAAACACGTGGTGGCTAGGTATACTATATGGTATAAGTATATGCTATTACTTATCTTTCTGAAATAAATGATACATAAGCAGACAGATAGAGAGAAACTATATCTTTTTTTCTGCTCTTTCGCGTATCCCGAGTTAGCGCGCGACGGAAAGATCGGCGGGGAGAATTTGCGATCTAGGCAGAGAACCGCGCTAATGTGTGTACGCACAAATGTGTGTACGAATAAGTGGTACCATAATATATATATATATATATATATACACATATCTTTATATATACGCGTATGTGTATGCTGACGGCGACGTTCAGCGAGAACATTGACACGTGATTAACGCGTGAATTGTTACTCTTTGTTTTGTAGTGTAAATATTGTTTTATATATAATACCTATAGTTCAGGCGAGGAGAAGTGAAAAAGAGAGGAAAAAAAAGAAACGAAAGAAAGAGAAAGAGATAGAGACAAAGAGAAAGAGAGAAAGATAGATAGACAGAGAGATAGAGATAGAGAGAGAAAGAGACAAAAAGTATGGGCAGATACCGTAGATAACCGATCAGTTAATCGACCTGAGGCTTTCTTAAATCTACTACAATGAGTGTATTCACATGATCACGAACATCTATTGGCCAGGAGATCGCCGGATTGGTATACAAGGTGGCCGTCTTCGTCGTCCTCGACGGAGGGCGGTCGTGGGCTCTATTTGGGCCGGCGTATTGATATCGGTGCATGCCAAGAGTTGGACCCAATCGCAGGCCGCGGACCCGCCGTGTTCGGTATTCCGTGTTCGCGTCGGTCCGATTCGGTAACAGGTCGCGCCGGATGTAGGTGCCACATATCCAGAGTTGAGGCGCCGTTGGGGCGGTCGATGGGTCGTCAGGTCACATCCGCCGTATCCACGTGGCCATCAGATGCACGCCAGGTCGAGCGGTCGCCGATCATCAATCGATCGCCACACACCGTGCCATCCACCATCGTTGCCACCACCACCGCGAGTCGGCAGAGACCCGTGTAACACGCGGCAGAGGACGTGTGTAAGCACGGGACGAACGTACGAATGTGTCGGTGGGGGTAGGAAGGTAGGATAACATCGTCATCGTCACCGAGAGAGAGAGAGACGCCACCCGATCCGAGCACCCGGTCGACCATAGTTGTGACCAATCCGTGTGTGCCATATCCGTTTCCATTCCATTCCATTCCATTACAACGGAGATGGTAACCCAACAATCAGAGAGAAAGGGGAGAGGGCAAAATGGTTTGCCAAGTCAGAAAGTTGCGGTTACGAATTTACCATCGGCACATAATATGTATATTCTTTGCTTTTCGTTACTTTTTACGTTTTTCTTTATTCTAGGCTTTTTAAAATTTTTTTTTTTCATACGGCAGTCGTTTTCTTATTTTAATTATTTATCCGTTTTCGGTTCTTTTTTTTTATCTCGCTCGCTTTTTTATATACTCGTTATATATGTATTCGTGTTAGACCTGGTATAGGTATACCTTGAAGGAGCCGTCTCAAGACGCGCACGGCTGCTCTACGGACTAGAGCACTTTATACGACATGAAACGACTACAAATGCACATTCTAACGTAGACAGACAGAGAAAAGCAGAAAGAGAATCATGTGCGTTATGTACACGTATAATCGCGATAACGTATATGGCAATGATTTAAATGACGATATATATACTACTATACTTGATCGACGATAATTTTGCGAACTAGACAACGAATTATTTTTATTTACTCGAATCCCAATCTCGACGAATGATATACCTACAGGGTGATTCATCTTAATCTTAACAAATATTTAAAAAATATGTAATTTTACTAAAAACATTTCAAATAAAAATTGTATGGTATATAGGGAGACGCCATTTATATCATTCAATTTTTATTTGGAATGTTTTTTCGATAAAATTGTAACATTTTAAATGTCTGATTATGGAGATTAAAATAAATTACTCTGTGTAGAAAAACGAGAAAAAAAATTTGAAAAAAAAAACCAAACGCGGATAACCGGACAGCTTCTTCGAAGTGCTCGTAACACGTTACCTTTCATCTAACACGGAGAGATAGCTTAGTTAAACTGTTAATTGCTTGATAGACTTGTCATAGTACTTACGTGTTCGCGTAAACCGCCGCTCCACGACGATCGATAGAGATATCTCTCGATCCTCATGGGGCACGATCCTCATTGCCGCAATACGGAGCAATACTGATCGGGGTTTCGACCCTACCTTATCGAGAATACGACACGCGGATTGTACTGTCAAAATTTTCGGATCGTCGATCGCTAGTCACTTCTATGGTGAAATCAAACAGAAAGAGGAGAAGCAGAGCCGCGTACTCTCTCGTAATCTTTCGTACTATCAATATATTATCAAGATCATTAAAAAATGGATAGAGATAATCACAAACAAAACTGTTGCATCTTTAATGTAGATGCAATTTCTTGATCTTAATACCGATCTTAATGTTAAGATTTAGTTCTCTTTTCACAAGTATACCGGAACAGTCTTGAATATTTAGCCACCATGTACGATGACGGTTTTCCCAGACAATTCAAATGGTCAGATAATTGAATTAGAACCTTATATTATAAATATAATCAATATCTACACAGCATATCATATGTATGTTATTCATGGAACGTGTCATTCTCAATCCCCGAATTGAAAACAGGAGGGAAATTGATAAATATTACATTCGAAATCGCGATAAGGTAGATCGGTGTGGTAGTCGAACGTCCCAAGATATCCTTGTGGTACTCTCACGGCAAACATTGGCAGACGTGCAGTGTTTAGCTTATCGGAGAGACGAAGATTACTACGGTTAATAGGCTTTTCAACGAGCTCGCGAAACATACGTGTCAGTCAGCATGAATCTAGGGAGTGCTAGGGCGGAAAGGGATTTCACACGAGTTGTATACGCGCGTCTGCAAATAAATACACACACACACACAAACAGAGGCAAGAATGAGGAAGACAAGACAACAGCGGCAACTGACACGCTCTGCTTAAAACGGCGCCGCTTTCGCGAGATCGCGCAATCCGGGCAACCCATGGCTCGACAACTTACGATCGCGTCGTGGATCGTGTCCACCTCGCTAATCGCGCTCGCGCTACCCGGGGCTACTGTGCCCTTGGATGCGTCGTCTTTCTGGTTGCTGTGGTGATTGGTCTTCTTGTATTTGCTGGCGATGAGATCCGTCGTGCTGGGCAATACGCTCGCCTGTCCGCCAGCTGCCAATTTACTATAGGTGTCTTCCATGGCAGCGTACTTCAGAATTAAACTTTGTATCTCCTTTCGCTTGGCCGCGCGATTCGAGATCGCCGGATCCACATCCTCTGTTAACGCATCGTACGCGTTCCGCGTAACATTCTGAGCGACGTCATTGAGGTTCTCCGTATTGCTGTTGGCGACTGGTGTCTTGTCCGGATCGACCATGATCTCTTTGCTGTCCATGAACGTTAATGGTTCGATCTTAACTGGTCGGGACAATCTCAGGGACGTCGAGTGAGCTTCTAGCTGCTCGCTCTTGCCGTTTCGATGCGGTCTCACCTTCCGATTGCGCGTTTCCGCATGTCCGGACTTGTGTCTGCCGTAACGGCGATAAGCTTCCGAATTCAATAAAGTTTGCCGAGCTGTGCGGTTATAGGCGGGCGTCTTCTCGCGTCTGGATTCTCGGCTTATCGCGGAGCTCACGTAGGGATAAGCTTTCTCGCTAAGAAGCACGCTGGTGGGACTCTTGATGACGGTACGAGTCATCGAAGGTTCTAGAGTCTTGTCGTCGCGCACAAACGGACTGTCGTCTCGATGGTAATAGCTGTGATCTCGCTCTTGTTTCCGCGTATAACCGCGAGCGCTTCGTTCCGAATCGTTGGCGTGCCTCTTGCCGGAATACTTATCTAAAATCGTGCTGTATTTGTCCTCCAAGCGACTTCTTGTGTTACCCAGTCGGCCGACAATAGGTGATCGCCTCGTCGTGGAGCTGACGTCGCGGTCATTAAGTGCAGACATTCCACGTACCCTCGTAGTCAACTTCTGGAGAAGACTCGTGCAGGAGTCGCTTAGCATCTGTGTTACGCTCGTCGTTGTGGACGAACGCGCGAAACGACCCCGTCGCGAGACAGAGTCCTGTCGGGAGGTCGACATGGTGTCGCGTGGCGCGAATATGAACATTTGGACTAGCCCGGAACCACTGTCAGATCAGGAATTACGTAAAACCACCAATTCGACCCTTGACGGAACATTCAAGATCGTCCTAGATCTCGCGATACAATCTCAGCGCGACATGATGCTCGAGCCGTAGTGGCTAAGTCGTGCCAGAGAAGAGTGACCGCAAGAGCGATCGAATACGAAGATACCAAAACTGACGAAACGATCGTGTACGCAGATACATCACTGCGGAAAGGCGCGAGCACGCCGATCACAAAAGACGGAAGAATGCCACCGAGGAAAGCACTAAACTATAACCACGACAATTAGTGGGATAACGATGACGGACGGACAACATCGGCCGTTCATAAAGATGAAGACCAAGACGGTGGTAGCGGCGGCGACGGCGACGGCGACGACAAGGAGAAGGAGAAGGCGAAACTCGGTGCGCCCCGCCAAATACTCTCTCGTCGTACTAAAAATACCAAGGAGCGGTGGTGTGCTCGCTTCGAAGAGAACGATTCGTCCACCTCTCTCGAAAACTACTCTTCAAGAGCGATCGGATACGGAGTAACCAAGAGAAAGAGAGAGAGAGAGAGAGAGAGAGAACGAGAGAGAGAGAGAGAGAAGGAGAGAGAGATTAGCGTAACTCGCACGCGCGATTACGGCGAAGGAGAAACGGACTAGTGGAATTGGAGGAAGACGAAGAAAAGTGCAGGTGGAAAATGGAAAAGAGGAGAACGAAGAAGTAGGAAAAGAGAGAGATCCGCGAGGTATTACGTAAATTGTCTCGAAACACTTATTCGAAACATGCCCAAGTTCTGTGAACGCTTATGCTTGGCAACACTGTGCGTCGTGCTTCCTGATGCATAGAGAAGAGATATCCACGAAGGGCACGCTTCTTGCTACATGCACGCGACAAAACGCATCAGCAAGCCATCACAAGCATCATATTTTCACGCAATCTCTGTCTATCTGTCTGTCTGTTTCTCTCTCTCTCTCTCTCTCTCTTGCTCCGGATACCTTGACATACATAGAAATTTCGAAACGCCAATCCGATGTAGAGTAGGTCTACTGTACCAATATTATATACTCAATAACGACTGGTACTGTTTTTGACAGATAGCGATATTAGAATGGCCAACACGTTGAGTTTTACAGCACAAGTCTTCTCCGGAAGATTCCGGAAGAGAATAATAAGTGATCATGAGAAGAAACAACGTGAGAGAAGAAGGAAATTGTAGAGTTATCTTTGTTAACTTTTATCCAGTTATTAAAATTTCTTTTCTAAATTTTATCATTATTCCAATCATGAACAAGACAAAACTAAGTTTTCAAAAGTTATTTAAAGGAAAAATATACTCACGACAACTAAAGCTAACATTTCTATTAACTTTTAAATTTAAGAAAATCAAGTGAATATTAACAGAAATTTCTTCGAGTGAGATCTAATAATATGACTCGAGAATTAAAACTGTTCGATGATCTTATCCCATGTATAAATAAGTAGAGAACCTAATATTAAGAGAGAAATGAATAAACAAATAGTACTAAACTCTAGAAACTTTGTCAAAAGCGTTTGACTAAAGAATTAGTGTGAACTAGGTTCGTGGACTCTAATACTATTAATAAAGCTCGAGTTGTCTCCAAGGTTGCGATGTCGAAGATATCGTCCTATCGTCGTAGATTTTAAGTTCGAGTATCGGTATAAATACACACCGTTTACAAAACAGCGACGCAGTTTGTTCGCGTAGATCACTCGCCCACGATATCACCGCATCAGTTTCAGAATCATCTCCAAAATATTCTCTGGCGAAGCGACTAATTTGGCTCAATTTAGAAAACAGACTACTTAAAAATACAGATACGCATATACATTTCGTTTACCGAAACAGGAATGAACAAATTAAATATTTCTCAACTGTAAAGCCTCAAAGAATCAAATTGTTTCTATTAAAAATTCTATCGTTATACAAATAAAAATTCGAAGAATAAGGCTAAAGACAACGTTCGCACTGAATATAGAACCATAGAAGTCATAATCAATACGGATCATTGTTACAAATGTTTTGCCTAACGGATCGTATTTTATCGCAACGCGATAAAATACTCCTAAGTCACTCGCTGCAATAACGGAAGCGCCATTGCTTGTGCGAAGAGTTACGTATGTTTCTTCCGCTACCTACTAATATTGACCAAGGTTAGGCCGTAATATTGGGTTAAAAACGGGGAAGAGAAAGATGGAGGGAAGTGGCGCCGTACTGGAGCACACGCTTCTCGTTCTCCAAGTTGCGTCGTCGTCGTCTTCGAGAACAGGCTACGCCAAATATAAACCATGGCCTGAAACGCGTGCGCCATGCTCGTCATGCTATACAGAAAACCCAACACGTCGCGCTTAAATGTTAAAGTCCTGGCCGGCTAATCAGCTCGGCAGGCTCGTGCCGTGTCATCACCGTAACTGCGTGGCGGATAGCCAACAAAAATGGACGCACGTGTTTTATACGTTAACCCTTTTACCAAAAAAAAACATGTATATTTGAAATGACGTAATTTTTAACCCTTCGTGATCATTGGGGTAAATTTGATATCAAACAAATTTTGAGGGTTTATATCTCTAATTATATATCTTTGACTTAATAATGAATCTTTTATATAATATAATTTAATACTTCTTTCTTCACAAAAATGCCTCTTTTATTAGAATAAATTTGTTTTCAAATATAAACTATTACATTTTTTGTAAATTTTGCAATTTTTGTAAATATATGTTAACATTAAAATCTTTATAAAACTGCTGTATTTCTATGTTCTGCAAATTTAAAGTATATTTAGTGTTTTTTTTTTTCAAAGAACAAAAACTGTGAATATGATAGTTAAATGATGCTCTGAAGTCATTTTAATTCTGATATGTGTCTATTATAGAACTTTCAAGAGATGTGACCACACGAAGGGTTAAGCCATTAAAAATATCTTTAATAAAAATTTTGTATTTCTCGAAATTTGATTACAGAGTATTTTTATATCTTAATAGTTAAAACAGAATGAACTTTTACGCTCAATTTAATCGGTACTGCTTTTTCAAACATTTCGATGCCGGTAATCTTTTCTCCTGAATATAATTTTTTCAACGTAGAAACATAAACGATTTCAAGATTATGATGTAAAATTTTCCGAGTTCAATGCACAGAAAAGAGATTGGAATGTTTCAAATCAGCATACGATCGCAGAAATAACAAGCATAAACAACGCGCACGTATAAATACACACACACTCGAACAATTAATATCGAATATCGAGGTACTGTACAAAAGTCTCGACGCTACCTCAGAAGTCGATGTATCGTTAGTTTCGGGAGTGACATCAAGTTTCGTGTTGGGCTCTCTAGTGATTTCGGTGACATTGCGCTTCAACCACGCGTCCCAGTCATGACGCGGCCACCAGGGGACGTTTCTAGGCATCAGCAGACTCAGTTCCTGAGTCTGGAAGGACGATGACGACGACGACGTGACCGATGGTGGTCCACCGTCGGCCAAAGTACCGCCGCCGCCGCCGAGGATGATCCAGTCTCCAGAATCCAGGTTGCTGCGTGAAACGAGAGCTGGTTCACTCGGATATCTACACCTTGCGCCACGTCTCACAAGCACATCTTGCCAACTGCAAGATGCGCGTATTTCTAAATCCAGGTTGAACGATTCTGGGCCGCCAATCGTGCTGCCAGACTTTTCCTATCGTGGCGATGAAACGCAATCGGTGCACTTTGCTTCAACATCTCATTTTCAAAGACAGAGTCTAATTTTCAGACCAATTTGTTACTATTGAGATACTTTCTCGAAAGATTAGGTGAAGCTTCGTTCGTCTCAGATACAAAAATATTTTCGATATTGGCAACTTCGTCGACGCGCTCCGCTCAGATGTATAAACAGGTCGAGAATCTACAAGAACTTTTTTAAATCCATGTTTCGAATCGGCGACAAAGGAGTTTTCTCGTTCGCTTTCGGTGAACCGATCGGCTAGCCGGCGTAACGTTCCTCGATGGTGATGACGATGACGGCGGCGGCGGCGGCGACGATGTTGCGTTGGCCATCTGGCACAAACTCGCACTAAAACCGCGGCGAAACTGCGTGACGAGTCCCCCTCGAAAATAGTCGTTGGTCGAAAATAGCTGGCGTCGAGTAAGAAAGAAGAATCATCGGCATTCTCGCTCAGAGTATACACTCATGCCTGTTGCGCTACAAGATTCTCCAAAGACTGTTCTCGTTTGGTCGAGCGTGTCGACGCGCTAACTCTTCTCCCTCTATCCTACTCGTCCTCACGCTTCACGTATTGATCATCATCAAGAGTTTCCATTATGTATCACAAAGTTCAATAAGTAATATAAGATCTAGTTCGCACGTTTAATATGTCGAAAAACTCCGTTAATCAAAAAGTGAATTAGAAACTAAGAAGGTAATCTCTTCGTAGTTCTCGACTTCGATTTAGTTTTTGTATTCGACTTCTTTTCATACTTCTTTCATGCATGTATTGCTACCATTTGTGTTCAGAAATTCATAAAAAATATACGAAACTTAGCTCAACCCCATACCGTGCATAAAGAGTTAGTTCATTAATGGATAGTGACCTTTTGTGACCGCAGTATTTATGGTAATAAAACTTCAATCACTTCATAAGGCTTTCGCAAACATAATTTAACAAACTGTATAAAAGTTTGATAAAAGTTTGATTAAAAGTAAAGAATATAAACATTTTATTTTAAAAAACCATGTAATCGCTATCAAAGTTTGCCGTGAAATTTCCATGAAGATGTTCAAAGAGACTACGTTCCATGTATATATGAATAAAGAAAATGATTTTCAAGCCATTTTATATATATATTAAGAAAAAAATAGATATATGTTTTAAAATATGGCAAATATATTAAAATATATAATTTTTATCTTTTTTTTTTTACAATGTGGATTCAAGATTTGAAAACTTTTTCGAATTTTCCCCAAATAAAAAAACTAGACAAAATTTCTTTCATAAAACATCGTTGACAAGTACGACAGAGTACGATAGGCATCTGCTGTGTATATTTTCATAGATCAGGGATTGAAAAAGCATGATTTGATCGACTGTTTGTAGATCATCGATCGTGTGTCACGCAACGCAGTAAAACATATACAGGAGCGCGTAATAATCGATGCTAATGTGTGTCGTATTGTCCCTCAGACTCACCTGACTCCTGGTAGACGGCGATCGATGACGATGTCGCTCCTGGCTGGGTGATGATGAGTCGTGATGACGGTGTAGGCGCGTACGACGGGACGATGTGGGATGCACTAAATGGGCACGATCACGATCACGATCACGATGCCCATGCTGTCTACCGCTACTAGGCGATCGGCGATGACTACGCTTGTAACGTCGCTCCTGGCTCGTTCCTCGCTCGTGCTGACGGGACCTCAGCACTCGCTCTCCGCTGAAATATAAATAAAGGAAAAAAAATTAATTTTTAATTATACACGATACTTTAAAATTTAGTAGATATTAATTAAACTAGAAAGAAAAAGCCGAGTATACTGCATCGTTTAAAAAAGTTAGAATTTCAAAGTATATCACGAAAACAGATTCTCGGAAGATAAATATTATAATATTTAATTCAAACCAATTTAAAAGTGTGTCGAGTGATAATGCAGCGCAAAAGCTGAACGTTTAACATGATCTGGAGCGAAACTAAGTGGAAATCAAGGTTGCATCATGTCACGTATGACATGTTCTTCTTAACTGTGTATATAAGCGTGGGACGACCTAATTAATCTGCCTTCCTCAAATAGATTATCGAGCTTGCTTAGAGTGATGAGACTTGTTTATTAATTTTATTTATACATATATAATGAAATACTCTTTCTATTCAATACTGTTGCACGATAGCTTCATTATTAATAAGCCAACATTTCTTTAGTATAACATATGAATTATTGGCACTGTATGACTTATAAAAAATTTATATGAGTAAATAATATAATAATAATAATAATAATCGCGCAAGAAAATCATATCTCCTATTCATCAATGCGACATTATCCTTTCAAAACTTTGTAAAACTACTGGAGTATTATTCCAGATTGCCATATATTTTTCGTCTTACAATTTCATAAATTTTCTTTGATTTTCAATAATGGTACATATTTTAAAATCTTTTATATTTTTGTCCTAATTTGGAAACTATTAAATATTTAGAGAGCAATTTAACAGAGCAATGTAAATCACTATTAATGTTGCTGACACTGCTTGCATTGTTAAGTTGATAGTATTCCAAAACTGCGTAGGTGTAATTTATATAAGCACATCAAAGTTCTTTAAAACTAAAAATTTTAATTTTCCAGAAAATGTTCTGACTTGATTTTTTTTCAATTTCCCTGATATTTTCCTGTTCTATGGCAATTCTATTGTTATTAAAGAGTAGCTATAGTGCGACTGAAAAGAGTAAAAAATTCATTGCCATGCTTCGATGATTCACAAAAGAAAATGAAAACTGGAGAAAATTTATATATATATATATATATATATATACACATATATATAGGCTTCAATAACGTTGAATTTCAATTATTTAGCAACTAATAAAACTTAACTCTTAAATACAAAAAGATTAATTTTGATTACTCTATTGAACAAATATATATGTGAAAGAAACTATTGTTTCAATATCGTTATAGAGTAATCGATTACTAGTCGTCGAGGCACGCAAAAGGATCCAATAAATCGTTTCGAATGATAGGTCAGACGACCATTGTTTAGCTTTTTTTCTATCCGAAGGCATCAACCGTACGATGAGTTCATGGTCACATATAAGCAATGGCTTGGATCTACCAGTTAATTCATCTAAAGATTTCCATTTGCAAATTTTCAGCGAGCTTTCAATGCTAATTTTTTAGACGTTTAACAAACGTAAAATGCAATAAAAAATGTCATTCCAACAATAGCTTTGTTTTGGAATTTCTTCAATTAACGTAGTATCGACTTATCGGACCTTGGCCAAGTCAACAATTTTGTCGAGGATATGTAATAACTAAATGGGGTACACGAGAATCGTCATTGGATATCAGTTTCATCCTTACCATTACCACCCACGACTTCAAGATATTGTTACAAAGATTGCATAAAAGAAGCAAAAATATACTTTTCAAAAAACATTTATATTCTACTTTACACGTCATATATTTGTGCGATACAACAGATCAATAATTTTCGAATGACCGTATTTCTATGTAATTGCTAAAGCGCCTGTGTCAGAATGCAGACAACATACCTATCAAGTAAAACGACATACATAAAATTATATCTAAAAAAAAAAACATGTTGATCTGATAATCAATGATTCACACGTTGCAGACACGTCTCTTTCTCTTTTACTTTTTTCTTTATAAATTAAATTCTTTCTAAAGAAAGAAATGTATAATAATAACTTAAATTTTCTTTACATTTAAGAAAAGTACAAGACATTTTGTTTCTGTGAAAAGAAGTTATTCTATTTATACTATACCTTGGTAACCAGGAAGCGAAGTCAATGTATAGGACTGCCATTCTTTAATTTTCTTCCGTCTTACAACCTGAATTCCAATAAAAACTCGTGGCGACGAGTTTGATTTTACGGAAATAATTGCGACTCGAAATTTGCTTAATTTTAATTGTTAAAAAATGATATAGAAACTATGTGTTTCGCGGGTTATCACATTCAGATTCATTATTAGAATGCCAATGATTCGTGAATACTTACTTCATCGAGGTAAGAAGCAGCCTGAAGTTACGATTACATGCAACCATTTTTTTTTTGTACAACAAATTTTCCAAGCCTATTGATTGGCTATAGAATGGAGGTTCAAAATCCTCTTTGTCCTGTAGCCAATTAACACGCTTGAAAAATTCGTCATACAACAAAAAAAACAAACGCATGTAATCTTGGCCTAATATTGTATCAAGCTACTCTTCACTCTGATGAAGTAAACTATAATATTCACAAAACGTTGGCATTCTAATAATGAACATGGAGATAACTTGCAAAACGCATAACCTCTGTATGCAAAGTATAAAAGTGGAAGCTTTAAAAGCATTATCAGTGATAAGAAAATGTTGATTTATCGAGCGAATATTTACCGTTGATAATATTGTTTATCAGATATATATTTATCAGTATTTATTATATAGGTATACGTGTTTATAACGTCTTAATGTAATAAGAGCTGTATTTAAATTCTTCAGACTCTATTTCGGCAATAATATTATTAATTGACACTCTGCTTATTTTAAATAGAATTATCATCATAAATACTATTTCTAATAGACAATTGTCTGATTTTAGACTTTTTGAATCTTCATAAAAATTATAAATCTGTATAAAAAAAAATATGCATATAAAATACGTAATCATTTTTATTTCCCTTTCGAGAATTTGTAACATCTCTTTCGCCATACTGTTAGAAAGTTGGAAGGTGCGATTATACTAATTGCGACGATGAAAATCTTCATAGCGAATATTAACATCGTTAGCGGTTTATGCGCAATGGAAACAAGCCGTAATTATCGCTTTCAAATGCATTTCTTCAATTTTAGAAAATCTGACAGGAAAATACTTTCACTGCACAAATACAATAAATTGATCTAATTTTGAATAGAATTACTAAGAAATCAGCTGATCACGGGAAGAAACAATTTGCAGGAGTTGCGAAGGTTAACTTGTAACTCTTCCTTTCTCTTTCACTTATGCTTGCACGCGATGATGATTCTACTCGAAGTATCGAGTTGCTCTCGAGATCGGCCACGACCTTGCCAAAGCTCGCGTGATCTCAGTGAACAAATGAGCCTAACGGAACAGATTGCAGACAAATAGCTCGATTATGCTTACGATGATTCAACGTCTGTGATTTTGCCAAAACTATCTAATTATAAAACTTCCAATGTGTTATCGTATCGAATACAGAAATGATCAATGGAGAAGTTTAGATATCTGGTTTGCAAGCACGTTATTTCCAATGATTCCACGATTGAAAACAGGCTACGAAATTGTTCGTCCGTTGAGAAAATATCGAAGTTGTCAGTTGCACTACTAACAGATAAGTGACTGCACTCGACAGCTGCGATAGTAAAGAAGCATAGTGAACTCTAACACATCAGGGATATGAGATTATCAATCAATTAATTCAAATCTAGGATAATGTCAAGAACGATTCATGACAATGTCATGCCATATAGGAAACACAATTTCTTTTATATAAAACAGATGCAAGTGGATTCTAATTATTTGTTAAGGTAAGATCAGGGTTGCTTCCTTACTTTTAACGATTTTCATCGGTGGAAAATCGCGTGCGAGACCCTGCATAATAAGACTTTCTTCTATCATCGAACAATCCATCGACCATGAAAAAGTGTTCGTCATTATTGTTTATCGTTGCGCGAATAAATTGCGTTGGCAATGCACGGCGTTCATTAATTGACGCAATTAGTAAAAGTTCAACCGAAGACTTTCTTTGAAGTTTAGACTGGAGAATAAGCAATAATTAACTTGATTTACACACAATAATCTAGACTCGACAATTGGCGTAATATGTACTTTCTATGTGTAAGATCGAAAATTAAACTCACAATTGGTAATTATAACGGTTTCGATGCACGAAAGAAACGCGTTTTTATCTCTTACGTAGCCTTCGACGTGAGCCATTCTAGCGGCAATCATAATCACAATATGTCGTATTTTAACGAATTATCGTGACGCAATTGCACTATATGTATATGTATATCTGATTTTAACGTTACATCCCGGCAAAAAAAAGGACGTTAATAACATCGCGTATTCAGACATCTGTAATCAAAAATTACTTACTCGTAAATTACACAATTATACAAAAATAGACCCTTTTTTAGAATCTGAATAAACAAAGTGTTTTTCGATTTTTCTTCAAGAAAAATTTTGTTCGTTGGAAACGGATCCGGCGGCGAAATTGGCGTATCATGTTAGGTTTCCGAAAAAACTGAACCGAAGTTAAATGTGTCAAAATTGACATTTTTGATCTATTTATCTTTTTTTGCGATTAGATAATTTTTTTTCAATTTCGTTTACTTCAAAATGCTGTCTTTTACTTTGTAATATAAATTTATATTTATATTTACAGTACGATTTTTAATGCACACGTATAATTTGCATAATTCAATGATTTATAATATGCTACTCTTATGTATATGAAAAAAAAATTTAACTGCAAACAATGGTAAATATGATAAAAAACGGTAATTTTGGCGCATTTAACCTCAATCTTCTCAAAAACCGAAGGATCTATTCTGTAACTCTTAATGCAAGTTTCATTATCATTATAACACCAGATTTTTTACCATAGTAAAACAGCTACTCAGCGACGTTATAACGATAATGAAACTTCCGTTAAGAGTTACAGAATAGACCTGCTGATGTGATAGGTCAATTTCGTCGTTGAATTCGTTTTCAGCAATCAAAGGTCCATTAGAAATTGTTTTGTTTATTCAGTCCTATATAACAAAATGTTCACTGTATTATTAGATATATATTCATCGTCAAAATTCGTCCTTGTATCTTTGAGCCTTTTGATCCTGCATAATCGATAACACCTTTCTTTAACAGAACGTGCGAATCCTCGCAAATATAATTTATTACAACGCGAAAGAAACGGTACTTTGTTCATTTGAGATTTTACTGCGATATCGCTGAATTTAATCGTGTTCAGTCACTGACCTAGAAGATCAGGAAGTAATGCGGAGAAGAAATTACTACTATTCATTAAACACGTCTTCACAGTCTTAAATTAAAGCAGAAAAGTATAAAGAGCATTTTAATTAATCGGAAATTCGTACCCGCATTTCGTATGACTCATCCTCACGCGATTACTCAAGATGAATGGTTAATGAAGCGCAATGTGAATATAAGAGTGTCTCTGAGAGCCTAATTGGTGTCAAATTCCAAGAGCAATTTATCGGAGAGACGCGATAATTAGTGTAAAAAAATATAAAATTTTCATCTTGTTAGTAAAACATACTTCAAAATAATTTCATTAATAATGTTAAAATAAAGTAAAATAAAATTATAATTAAATTATAATAATGTTAAATATTAATCAAAATTAAAATAATTTAAAATATTAATTAAAAAATTAAAATAATATTAATTAATATTAATTTTACGAACATTTATTTACGAACTTGTACTCTTTATAAAGATATAAATGCAGTCTGAAATTAAAAAAAAATTTTTTACAATGTCATTCGCTCATGTATTCTTTTTCTAATCTCCGTGTAACATTTGAGAAATAATAATTTGTAGGTTATTTGTCTACAACGATAAAACAAATAAAACTAGCAAAACGTGCTGTATATGCGTGGCTCTATAAATAAATATTTCATAAAAAGATACCAGAAGGTTTGCGGTTTATCGCTGTGCTTTTATCCATTGCTAATGCCAACGTTTCGTGAACCTTGCTGTTCACTTTATCAAGGCGAGGAGAGCACACTGATATTTCATAATGATTTATTGCACACTTTATGGCGTTTGCACAACGGAAGCGGATTGATTGTATTCTCTTAACATCCAAAGCAATTTTAGTGCAAATTTATATCTTTCACAAGCGCGCTATGAGAGAAACATCAGTTTAGAAACACATCGTTTCAATGTTTCATTTTGAAAATTACTCGAATCGCTATTGGAGTACCTATCCGTTACCTCTTTGAAATTAGACACACAAAATGAAATTTTAGACGTTCATAAATTTTCAAAATCCTATATTGAAACGCCCTGATGACGTAAAAGATAATTCTTTATCTCTCGGCAAATCACGCTCGACGTGAATTTATTTCCCAGCGAATGCGAGTATCACCGACGACACTCGTATCGGCACTCACGTATTATGTGTTCATATAAACCGTTTCGAACGAGGGTCAAGAACAGGTCTTGAATGGGACTTGCTGAAGCTCGAGCGTACTGATCACGACTGACAGCCTCCATGAAGACTTCATGGAGAAGCTTTATTGCCGGTTAGAATGACGTGGGAACAGAGGGGGAGAGATCGTTCGCGGTATTGGTCTCAGAGCTGCTACTGGTTCCCTCTCTCGCACACTCTCCTTTTTTTCTTGCAGCTTTCTTTGACAATGAGACGGGGAGACACATGTATTCCCAGAATACCGATTAAGTTTTTTAACGAGATCGTTATAAAGTATAATTATTTTTTTATATGATAAGTTTTCTTTCTGTTAAAATACACTTTGACGAGCATTTACAATAAGAAAGAGCTCACCCCTTTTATAAATTTTAATTATATTTTAATATTAATTAATCACTCTTGTGAATTATTAATAAATATTTCTAAAATATTTTCACCAAGTGATATACCATAAAATGTAGATTAAGTAATTAGAGCGACACAGATTAAGTAGTTATTTTGAGGATTTATTTATTTATATGTAAATTAAAAATTATTTGTATATGTAAATTCTTATTACGAAACGGATGTTGGCAAAACTTGTATTGCATTATACAATGTTGAAGATAATGCATACGTTGAATACGTTCTATTGAAGGATTAAAACTTACCTATATGTTCCTTTACTCTGTGGACTCTCATAATCGATACGTCTGCGTTTATGCTCGTATTGTGGGGAACCTACAGAATGTGAACGTGTTCTCGAATGGCTACGAGACCGGTGACGCCTCCTGCTTCGTGGCATCTGTAACACAAACCGGATATTTTTTACTTATAATCTATACGAAAAAAAAATCATATGTTCTACTATTATTATATTTTTTCAAATATTTTATATTTTGATTATGTAATTGTATATATTTATGATTAAAATGTATAATTAAAGATTCTTTAACAGCTACTAGAGATAAGTATTTTTTTTAACTTCAAGATATTAGTCTATACATATAAATTTATGTGTCGATAACGCTTATTATTTTCTGCATAAAATTCTGCATAATGTAAAGAATTAGATATAAATATTAGATAAAATGTTTGAGAAATTTTAAATAAATAATCCAAATAATGGATATTTGACGAAGATTATTTTTGTTCTCCACTGAAGACCCTCTACGAAGAGAAGCAAAATAAAAGAGGTTAGTGCACAAGCTAGGCGAAGATGGAAAAATAGGTGACAGCGATAGCACAAGCAAGATGCATGTTGTGATTCAACGTCGCCAGTTGTCGTAAAGTCTGTTCGCATTATTTATATGGCACTTTCTATACTCTCTTAGTTAGAGCTTCTTTACATTCGTTCCATTTTAAGCAGAAAATATGCGAAAAGCATATGCCGTACGAAGAAAAAAAGATCGATTCTTTCTCTTTATTATCTAAAGAAAACAGTGGCGTCTGGTCCATTGCATTAATTTATTCAGTTTTTATTTTCTGCTTATATTATAGGTTCAGAAAATAATATAAATCTGAAAGAGAAAAGCTCTAATAAATAATTTCTCATTAAACCAAACATTTGATGCTTACATAATTCAATTTATGAACATTATTATATACTCAATTTCTAATTAATCCTAAATTCTTATTATATCGATTTTAGTGGATAATTATTTTAATATCATATAAGGTGTCAAGGTTAGTTGTTAATAGATGATAATTATTTCTTTTATTAATAGAAACAATGAAAGATGTATTTAAATTTTACGAGGGAAAACATATCATTTAAAAGATGTAAAATGTGAACAAATCCATAATTATTGAAGAAATCCGTTTAAAACAAAACAATTTCTTTAAGATATTTATAGTTCTAACATTTAAAAGAATATAATCACATATTAACACTAAGAGCCCAGACAGAATGAACAGGACAGGCAATAAAAAGGAATAGGTAATAAAAAAAATACAGACAGTATGTTTCAACCTATCAGAAATTTGTATATATACTGATACAGTTTCTGATAGGTTAAAATTCAATTTATGTATTATTCTTTGTTTTTATTGCCTGGGCTTTTAATTGGGTTCTTTTTATTTAGTGTCACAAATCAACACAAGTGTTGCTCTATCTTTATTACTCACTGGAACGCCATGAAAGAATGTGTCGACTTATGTCATCAAAGAAAACACTCAGTATGTCTGGATCTTTAAAAAGAACCACTGCATGTTAAACCCGAATTAGACTAGAGATTGAGATTGAATTAGAATTTGACAAATCACAGTAAAGTTTACAAAATTTGATATTGTTTTTTTTTTCTTCTGATTGGTTGAATTAAAATCCAATCTCAATCTCAATCTCTAGTCCGATAGGAGCTTTATGTAAGTTGTTTTCCATTTACATCAAAACTCAGATAAGTATCATTTGTGACATTATAAATCAGTATGAATGCATGTTCCTTTCCATTCTGACATGTGAGATTCAACTGAGGTTTTTCCTACAATCTGTATAAGCTCGGAACTGTGTGCTTTACTGATTTTAGTTAATGCTCATTTCCATCAACATAGATTAACTTTAATCTGAGTTCTTAAGGGACCATTTATACTGGCCGTAATCTGTTTTAATTTATGCCATAATCTGCAAGAATTGATTAATTACAGTCAATTCTTACAGATTATGGAGAGAGAAATAAACGGTCATGATTAGTCAATTTTTACAAATTACGACACAAGTAATAGATTACTTGTGCCAGTATAAATAATCCTTTACTCTTCATTTCTTCCTAATTCTAAAGCTGACTTTTCATATGCAACACACTTTGGTAGCAAAATGTCCTCTGATCATATTTTCGAGAACTGGTTGGAAATATGTGGAAATATATCAGTTCACGAAACACTTTTAACCAATGATAGCATTTTATTGCTGCAGCGTGCTGCACATAAAAAGGCAGCTTTAGAACTAGAAAAAGATGAAGAATAAGTTGAACCAAGATTAAAGGTTTGTTTTTTATTCCTGCATCAGACTGCACTAGAACTTTCTTTTTCGCTTTCACCAAATATGAAACATATGTCTATCTCACTGTAAGTTCTAAAAATGTATATTAGTTCAACTACAGAAAACAGACCTTAAAATTAATCCATATTGATGAAAACAGGTATAACACTCATTAAAAGTGAGTTATAAACCTGTGTGACAATTTATTATTAGGGTAAATTCGGATAAGATGGCTTTTAAAATGACTCCAAAAATGTTCTATTCAGCAATCACTGAAGAAATTACAGCCTACGACTATCTTTTCCATATGGCCGTAATCTCCTAGTTTATCCTATGTGATAACTTCGTTACCAAAGTAATCATACAGTGACGTTACTATTTCAGTATAAAATACTAGTATAATTTTAGATTTACAATCACAGTATCACTCGTATGAAAGTGGAAAGCACTATAGATACAGTATCAGTCATGAGTTAGTCCCACACCGTTGATGTGACTGAGCCAGACACCATCATGCGTGCGATTTATGAAAATGAGATGTGATGAGAAGGCAGGTATATCCGACAAGGTCGACAATTCGCGAATCGAAAAGGGATCGAGACAGCGCGAGTATTAACGGAGCCCGAGAACGATACGTGGCAGATTCGCGCGGGCGCCCGAATAGAGTCGCCGAGGGAACCGAAACACTCGTAGTCTTATACCGAGGCCATACTGCGTTGTACTTACGTTGGTAAGGCGGAACAGGCTCACTTGATCCCAAATGAATTCGATGACGGCCGATATCCAGGAGCGTGTGGATGACGCTTGCGGTATGACACTGTTTTTCGACAACCACGTGGACATCGGCTCAAAAAATTCTGTAAAACGTGGGCAATCGCATTCGTGAGAGCGTCACAGACACCGTAAAGATTAGCCCACTCCGCGAGAGGGGGGTGGGGGAAGGGAGAGGGTGGGGGTAGAGAGAAGGTAGAAAACCCGCGAAAATATTAGCGTAGGATATTTAAGGACAACGTAACGAGAGTGGGATTTCTTTTTTTTTTTTTTTTTCCCCTCAAAAAGAGTCGCGCACTTTTCGCGTCGAGTCACACCTATCGAGAGACTCGAATCGCGCGCGTATAGAATACTCGTGATACTGCGGACGCGCGGTTCGCGGGCGATGCCGCTGAAAAAAACGACGCGTATACGCGGGTCGGAATCGTATCGCGTCGAAGAGATGATCGAGTCACGACGAGAGAGACGATGCGAAAGCGTGCGATGAACGGAAGTGCGACGAAAAAAAAATTGCGTCGGTGTCGTCGTGAACATAGACGCGCGTCGTGACTTTGCCGTTGAGGATCGATGATGGCGCATCACGCCTCGAGGAGGCATCTGGGGGCATCTTGGGCGCCATCGATGGCGATCGCTCGAACGGAGAGACCGAGGCCGAGGGAATCGCGCGCGAGCGGCGACGTCGCGTCTGCCCTTCGTCGAACGGAGGCAGGTTGAAGCAAAAAAATGAAATGGAAAGCGTGTGCGAGGGATATGCGTGAAGAGGACGCAGATGATATGCCATAAGGGGGGGACGGACACCTTCCAAGCATCGGCGGCCATCTTGGAATTACAGAGAGTGCACCAAAGCGCGATGCAGCATACACGTACAGATCCCAGCCGAATAACACACGCAAATTCGTTAGTCACGTCACGAGCTGAATGCGGATTACGTTATGGAGTGCGGACTTACGTTGGATAGGCAGAATAGGCTCGCTTGGTCCCAGAATTGAACCCACTAAACACAAGAATACCCAAGAGCATCGACAATGTGCGACGTACGACAGTGTTGTGTGACAACGACGTGTGGGACTTTCTTTGGATCAATGCGATTGGCGAGACCTCTTCGGTTTCACTCGGCGATTGTCGGGCGAGCCAGGGACGGCTCTACTGGCACTTCGACCCCTTACGAGGCCTCACGCAAGAGCGTTCACATCGTAAATATGCAAAATTCGACAGCATGATAATAACTGCCCGATTATGATGTGAGAATAAAGGTAGATTTTGTGAGACGCGCGGTTGATAACCAATCAGAAAATTAACCGAAAATGTTACAAGTCAATGCAGAGCCGTTGTTAGAATTTTATCAATGAGAAATCTGCTCCAGATTTATATTCGATGGCCGTAATGCGCAATAAATCACCTTTTATTCTTACATCATGTGCCAATAATGTTCGATAACCAACGACATTGCAATTTTCACGTCACAATTTACTCATAAGAAACAATTTTATATACTGCAATAATAAAATTTGCCGATATGATAAAGCAAAAATCTAAAATTAATAGAATGTCAAAGTTTACAAGACTTTGTATGTAAAAATAGTCTTACCAAAAATTCTAGTAACAGCATAAAAATTATTAGTCAAAAGTAAAATAAAGAAACTCGATAAAAATAACTGTATATGCATTTTTTTTTTAAAGTTACGTCAACTTGCAGATTTCGATGATTGTAAATTTATTTTTTGATGTAAAATCAATTTTTTCAAATAAAAATAGTTCTTAACTTAATTTTTTTATAATTATAACTTTGCCGCTTCTTTGTTCAATGTTTCGCGATTATCCACCTAAATAACCCCTAAAAGTTCATCCATCCCTGCAAGCAGTCGATGACGCGCGAAGCGAAGCGAATGCGCACGAAATCAAAGTACTCCGGAACTTCTGATTTGATAGAAAAAAAGTTTCGAGTTTACACACGCCATGTACATATTATATCACACAGATTATTTTCATCGTTCGTAGTATGTTAGAATACAATTTTTTATGGCAATACATTTATCATATTAACTGAAATATTTTTCTGAATAGTTTCCAACATTGCCGCGCGTGCAGGGCATTATTGATAAACGTGACCTTCATTCATACTTCCATTTGGATCAAAATTCTTAAACCTTTCGGAAATCGTCAGAAAAACATTAAAGAGATTTAACTGCTTACGTGAAGCATACATAGTCAAACTATGCTTTTGTTGAAACAATTACATAACGTCTACTATCTACCGCAGATAACATTAATCATAATGATAAATACGTAGCGATTAGAAAAGAACTTCTGAGAATAAAGAATGAAACTTAAAATTAAGTCGAAAAAAATTTATCGGCAAATGTAAACGTATTTGGGGGAATATTAATTAAAAATCTTTCAAATATACCTAATTCACTCGCGTGGAATAATATCATCATAAGTATATGATATCAGTCAAGAATTTCAAGCAAAAACGCGCGTTACGTCCCAGTAAACAAACTGACGTTATTTACCGTTATTTTGACATTGCAAATAACATCATCGTTGACATTAAAATGACGGCAAGCAACAGTTGTATTACAAATTTATTGTCGGCACTAAAAATTTTTAGTTTGCATTACGTATACAATAGATTTTTCAGCATCGGCAATTAATTTCGGAACACATTCATCATCAGCTTGTTTGCTAAGGTCTGTCGTCTAGTAGTAAATTATTAGCATAATGTTGACTCAAATATTGGCTCAATATATCCCAATGTTTAACCAATGTATCGCAAATAAATCGCTAATAGCTCTTCCAGACAAACTTGATATATTATTATATATGCATGAAGAAAATCATCCAGTTGCATTTCTATTGTAAAGACGCATGAAAAATGCAATTGGATAATTTTCTTTACGTGTATTATTTATACTGCTACACGTTTATCTGGATGGACGTTCGATCAAAGTAATCGCACACATTGACAGTTTCATACACCATGCGAAATTTTTTGCATACCTGTCTCCATACATTCTTAGCTAGCCACATAACACCTTTCTGCAACAGTTGCTCTATCATGTACCAGATCATAATAGACTTTGGCGAAGAACTGCGAGCAGAAGAAGAACGTTTCGACAAATAATGGACAGGCCATGAATATATAATATGGTACTTGACGACAAACATATAGAAACGAATGAAACCAGACGCGATAACTGACGGGATGGATAATTCGTAGGTGGCACCACACCGCGAGTGTCGTTTGAACGAAAACAGTACGAGTATTGTTATCATTTTTGTTTACAATGTTCCTCGCATCATCCAACGATGATCATTCGACGAGCCACGTGAATTTGGGATAACAAAGGAACGCGCAAAAATCCCGAAGATACGTCCCGAAAGATACGTAATGATGGTTTTATATAGTTTTAACGGGATCGCGCAATACTGTGATTCAGGGAAAACATTGGATATGTAGCGAAACAGTATTTTGAACAAACAGCCATTCTTTTATGTATAGTGTAGCAGAACAGCCGCGTTAAGCAGATAAAATTGATTAATGAGCGAGAGTAATTCTTTATTATCATTGGTTCTTATACTTGTAAGGAATTCAGACGCTCTATCGCGCGTATTAAAACCGTTGTAATTTAATTTATTAAAAAATGCAAATAGTTTAAATTATAAAACACAATTTACTTAACAACACAATATAATATATTGAATATTTCATAATTTAATCTAGTTTTATATTTCTATCAAACACTTTTTTTTTATGCGCACTGAATGCAACCAATTGAATTCGCTATTAGATTCAGTGAAAAACTAAAGGCAAGACTATATATATATATATATAAATCATATTAAAGAATCACTGAGCGCTAACAGATTAACTTTTTTCTGCTGAACGCAACCATTAATTTCTCACTGCACTCATCACGGATTTGAAACTAGTCAGAAGAGCCACTTATTGTTAACAATAGTACGTTTTTACCTGAGTTACTACACCGAATGAGATGTACTTTGATTGGTCATGGGAAAAGTAGTTTGCTGCCGTCGTCGCGATCGCACCTTCCGGGATCGTCCATAGTTCTCTACAGGTGTTCTGTAACAAAAACGTATTCGAATTGAACTAGACAGCTATATTTAGGCCTTTTTTTAATTGATTCTTTACATGGTTCGTATTTTCTTTTTTTTTTTTCTCTAACGTGGATGGAAAAGAAAGAAAAACAAACCGTGCAAGAAATTCAGCTAAAAAGAGCAAGCCTTTTGTTAGAGGCCTGTTCTTTTTAGCTGTACTTCTTGCATGATCCATTTTTTCTCTCTTTTCTCCCTGTTGGAGAAAGAAAGAGAAAAGATTAACGATGCAAGAAGTTCAATTAAAAAGAATAAATCTAATACATTGCGATAAACCACTTTGATATTATGATTAAATTTTGCAGCGAATGAAAGATGCTGTGTAACTTTAGATCTGTTTTTATTCTTGCGTTCTCTGAACTGGTGCACCCGATGCGGTAAGTTGAAACAAAGTATATTTATTTCACTTCAACTTATCGCATCGTGTGCGCTTCAGAGAGTGCGGGAATAAAAAAACACCTCTAATCGGATTCAGTTATCAGATAGTTATTCCACTAAATAAAGCATATAAATTTTGCAAAAAAAAGATATATATACATACTAACATACAGATTGATTCGCACAAATTAATATGTTCCCTTTACTGCCAGACTGTATATTATAAATAACATACAAGAAAGAGAAGTATTTTGTAGGAGATGCGATTTAAGATATATGTTAAATTTTACCGCTACTGCCATTTACATGGAAAAATTACACGCGATTTCGCAAAAGGTATATTAATCTTCATGCAGTCGACAGAACGTCGATATCAGTACGAGCGCTAGCTCGATCGTCTCGAGACCACGTGACACCCTAGGCTTGCGCCAAAACATAACGTATAGCTTATTATAAGCTTACGCAGCACATTGGTATAATAAACGAAATTACAATTGATTTACATCGATCAATCTGAGTTAACTGAATTCTCGGTTAATCATCGTTCCTTTTCAAGCTACAGCCCCATATGTGCAGCAGCAGAAGAGGTTTAACTGAAAGGGTGGGGGATAGATCTGCGGAGATGACGTCGTAACCCAAAAGGGGTAGGCAGACGTGCGCCGACTACCTGCACGGTGAGACACGGTCGACTGACACGACCGGTCCAAACTGTCAAGCAACGGGGCATGTCACGAACACTCCTCGAGGATAGCCTGAGGAGGGAACGCAGCGCGGTACTTGCACACATCACAATCGCGCGCGTGATACTCACCAGGAATATTTGCTGTAGGTAGTGCACCCCGTCGTCGGGGTGCGCTTGCGCCGTCGTGGTGGAGCTCACCCCGAGTACGACATGCGGACACTTAGATGTTGGGTGAAGGTCAACACCAGGTGGCCCAACGGGAATTTTGGTATCCATTGTTTTGGTATCTACACGAGTCGTCCCAAGTCCTAAAACAGTCTTTATCCGGGAGGGAGAGGGAGGAACAATATTCGTTGCATGAGATATTGCACCGCTATGGTCTCGCTATAGAAAATTATAATAGATCACGCGGGCTTACAGATCGAAAAGTATCTGCGGACTGGAACGTGTCCCCGACGGCAGCGGCCGCGACAAGTCGCCGACGAAGACCTGTGTCACGTTCCTGTCGCTCTTTTGGATTTTGAGTGACTCTGACGTATGACGCAAGAACAAGCTACAGTCAATTTTCACGCGCACTCTCGCTGGCAAATTCGGATTGATTGTATTAGTTACACACTGAAAGAAACTAAATTTTAATAAATATTTGTTCGAATATGCTAAGTAAATACTCACTAAATGTAAATATATATTTATTCGATACGAAGACTATTAATTTGATTTAACTACCATTTTTTATTGATTAAATATTTGTTTATTGTAGATAAATATTTAAAGAAATATGTATATGATTTAAAGTCTATCTTTTATTCTTGCACTCTGAACTGGTGCACACGATGCAATAAGTCGAAGTGAAACAAATATGCGTTCGGTTTACTTCAACTTTCTGCATCGTGTGTATTAGTTCAGAGAATTTAGGAATCAAAGACAAAGATGTTTAATAAATTTTTTTTTAGTATATGATACAGAGGATAGATAGAGTATTGCATTAAAAAGGTATAAAAATATATATTTTACGACGGACATTATATATAGATAAAATGTCTGTGTGATTTTCTTCTTTTTCGATAATATTTCATCTTCTGTGAGATGCAATATCACGTTTTGAAAGCAATATGCAATTCAAACCTCTCGCTTTCATCTTTGGAAAGGATTTCCATGTTCATTAAGACATTTTTTAATGCAAATTCACGTCGATGACGAATAATGTTCTTCAAGTTTCCCTTCGATTTGTTTTATTTCCAGCACAATAGTTTTTATATGATTTAACTGCAAGGACGAAAGCAATGTTCGTCGATGCAAGTCGATAAAGCTTGAAATAGTATGTATATTTTGCATGATGTATGAGCGGTAGGAATAGGGGAAACGATATCCAGCATAACTCAAAAACACCCAACCACCGAAATTGTGTCAATAGGTCACGCGTGGAAGATCTATATAGGACGTTCAGGGGTTGCACGCCAACTGTGTGTCCTCTGTTTAAAATTCTTATACTAGCTGTTTAAAGCACCATCATATTGATGCCCCTCGTTAACTAAGAAAAAAAAATGATATTGATTAAAAATATACAATTTCCACCCATTAAATTGCATAAATATAACAAAAAGTATATAATCAGCTATGATTAAAATCATATTCTATTTCAAAATAAATAAACAACACCAAATAATAACAAATTTTTCCAAGATGTTTCATGACACGTATTACTTGCGTCATTAATAATTTTGTTAATAAAACGAGCAATAAGAAAATCGAGGAAACGGAATAACGATGTCCGGGGTATGAAACTAACGTAATTAAGTTTTCGACTCAAGTCATAAATAGTTACGACCCACTGGGTTTAGTCAAGAAACTCAAGTAGGAGCATCTGTGACATCGAGCTGTAAGATCCAGCGAGATCGCGCACGATGAGGTTTCCTCCTAACCGCCCCGTCCGTGTGATGGGATCGATGCGGTTGCCGTGGCGACGGAACCGTCAGAGAGGCCGAATCGCTTGCGGATGACGGTTGCTGCTGGCGAGCGGGCGGACGGGTGGACGGGGGTATCAGCGGCGCGCACGACGATGCAGTGGCGACGTCGCCGCCGTTGAGAGCTCGCGCACGGCTCTCGGAGGCGATCTCCTGCCTCTCGTCCGCTGGCCGGACCGATCCCTCTTCCTCGAGGCAGCGGGCACCGCGCGTTCGTCGTTGCACGACGCTGTTCCGGGACGACGAGCGACCGCGCCATGCGGCGGCGGTGTCGGGCTCGTCGCACCAGGACACCGACACGTACGGAGCGCGGCGTCAGGACGACAAGAGGATGCCCGACGGCGCCGAGACGCCGCATCCGGAGGAGACGTCGGCCAAGGTCCTGCTGCTGCGACGATGGAGCGATATGCCGCGGCACCTTCAATTCAATCCCCACATCCTCACCGGCTACAGACCGCTCATGACCATCCGCCAGTGCCTCGGTAGCCTTTTCTACATCCACAACGAGACCGTCAACATCCTGACGCACGGTGAGATCACACACTTTGCGATTATAAATGCAATGTGATTAGAATGAAAATGTTGAATGGCGAACTTGTTTTTCTTTTCTTAACGTACTACTGCAGTTTTCATCCTGCAATTTTTTCCTGTGTCGCACGACGAATTCTTTCAGAGTTGCCTGCACGATTGGTAGATTGCATACCAAAGTTACAGAGAGAAAGATTTTAATTTGTTAACTTTGTAATTATACTTTATAAAGAATTTTATTTTTATTTTTCTAAGTGTTTTGAATTTTTTTTAATTTAATTCTAGAATAGAGAGTTTATATGCTCTGGAATTAGATGCTTAGAAACATGAAAGAAAATTATTCACTCGATAATCAAATTTTCGCCTCCAAAATGGAGCATTATTTGTTGAACTTTTTAACAAATTTAATGTTATATATAATATGATAAAGTACGCGAGAGAAATTTTTTTGTTCGGAAGAGATTTTCTCTCTCTCTTTCTTACATGTTTAGACAAATACGAGTAATAAATAGTCTCATAAGAAATTTGATAATGAATCCTTAAATATGGATTAGTTCCAAGTTGGATTAATTCCAAGTTCGAATTACTTAAATTTCACTTTTTCTACTTTGATGAAAAGAAAGAGAAGGAAAGAGAGATGACATGCTGCAAAATAAAATAAAATTAAATCAAATGCAAAATTATTTGAAACTTTGCAAAACAAAATTGAATCCTGAAATATGGTAGCTATCGTTATTCTTTACGCGATCAACTGTATTCCATCCAAAGAATACGAAGTTACATCACGTAAAAGGTTTGCCATTCTCGTGATTGGATTAACTGGAAAAGTAGATTAAGTCCCTTAAGGGCTTTAAAGTCAAAGTATATATTATCAAGGTCAACTTCCGTGAAAACATCGCGCTCAACGAAGACGCATTGCAGGGTAACGAACGATCGATGAAAGCGAACCCATACGATATTCCTTCTCTGTTAAAGCTGATTCATTGATAAATTTCTAATCGCACCGAATGTCAATCAAATACATTCTAAACATCCGCAAACAGTTTATCAGTTTATAAGTACTATATAATAAACCACGATGGTGCGGTGTGTATACAAACGCATTCGAAATCGCAATGCTTTTATAGAGAGACTAAAGAGCTTTTCTTTCCGTCGCTCCTTAAAATTAAGATAAATTATCCTTAATTATACCTTTTCTTCTTTCGTTTAAAGGAGAAACTAAGAAAGTCATTCGAATGTTCTGTTTTTGATAGACTATTATTCTGTGCAGCTATAAATCTCATGTATCGACCGATGTATGAAAAGAAATTTTAGTAGGTCAGAACTATCCATGTGAAAGAGAACTCATTAATATATTATTACTTAAAATCATTTTTTCAAAAAAACTAAACTATGTTATGAGTTCCTCTACACTCGTCAGTTTTTTCTGTTAACGTTTCTCGATCAGTCCTTACTATCAACGTAATAGCAATCAAATCATTACTTCTCCGAGGTAAAGAATAACTGAAAAATTAAGAAACTTGTTAAGAAATTATAAAAAGTTTGCTCCTGACAAACAGTATACACTTTTTTAATGAAAATTATCAACGTCTTTTTAACAAATAAGATACAATTATTGAGTTTATCGGAAGAAGAATTTATAAAGAAGAAATTATCGCAGTCTCACGATTTATAATATCATTTTCTATAACGATAAAGAAGGCATCCTGTATGAGCGACGTGTGCTTACAGGATTTGCTATCCTGTACATGTTGGTGACTGTACCACATCTACTTCCATGGAATACAAAAGGGACACTCGTGGGATTTCTCTCCTGGTGCCATTTGATCGGTGCAGTTAGTCCGTGGATTGGATCCTTCCTATACCATCTCTTCATGAACGTAAACTACGACGAAGTTTTCTACAGAACACTGCTGAAAGTCGACATGATTGGCATATGGCTGTGCCAGAGTTTTGGTGTGTGATTTAATTGTAAAGTCCAATCTATAATGTGTTTTTTGTTTCTTGCTTTTCATTATTTTTTTATATGCTTTTTGCCTCTTACTTAATTTCTTCATTTTTTTTGTCACCCGAGATAAAAAAGTTGGTGAACATCGAAATAAGAGACAATAAGAAACACGTGAAAAGAAACGCGATTGTCGATAAAACAATTTCGTTACAAAGAAGGAAAAAGACGTGAAGTGGTTGTGGTAAAAAGCAAGTAACAGGAAGCAAAGAACTTATTGTACATTAGGCTTTAATGACTTTTTAGAAAAAATGTGCTAAAAAAACAGATATATATATAACTGTAGCTAAAAAAATTTGCAAGATTTTATTTTACAAACGACTCTCTCATTTCAAATGGATCTTCCAAATTGTTTTTTGATCGATTTGCTTCAAATGAAGAAAGTTTTAGATCAGAAAGTGCAAACTAGAGAACAGTTCGTATAATAAACGCTTCTCTATTTCACGCACGATTATTTCAGGAGCTATACCGATGATGGCAGCGGCTGTTCATTGCCTTACGGATAATGTTTGGTATTGCTGCATTTTTATTTATTGCTCTCTTAGTGTGTGGGGACTTTTAAAGGTATTTTTTAGCTCATATCTGATTCAACGACGCTTCGTAGCGATAAAACATTTAAACATTAATGTGATTCATAGGCAATGACCGCTAAATCACCCTGGGAAAGGCGTTTATGTTTTGCCCCTCCCTTCCTGATGAGAATGCTGATCATGACGTTGAGGTGTTTTGGTATTGGTGGCGGATCACCCGAGGCTCTTACTCATATAATATTACAGGTGCATTTTGAATATAATTCCAGATAACCACGTATTCTAAATATTAGAGGTAATGCTGATGTAGAAATAATTTCCAGGATTTCATAGCTGTGATAGGTGCAACCATTGGCGCTCTTCGCATTCCAGAGAAATGGATTCCCGGCCGATTGGATTTAGTGCTGAATTCCCATAATGTGATGCATGTAATGGTCGTCCTAGCGGTATGTTCAATGCACACCGCAACCTTAAAGGATCTTGCCTGGATATCCGATCCGTCTACATGCAATAAAACAAGCTCTCTTCCTTCGGGTCGCGAAGAATTGTGATTGAATCATGAAGAACGCGACGGCTTGCTGCAGTCTGTGATAAACCGAGCCTATAACAACTGGCGATTAGTCGAGCGTTTCGACATTTGGAGACCAGAAAGTGCTGAATTCTATAATATAAATTTAAGGATATTGAAAAAATATATATATATACATATTATATATATATATATTACACAGAGTTTATATAATACAGAGTTATTTAATTTATGTGATTATTACGGGACGGTTTAGGTACAATCACGAGTACAAAGTACATATGGTTACTTATCATATCGAATGCTTAACAGTAATAGGAAATTTGTGGAGTTTTTCTGCAAACACACAAATAAGCAAGGTAAAATTGGAAAGTGTATGACAAGTATGATGCGAGAAAGAAATAATGTTTGTTAAAAGACATAAATATTTTGTTTTACAATTTATTTTCGGCAATATAATTGAAAAGAAATATTGTTCATACATCTTTCCAATTTAATAAAATTGATACTATTTTGTATCAAAAGTGTAATCTTCCTTATTGAGTGAAGACATATGTTACTTAAAAGATATTCAAAATTAATTTGTACACATTTTACAGATTTTAAATTCTTTTTTTACTTTTCTTTTAACATTATAACATTATTTTGTAATTTTTATGATTAAATTATATTGTTATCAAAGAAATCTAACAATGAAAAAAATCTATATCTTTTTTCTCATAAAAGAAAACACACAGGATAAAAATTCAAATATTAACAACGAATTTTACGCAAAATTATTATATTTATCAATTTTCCGTATTCAATTCGCTTATTTTTTATATGGTTACCTGAAGAACATATAAATTTATATTGAAAAAAGTTAGGAATTTACTAGAGTCAATTGTATGTACTTTATTATATAACATATAGTGAGAGAAAAAAATTAAAGGATGGCCTGGAAAGCAATACAAGCACATCAATATGTTGTGACGCAATAACCTAGAGTTCAGCAGTTTACACAGGTCCATGGTCAAAAACCTAATCGTATTTGACAGCATAAATTGATTCATATTGAGTATACAAATGATTAAAAGCTATTTTAAATTTACAGCTATTTTACTAATCAAACATTAACTGTGTTGAGGATAAATTAATTTTTTGAATTCAGACGAGAACATAGCAATAAAACTAAACTAATTTATTTCTCGAATTGTAACGATAAAAACTTGTGATCATGTCTAAAGTTGACTATATTTGAAACAAAATTTCAGAAATTATTTAAATATACGGAAAAATTATATTCGAAAAAGGTTAAAAATCCTTGGACTATGTAGACTTCGATCAGAGATATTAATATACATATTCTGAACGTCCATTTCTTTAAATCAGTTACGCTTTATAATACATACAAAGATGAAATTATTTCAATACATATATCAGTGGATGCTGGTTCAATTCCACTATAGTAAGATAATTCGTTGTTCAGATGATACTGAACTGATAATAAAATTATTCTAAAGATCAGCTAATTCTATTTCTCCAATCAGAAATAGGAAAAGTAGAAATGTAAATTTCGATTTAGATGAGTAATTCATATTATAATATACATAGCTAATTGATATACACAGTAAAAATCGGTTACAAATTTACGTAAAGATTTTATGTAAAGGTTATTTAGTAGAAAAAAAGAGCAATTGATAGCAATACAGAGTACGAATATACATTCCACATGTCCCGCAAGAGTTGATATATTGTATTTTGTATCACACAAGTATACGTCGTTATATTCTCATTGCATAAATAAGACCATACAATATTTCAGTGCTTGCTATTTTTTATTATATATAATTATACAAAATTATACACAATTTAAAAAATTTACATAAATTTTATTCAATCAACACATTTTTTAAACTTAAATATAGCTGAGCAATAATTAATTGATAAACAAAACTATGTAATTACATTCTTCAGTACATTGTTAAGTTCTGAAGTATGCAACTCATTGCGATGTAAGGCACTATATAATCTAGTGCTTAAATAATTATATTAGATCTGTATAAATAAATTATACACTTCCATGAGATTGGATGTGTTATCGTCGTAATTAATTCTTTAAAGAATAGTTGTGATTTGCAGGTTGTACAATATACAATAGGAAACTGTTATAATAGAATACAACACGTGATACAAGATAAATAAAATATCTTGAAAAAGTATGTATACGTACTTAATATGATTCAAAGAAAAATACACTTAATTACATTCATCTTTGTTTTTGATTTTGTAACGTATTGAGAATTCACTACATACACTATTTTCCTTCTTTTGTAAGAATAATTCAATAATTGTACTCTCATGAATCATATGATTTGTTTGTAGTTAGTTCATAACTATAATGGGATTTCACTCTCCTGAGTATAACTTTTTACCCTGCTGAATTTGAGAGGTGGATATCTGCCACCAATTGGCGACGCCCTAAATTCCCTTACAGATGGTTCCTTTAGACAAATCTTCGCTTCCTGTCCATTTTTATATTTTGTGAAAATACTGTAGCTGATCCATTTTAATTGCGAGTTTACTCTTCTATGATGATTCTGTATTTCAAATTCCTACGATTACATGTATGGGAAAATGTATTAACTGATTTTTGAGAGAGAGAGATACATAATATTCAATTCCAGATATATTTATTACTTACAATATGGAACGTTTGTTCGCCACTATCATGCACCGGTTCTCTTTTCTTCCTTCTATAGAAATTGACTCCCTTAGTTTCTTGTCTTTTCAACACAAGTGTAACATAATTATCGTGTAATCGAAAATGACCAATAAGAACTGATGGATTGCGTGGTATGCGATTTCGTAAGGAATTTACACAGATTTGAGCTTCCTCAGTCGATGTCAACATTAAAACTCTTCCTTCAGGAAAAAATCTAAGTGCAAAAAGATGTGAAATTTTTTATTTTAAATGTTATAATATAGTAGTAAGAAAATAGGATTTTTGCAGATATTACAGTAATCTTTTTGTATACCTCAGGTACCGGAAATATTCAACGAGATGCCATGGTCTGTAAAAACGATCTTGGAAATTATTTTCTCCATCGCGTATGTAACTTGTTTTATTTATGTAACATCCGTTGTATCTTAATCTAGGCCGTTGCAAGTACATATCCCTCCACGATTTGTATTTTGGTTCGCAAGTACCACAGTTTACACCCCACACTCTATTAAAAACAAATCCAATTACAACCTATAATCGCGCTAATATTTCTCATCGATATTTACCTGACGCACGCTAGTCGCCAGATCTCTGTGTCTCGTGCAGATATGTAAAATCCGCGACATACTCTTGAAAACATTTCTAATGATCGAAAATCCAGTTCGGATGATACAACCCATCTTAGAATATAAAGCACTATCTCCATAGGTAATGCAGAGATATGTGTTGTCTGAAATATATAAGAAAATGTCGAATATATAGAATATGGCATATTTCAATTACAACTCTGTATAAATATATGGTATCTTTACGACACAAATTATTACAACATAAATTAAAAATAAGATACTTACACTTTGTTCGAATTTTGGGAAACATACACATTGATTGCGGTTTACAATTTTGGACAACTTTAAAAATAAGTCAGTTTCTTCTTCATCAACTTCATTATGATTTTCACTGTCGTTGGTAGTAGAAAAATCATTGTCTAACGTATCAAAACAGTCATCAGTATCGAATCTGTCTCTTGCTTTTGCTTTTGTTGATTCATACAAACGCAGTTCAATATCAGGAACTAATTGTACCGCACGCTTATAAAACTGAATTGCCTCGTAAAACTTTCTGCTTTGCTCATGTTCAATGCCTTTAAGAAATAAATTCTTTGCCTAAAACAAGAAATATTTGTATAGAAACTATAGAAATAGAACTTATAAGAATTCGAAATTTATTTCAACAATAATTATTATACCTTGTTTTCGATAGAAGCTTCATCATTTGTGACTTCAATGTTAGGCTGATTTGGTGAATACATTTTCGATGCATCACGTTTAGGTGATATCGTCAACTCGCGTTGCCATTGTTCCCTGAAAGATGTTAAGGTATTCTCAATGTTCGTTTCTTCTTGCAAAGAAGACGCCTCCTGATCATCGCCTTCATCCGTATCATTGCTAGAATCACTGCAGTGGTTCTGTCAACACATAAAGCAATAAGTATTTAGATGCTGACTTCAATTATATGAATTTATTTTAACATATATACATGTAATAAAGATTTTGTAGAATACAATTTTTATGTAAGTCAACTGCATGAAACACTTAAAAGTATCAAATGATAGATACACACATAGGTACATATTATATAAAATAAAAATGTTTTCTCTGAACATAATTAGTAAACACAAGTGTATGCATCTATATAAAGTAGATCTAAGACATTTACATAAAATTAATATTATATAAATAAACTCGAAAAACATGAAAAGCAAATAATCAATGTACATATAATTACAAGAAATGCGACATAAAGCTTTCATAAAAAAAAAAAGATTATCCTTTAAAATAAGGTAAAAAAAAATTGGAAAACTAATTATATGTTACAGTACTAAAATTAAGACATTTATAAAAAGCATGGTCAATCAACGTGATTTCCGAGAGACTCATTCGACGAAATGACGCAACATATTGCGGAACGGTATCGGCTGTCCGGTCAGAGGTTAGCCCGCCACCAATTATTTCGGCATTCGATTACGTGCCTACCTCGAGACGACAGTGAAGGACAATTACGTTCTCACGTACCATTTTTTCTTCCTATTCAATCTCGACGGCTTTCTTCCCTCAGCGCATGTACTCTCGGTCGGAAAAGCGCACGACACAGCGAAAGCACAATTTCGCCAATAGTATCGCCGCCATGGTTCTCGCCTTTCTACGTTTCTCATCGAGGAAGGCGAAGGTCGTTGCGCGACCGACGTGCGTACCGTTCGATGCGGCTTCGACATGTAAATATATAATTGCATTGTGTCGTATGTATATGTTCCACTGCAATCCATAATTAATCATTGTGCTCGTAGCAAAAGTTGTTTGTCACAAAAATAACGTTCGCTGAGTTTTAAATATACTTTATGTCTATATTTCTGCCGAGATAAAATTAATATAGATTAATTTCATCTCGATTATACTCTATATGATTCCTTTTCTAATTCTTAGAACTAGGGAAAGATAAGAAGTAAATTAAACCGATATTAAAGTTGATCTGTTGATGGAAATGGACGTTAATGAATTATTTTAGCTTCAGCAAAACTGGATTATATATAAGAGAAACTCAAAAAGTATTCTCATATAATTTTCATAACTTTTATATATATATATATATATATATATATAACCACTAATCTCGCAAATAAACAAGCTTGCGAGTGGTCGAACGATTTTTCAAATTACGAAAGATTCTCATAAATCACAAATGCCAAATTTATATTACGCATTAAGTGACAGTATTAATATACAAGCTTCATATTTTAAGAAAATGTACATTTTTTCAAAAAAACGTTAAATCTTTATTCAAAACAGTATCCTTCAGAAACTTTTTTCAGTACCTTTTTCGTGCAATTCTTTAGAATTGTTATGTAAATGTTAGACGTTAGAGAATTTTTTCACTATATAATTTTTTATAATTTTTAAAAAATTTCTCGAATATTTTATGCAACTTATTGGAACACTTTTCAGAACAGTGCCGAGAAAGTCTACATCTTCCTTCCAGAAGTCTTAACGTGAAATATTCTAAAATTTCTTATTCCATATAATTTCTAATGAAATCTTGTAAAATCTGAACAAATTTAAAGTACTTTTTCACGAATTATAGAATGAGAAATCTTAGAAATCTTATAATTAGAATATTTTAAAATTCACATTAAAACTTCTGGAAAAAAGATATAGACTTTCTCAGTATTTCCATGTTCCACTAAGTTACATAAAAATTCAATGAAAAATTTGTATTAGGGTATTCATAGTCGATTTTCTTATTTTAAGACCGTCTTAAGTATATGTCTTAAAAGATGCTAATGCAGTTGTCTGATTGGTTCATAACACCTCAAAACTGAACTTAAGACGGTCTTGAATATATAAGAACTGACTATGAATACCGGCCTAGATCTCGCCACCGATACCAAGCCAACAAGATAATAGTGATATTGTGCCTTGAAAAGGTGCAATTCATGTTAATTTTCTTTCAAAAAGATTAAGAGAGCGAGATCCGTATTTAAGTATATACTGTATTTACAGTACCCTCGAATTCAAACGTCAGCCACGTGACACGTACTAGTCCGCGGTAAAACTTATCCCATTACCCTCCCTTTCGCAGAACGCGCGGGAACGCGACGGAAATGGGTCAGGAGAACGCGCGGCGGTATTCAAAGGAGCCGATCCGCGACGACCGAAAGCGGCGGAGACGCAACGCAGCTGCTGGACAGTGAACCTGCCACCTGCACATGTAACTTGTACATACATACGTGTGTTAACACCGGTGGGGTACGTGACCCCACCTCCAACACGAATCAGGTACTATCACTACCTACCTACCTATTCAGGAGATCATCTTCCCGAGTAAAAGCAAAGTACTGAACGAGCGTGGGCACAGACAGCATCATGCGCTTGGTGAGTACAAAACCATTCATTCACTGATCAGCTTTCCCGCTTAGTGAACTTTCCTTTGATTTTCTCTTCTTTTTCTTTCGTTTTTTTTTTTTATTTTATTTCTTCTGTAACATCTGTATCGATTTCTTTCTTGCTCCATGTGATGTAAGAAGACGAGTTCTTTTTTTCCTTTACATCATGTTCTTGCTGTTCTCTTCGCGGTGGTGGATTACGTATTCTCGTGCCAAGTGACAGTGACTCGAATAATGTCAATCTCGATGAGTGCAAAGTGATTGGATCGAGCTTTAGGAACACTCAAGGGATAACTTGATGTGGTGACGCAAATGCAATGTGAAGCCTGTAGCAGACTATGCATTAGAGATTGAAAATTGAAGATGGAAATTTAACAAGGACCAGATGGATTAAAATTAACATTACTGATCATATTCTAATCTGCAATTTGCAATTTTTAATGCGTAATCTGATGTGATAAAAATTTGACTAGGTAGATAATTTTAATTTTAGTTTATATATATTTCGTTCTGATTGATTGGATTCTGATCTTCGATTTACAATCCGTTCTTCAATGCATAGTGAATTTAAAACTCCTGTTTTCTCATCATTGCTACTTCAGTTTTATGACGTTAGAAAACCCAAATTCTCGTCAAAATTACATTTAAATAAAAATATGTTTTAATAGAATAATATTTTCAATCGATATATAGAAGAAACTTACAATGAATATCGAAAACTCTTTTCTTGTTTTGAAGAGAAATTAAAAATCATATTTATTTCTGTATATTATTAATTTGTCTGTTTGTGATCTGTGTGAATACAGCTTATTTACTTTTAATTATGTGCCATATAATTAATTTTCGGATACGTCATTTATTAATTAACGAAGCAAAAGGGGAGTTTTCGATATATTTTACAAATTGGCTCTATCGATTGTAAGTATTGTTTTGTTAAAACATGTTTTTATTTTAATCCATTTTGCAAAAACTTTTATTGTGTATTTTCTCACTTCTGACGTCACTAAGACAATAGCGAGTGAACAAGAATCTTAAAAATGCGTATAGCGAACAAGAAGTAATGCCAGTAATCGAAATAGTCTCGACAAGTTTCAGTTGAGATATCTTGATAAGAGAAAAAAAAGAACTGTAGGTAATATCATACCCTCGATCTTTTCTCATTTTTCTTCGTTGAGCGAATCTCGATAATCCACTCGATAATCCAAGCTGACTTTATAAGTGAAGTTGTCACGCATGACAAAATTAAATGCTATTACTCGGTGATAGCCAGTCCTTCCGCAAGTAATAATTCTAGTGTGAGCTAAATGCGTATACGCATTGATACTCAAGTAGATACTTGAGTTTCTATCTGCGAAGAAACCCACGATGTGAGCATTTCACGGTGGCCACTTTCTTCTTCCATCATATGTTTCGCGACTTCCAGATTCGCTATGTGTACATATATATTGCTCGCGCGGAAGGGACATATGCGCGCGCTTTTCTATTTAACAGTTTTCGATAGCTGTTCGTAATGAATCGTTTGTTTGGTCGGCCCGATTTTCCGCGCTATCGCGTCATGTAATGTTCCCCGCGAATATTAATTTGCCACTTTCAATGAAAACGCGCGCACTACCGTGCGTAGAAAGTTATTGATAGCAATTTATGATTCAATACGTAATGTCGGTATCGTGTAACATGAAAAATGACATATTGTGAATATATGCCAAGTTTTATATTTATAAATGAGATGAGAGAAACAATCCCATTTTTATCGCATACGAAAATGTGTACAAAAAGTTCTCTATGATATATTATTATAATTGTAGATCTCATTAGAATTTTTGTATATACGATATTTTTCGAGAATAAGGTTTCAAATGCGTGATTCCTGGCTGACAGTTTTTGCATGCTTTTTATTATTATTATCAAATTGATGATCAATTTTTTTTTTTTGTGAAGCTGGATATTTTCAGCTTCATTTTATGATTGCGTTCCAAGTCCGACAAACTGAATCAGCGCGTTGAAAAATGTATTTGCTTTGCATTTGAATATTGTCGAACAAAATGTGATTTGACCGAAAATAGGATTGTTTCTTTCATGATTAATTTTCATCGATCTTTTAAACCCCTATTCTGTAACTTTCAATAACAATGTCAATGTCATTATGTTATAATATTGTGCAGCTTTTTCATCAAGTATAAAATTTGCGTAACAACAACGTAACGATAATGATACTGTCATTAAAAGTCACACAATAACAGGTTCAATTTTCACTTATAATTATTTATATTTATATTTATATTATTATTTGTAATTGCACCTATTAATAGAGTACCTATATTTAGAGGTAACGATTAATTTAAAAAAAGTTGTTTTATTTAAATTACACTTCTTATTTACCAATGCTTTATGTATATTAATAAATTAATATAAAAAATATTTTAGATAAAAAAATATTAACTTAAAAAATTATAATAATTTTTTAATTAATTTGTTGAAAAACTAATGTTTTCTATTTAAAGCTTAAATACCTGAACCTTTAAAATTTAAAGCATCAATCATTCTACTTTTGGAAACAACTTTCGCTAATCAGGCAAAAATTCGTGACAAACGCTAATAAACGTTAATTTCATCTTCGCGTTTTTAAGGCCGTTCCGTAACGGTACGGCTTTCGAGATTAATTCAAAACGCAGAAACTAAATATAGTCATTTTATAGTCACTGATTCGAATAAAGATGTTGATCTTCTCGCAGTCTCCACAATTTATACCTGTCGGTGTATCCACTTTACGGCAATTCACCGTAAAAGACTAGACTCATTACCAATCGCATTAATGAATCGACGTGCTCCGGTGCAAGTCGCTGGACCACTGGATCAATTTCTACTTGCTCGCGAATCGTGCGAAGGCGAAACACGCGAGCACATGTTGATGGATATGCACTTCTAACGACCCAGTTGTCATGTAGCACGTTTGCGTGATGCGTTAATTAGCATTAGAACTGTAAAGTTTCACGGGTAGGTTGAGAGACTTGAGGTCGACACGCGAGTCATTAGTTTGTAACAATCGAGATTGATCGCTGCACCGTGAAAAAAAAAAAAAGTGAATATGCTGTACGTATAATATAAAAAAGAAAAGGCGAAGAGAAAAAGATAGTGAAAACCTTTCAAATTGAGAATATTAGGCTCGTCGCGGTCTAAATGCATACGATATATGGCTCTCTCCTCGTATAAGTTCGATCAATGGACCAGGGGAAATATCGATAACACGTATAGACGCCGTACGTGAGAGTTCATTCGAAATCGGCACAGGGCGCGGCGGAGAAATGGAATCGGTCTCTCTGAAACAATCTAATCAAACTGCTATTTGATGGATCGTAAGGTTGCGTTCAATTCTGCAGAATTGTGTGAGCGCGCATGATAATTTTCTCCGTATGTATATCTCGCGAATGATCAGTTTTTCCGGTTTTCTAATCGACGCGACGTATCGGAGAAAAAGTATCCTCGCACAGATCTCTTTTGCTTCAATAGATTACACGAGATTACCTTCATTTTAAAATGCATGGTCATGCCGATGGAATACTTATAGTCGATGGCGTGCGCATTTCAAGAGAAAGTAATTATATCAGGGGATTGATGACGTGGAGGGATGGGCGTGGATATATACCTGTGTCTGACCGCGGGTTCGATGACCCTCGAAAGCAGATGGCATCTTTTCGAGCCGCGGGAAGAAAGTTCTCTTATTCCCCACCTCCCCCCGTTCCCTCTCCTTCATTTTGAACGACGCAACGATCCATTCTTGAATGCGAGATAAATCGGATAAAACCGTATTACACGGTAGGCAGTTCTTATAGCAGTTCTTACGAAACGGGCAACCGACCATGCCGCCTAGAAGTGCATGGGACCTTCTAATCGAGAACGCGGCGTGCACGTAATAGTAACGGTAGTCAGAGATTCCACCTGCGTAGTGCCTCTTCTTCTGAATAGGAACGATTTCCGGATGTTTCGTAAGAGACGCATCGATATCTGGACGGATCGCCCGTCCGATACGTCAGATAGTTCTACGCGCGTCGTAAATCAATGGCTTCCTTAATAATCGCGAACGTACAGTTTCGCGGTCCGTTGAATCGACGATTTTTCGCGTCGAAAGTGGAAACTTTCGCGCACCCACCAGCATCCTTTCGTTCGAATCGTCGTAGATTTATCTTTATCGGCGTTCATCCCGACGCATAAGGTCACGTACGCGACGTAATGTCGAAACAATCGCATTTAACCGCTCGAGGATACTCCCATGTTTCGGGATTTTTCACGCTTTCCTCCGCTGGTCGACCGGATAGCAAGAGCCTTAATTCGCTACCTTCTATCCCGATAACTTTCCAAGTCGGATCACAAAAAGACTTGGTCTATCACGAGTATCATTATTGGGATTACGTCTATAATAAAGTATATACCCAACGTAGAATACTCGAAACCACAGAAAAATACGTACTGCGTGCAAATAATAATTATACTTTTGTTTCAAGAATTTCAAAAGCTTATCCTCAAATCTATCATAAATTTTTATCATATACATTTCCATTTATTCAAAATATATTCTGAATTCTATAGTAATACTTCAATCAAGATTATTAAATTAAAACAAATTTATTGTATAAAATCGTTTCTTCAATATTTTTCCAAAGAAACTAAATATCTCTTTCCCCTAGTAATGAGGTTTTCTAAAATTATTTGTAATAAGTATATTTCGAGATTAAGAAAACATTCTTTGTTAAAGATAACCGTTACTTAAAAGGAAGAAAGTAATCATTCTTCCTAACGGTAGAATAATATTTTTCTGTGTGCATCTTTTGTCTGGTAGACGATCTTTCGAGACTAACGGTCGAAGCATGAGGAAAATAGTGGAGTTTCTACAATAATCTCAGAGGGAGAGATAGAAATCTCAGTAACAGGCTAGGCAATTATCGATCTCGAACCAATTTAGATTGATGAATACTTCTGTACTCGGGCCAAAATCAACCGTTTCTGCAGAGACGTGGTCCTTCTCGACGGAGACTCCGAGACTTTCACTCTGGGCGATATGATACGGCCTATCTCGCCGCGGGTACATCGCGTTTAATTGCATTCGGCCGCAACGGTCTATCTTATGAGTTACTCAACGCCAAGGACTCGTTGTATAATCTCGGTACATACTTGGTGACATCGCGCCGAGACGCGCTTTCACGTTTCCCATTTCCGCGTTTCTGCGTATCCCGTAAATTCAAAATGTGAGAGATATAGCGGTACCTCAGTATATACATCACGATAAGCCAACAACGAGAGAGAAACCGATTACATGTGAGAAAATAAGTCAAAAATGAAATAGATTTTATCGATCGGTTGCGCAATTCTTGGGAAATACAACTTTGGACGCGGAAAGTAACGTTTTTTCTTCTTGTTTTCTTCTCGCACGTATTGTTTCCGCTGAATGCGATTGTCAGATGTGAAATCGTCAACTGAGTTAAAAATTGATTATAGGGATACATCTTCGGATCTAAATTAACTTCTCGGGCAGCTTGAGCATTACGGGCCCATAAATTTAACAATTTTCCTTGCTTGTTATAGGATGTCGTTTGTCTGAGATAAGTAAATTTGTGTCGGAAGTATAATGATGATAATCATGATAATTTAATGACAAACATACTTAACTTTTCTTCAGACCTTCCAATCAAAACTTCAACGTAGATTGTATTATATTAGAGGGGAATCGATTCTTCTAAAAAAATTTTCAGAATCGTTATTACTTGTTATAACTTTGCAATTTTTTCATAGTACGTCTTTGCAAATGACATTTAAATAGAATTCTGTCAAGAATCTGTCAAAAATTTTTAACGAAGCTATTAACAGTCTTGAGGAATCTCCTAATGGCTAATTTCCTGCACTGAAAAAATATCCAGGTAATAATAGCTGCGAAATGTTGAGTGAAGTAATTCTAATCAAATATTCGGTTAATATAACCAAAAATAAAATTTACTTTATAAAGATTGCTAAAATATAATTAGTGCAAATGGTTGATTATATCATTATGTTTGATATTTACTAAGTATTTAAAAAATTTTGTTTGCTATATTAATCGAATATTATTTGAAATTATTTCACTTAAATAATATTTGATAGCCATTATATCAAACTCTTTTTTTTTCAGTGCATTAATTCAGCGCGAAACATGTTGCTTAACCAAAGATTCACTCTTTTCAACATTTTTAGGAGACATCTCAAATTCTAGAATTCATTCAAAATTAAAAAGAACATTAGGGGTCTGAGAATATGTCTTATGCATCTTCATTGAGAGCGTGAGAACGGCTATTATCTTTACGCGAGGAAACTGTTATTTTGTATTACGCGCGCATATATAATTAGTGCAAATTTACAAGCGCGCTTTTCCTGCGTTCGATATGTTCATAGGAAGTTTCGCAGTCGATGTTGTACGGTGAGAAAAATGCGGCCGGGCGTGTTGCCGCTCGGGCGATGTTGCGTCAAACCGATTCGTCGTAATCCCAGCACAAAAGCCGAGTCTGCAGTCTGTAACTGACGGCAGTCTCTTAATGCCTGTCACGCCGCCCGCGCCGCGGCAAGAGTACGCCGAGGTAAAGCAAGTTCACGAGCGTTGCGCATCCTCGACATACTGCTGAGTGAAAGTGCCGCCTGCTCTCGCGGTTTCTTCTTCCTCATCTTCTGACTACTTCCACCGCCGCGCCAACAGTGTTATTGCGAGCCGGATCAACGTGACGAGTTCTCTCACGCTGTTTCCCCACTCCGATCGCGCGCGGCGTGAAAAGAACTTCTCTTCGATTAACGCGACAGGTCTCTCGGTATCCCTTTTGTTATTCACGTGTTCCGTTTGACTTATGTTTGCGATCATCAATTTCGTCGAGCATATCGTACGATATGGGAGAAAAATGTTTGGTTGAATTAACTGGAATTCTGAATTAATTTTTCTGAATTTTTTGTTAAATCTATTAAAATTCTAATAGGTTTAACCAGAATTTTGAATCGTTCATTTTCCATTCTAGAATTGAAGTTAATTCAATCAAAACGTTTTCCTCTCTCTGTGTGATTTTATTTTATAACACTCGTTGAATCTGAGACTTGTAGTGAAACGACATAATTATATTTATATTTCAAAAATGATATCGTCGAAAAGTATATCTAAAAATTTAGCCAGATATAGATTTGAAAATACAATTTTGTTTTCAATAAAATTATTTTCAAAACTATATCTATAAATTGAATGTTTAATTTTCTGTGTAGGTTTCTATTCCTACTTTGTGCTTTTCTCTTACTATTTAAAAAATTTTTAGATACTTCGTCAAAATTGTTTCTTCCGTGTATCTATAAGGCTCCATTAATTATATTTTATTATTGGCTTATGTCTAGCAATGCACGACATAAGAATCCGTGATACATGACTCAGGGTTAATTACATTGTTTGAAAACCAGTTACTTTATAATGGCACAGTACATTCCGAATAAAGTAGATGTCGCGAGGTCTGGAAAATGCATGATTATAATAATTGAGACTCGACTGTTTCAATTTGATTATCATCATGAAGTAATTAACTTTACAGTTGTTAATGTTTGTCGTTATATACTTAATTGAGGCTATTTTTGTTCGTCAAACATTCAGTTGTTGATTTCGCTCGTATGCTGTTTTAAAATCTGTATCTAATTGAATGGAATTGGGACGACTTTTGATTTTTAATTAAACTTTCATCAACATTTTAATATCTCAATATTATCTTAATATTCATGGCGCTGAATTTTAATCCAATGAGATGCATGGCTTGCCTCGTTGGATAAATTAATCAACGCGAAATCCGAGGTTTTCGCTTGCAATAGCTATCTTCTATCGCGCATTTGTGTTGTCAATTTCAGCATTGTAGCTATTTTGTAGGCGGTGAAACTCGCGTTGTAGTCTCCGCAATGGAAAATGACGGGTCAGGAGTTCGCCATGCGAAAATATCCGTAATCAAAGATTCGCGATAGCCAAATACGAAATCCCGAGATCCTTTTAACAACCGGTTGGAGGACGCGGTCTCTCACGCGGGCAACGTTCTTCCTACTCGTGATAGTTTCTTTCCTAGCGCATATATACATATTTATGTGGCTTTCGATTTTTTTGTCGTTGATTAATTAGCGTTTCTGCAATTACGTGCGGTGGGGAATTACTTAACGTGTATCTATAAATCCGTCGCGGTGGTGACTGCCATGTGTATCAGACAGGGGATTCTCAGTCGGCGAGTTTCGAAAGTGAAACCATAATGTCAAAAGTGTGCACGACATGAATCAGTTTCTAACATCCAGGTCGTTATTAAAAGATACGACATCTGCAAGTCCCTTCCATTTGTATATATATGACCTGGAGATAAATGGGAAGTCAACACAGGGTATATAACTTATAATATCGGGAGGATACTTACTTGTTACGAGTTTAGAAAGTTCCCAAAGTTGTCTAGTCGTTGGTATGCGTCGTGCCGCTCCATCATTTTTACTGTCAATGCTCCACCAAGTTTATAGTCGCGGAGATGGGATATTCGGTATATGTATGCGACTCGAAGTGAACAAAAGGCTTTATGAACATTCTATTCTAATGATCTTACGCCTCCGCTGTGCTCACGCAATACATATCCTCAGTCTTGTTTCTAAAGAGATTACGAACAAGGCAACCTCGCGAAGTGTCTAATACTGATTTTTTAATGAAATTTTAAAATAAATAGGTGAATTAAATAAAATTTTTAATCACCCTCTAAATACAGTTTTAAAGGATAAAGTCATCCCTCGTACTCTCTAAAATTTTTAGAGTGAATTGTCACTCTAAAGAGTGAAATCTCACTTTTAAAGATTGAAAATTAAGCCATTTTTCTTCAAAATTTTCAAGTCTACTCGATTTCTGGTTAAATCCATTAGAATTCTAGTAGATAGATTTAACCAGAATTCTTAATCGTTCATTTTCCACCAGAATTGCAGTTAATCGATCAGCCAAACATTTTTGTTCGTGTACATGTAAGCAAAAGATCTTTTATACGATTCTAACAAATTATTATTTATTTGCTTTTTATTCCTGCTTTAAACCGCAGTAGAACTCTCTTTCTCTCTTTCTCTCTTTCTCCAAATATCAACCATATACCTACCTCACTTTAAGTTTCAAAAGTATATACCAGCTCAGCCACAGAAAACAGACAAAATTTCATTGAAATCAGATTAGATTCGTAAGGTTTCCCTTGGAAATCAAATTAACCATTCAGGCGAGATCGTATCAAAGGAAGAGCAAGCTTGGGACAATTCTGCTGCGTCATAGCAGCAGCGTTAAACGTGGCGGTTCCCCGTTTTATTATGTGTAAATTACATGGTTTTACAGGCGTCTAATAGACTTTCCCCTTCTGGGCAAAAGTGCCGGCATTTATAAGCGGGCATGTTGCGCGATGAATACATAATTTGATAATTCTTCACGTTTACGTCGTTGACCCGGCGTGTCGTCCCGTTGTTTCCTCCGGGTGTGGTGTAACTTTCTTTACAAATGTCAGAGGTAGTTCTCGTGTAAGTCGCATGGTTATAGCGCTTAATTCTTTTTTTTTTTTTTCTTTGTTTACGCACTTTATAGCGCGCTTAACGCTGAGGAATCTACTTAGGTATTTTCTCCGATTGATGGTTGACAGGGGAGTTATGGTTGACGGTACTCTCTTGAATAATTCCTCTCCTCGATCCTTCATCGTTTTACGACCCAGCGAAAACGGAATTTTCTCGACGCGCATGCGACCGCGTCATACTGAAGCTCCCACCGCGGCAATTTGACGGATCGTAATCGGGGTGAAAGTTCAAAACCCACAAATCGCTTCCGATAGATAGCTCGTGGCCTTTCCAGGGCGTAGTCGTTCGTGCTGTCTATAGGATTACGTTGTAGATCCGTTTGAATAAATTCAGCATAAAACTGGCGGATCGTGCGATATCTCGTTTAAAATAGCATCCAAACACTGCCTTCATAATGAATGATCAAACATTATCACTGTTTGAAAAGTCTCTCGTATTGTTCATCGTCATGTGTCATTATGATGGAAACGAAAAAAACGCGCCATTAAACGTAAAAGCATCATCAAAGGCAGCACTTTCCCAAATTGTCCGTTGACTACCCAAGATGGTGTGAAAACAAATAATTGTAGGCGTCGAAGTCAAGATGATTATTGCTAATGGATTGATAGAAAAAAATTTATTCGCTGTTATTCGCTATTCATTCTCCAAAGGGACAGTATTGGATATAACGACAAAAAAAAAACGAGTGTCCATTATTAACTTTAAATCTCACAAAACCTTTTAAAACCTTTTAAAAACAAAAGGAGCGTAGAGAAAATTTCTTGAGCACTTTCGATATATTTACTTTTACTTTCATATAATTTAATACCGTGAGAACGTGAAACGTCCCAAAGCACTTATATTAACGCTAGACGTTACTCGTCAATACTGGTACGCAATAAAACTGACGATACTTTGAGAATTTTACGAGAGTCAAGATAGAGCACGTTCATACAGAACTTGAGCGCTTTTATGAATAGTCATCAACGTGCTGGATTTCGATTATTTGAGGTAATATAACAAAGCTCTGAGGCAGCCATCCGAGTTTCTCTCCACTTAAATATCAAAGTTTATTCCCAAGAGCCGCACATATGCACTCTATACACGTGCGTAATTAAAGATACGCGCTTCTAATTGCATTCGAGTTCAACAGAAACATAATAGAATCCCCGCCGAGTTCTCGCGTTTATCGTTTCCTTCCTCTTCGGTAGGTACTCGTTTTCTTTGTCTCTGAACTCATCGAATTATTATCCTAAATGACAAGTAATGTTTCCACTATCAATATAAGATTAACTTTAATATATCTCGATTCTATTTATTCTTTATAATTTGCTAATTGTAAAAATTAAAAAAAGATAACGAGTTGAATCGAGATTAAAGTTAACGGCGTAGGATTAACCTTAATCAATGTAAGATTAATTTTAATCTTGGTTATATATAAATTTATTCTCCACCTCTTTCTAATCCTTAGAATTAGAAAAAAGTGAACAATAAATTAAATCGCGAAATTAAAATAATCTTACAACTTAGGAATGCAACCTAAGAAGATTGATAAAACTTTAAAAATGTATCCTTTTACTTATAGTAATATTGTAATATACGTAATATATAACATTAAAACAACTTTGACCTGCAAAATAATAAGAAATAGCTTCTGTTAAAAGCTTACTACATCAGGCCTATTATTATACTCTTGTTACTATATACAATTTTCAATTTTCCAAGAATATGTATGCGTATGAGTTTAATCATGCGTGCGCGTCTTTTCGGTAGGCATGTACGCGCGTTCTCGCGTAATTACATAAAATATGCAAATCGCTGGTCTCGCTCATACGGCTCGAAAGCCATAGGTACGTGTTTACCATGTTTTTAGGAGGAGAAAATCGCCTACGGGCCGTTGTGAATCTTCCACTTTATAACGGGACTCACGGAGATAGACTGAGGCGGACAGAGACTTTAGCTTTCAATCTCTCTCGAATCAATATGGTGAAACCCAGTCATAAATGGCCATTTTTGTGTCATCAAAATCTCGTCAATATCATCACATTTAATCAATTCTGTGCTACTGGTTTATCTTTTCTCTAACGATGCATTTAAAGGCTTCGATAATGATTGAAGAAATCGATCTATTAGCGACATGGAGGCAAATTTAGCTACAACAATTAGCGTAATCGCACAATTAAAAAAGTATCGAGGCTTAATAATTATCAATAAACGTCATCTATTTAATACTGCATTGTCTAAATATTTTATTATAATATTGCAGGTAGCCATAACAATTTTAGTAGCAGCAGCCTGCCTCAGTCTGGCTAGGTCTCAGAAATCTGAAACCTCAGCTAAGACTTTCGAAATTCCACCGCCTCCAGTAAAACTCGACAAAAACCTACGGCAAGCGTTGCTGAAAGCGCTGACGGAACTCGAAGCCGAATCCGCGGAGCAACGAAAGGATGAAGATGAGAAAACCCTCATTATGACTATTGAAAAGTCTTTCGATGAAGTGGTAAAGAAGAATCTAAATAAGAACATCGGCGTGATACCGAAAGCTTCCTTCTCGTTCGATGATTTTCCAGGGGATGAGGAAATCCCCAATGAGGAAAAATTGCAAAATTCGAGCTTTCTCGAGTCAAAGAAGTATTCCCCGAGTTCGTCGGCGATGATAGAAAAGGCGAGTCACGATGACGCCAGAAGCTACCACGTGCAGAACGTGGCTCGGTCAGATAAGAGTACAACGCCTCGAACTGAATCTATAACGGTACCGATGGAAATAAAGAAAACTTCCGTAGGCTCGGCCACGGTTAGCAAGATTGAGAGTATCACGCTGAAACCGATTACGCAATTATCAGAGAGCTTGACGCAAAGCGCCAGCAACGGAATTACCAGCGCCAATGCGCTAATCGCACCAAAACCGACCGCATCTAGTCCAACAGCTTCGCCTAGCAATGTTACTTCGTCTTCTAGCACTAATAAGGAAAAGTCTAGGGCGGAGGAAGTGAAAATTTTCGAAGCGCCTCTGGTGGCGGCCTTTACAGTGCAACAGGATGAACTTGGTAGACCGAAGAGCATTGTGCCAATTTACAGACAATCGGGCGATGGACAGGCTCTGACGCTTCAGGAACAGTTGGAGTTCAAGCAGAAATTACTGGAGCAACAGCTGGTGGAGTTGCAACAGCAACAGATCCAACAAACGCAGTTTCTCATCAGGCAACGTCAACTTTATGAACAGCAGTTGAGGCAGAAGCAGCAACAACTGTATTTTCAAGAACAGACTAGAATCAAGCACTTGGAGGAACAGACTAAAATCAAACAGTTGGAGGAGCAGCGTTTGAAGCAGCTGGAGGAGCAGAGGATCTATCGTTTGCATCAGCACAATCATTTTCCATTGCTGCAGAAACCGCACGTCTTCGAACAGTCGAATGTATTGTCGCTTCAACCACCTCTGGAACCTACCATTCATCTTCAACCGAGTTTGTCTCTAGAAGTTCCCAGCATCGCAGCGCCTCCATTATTTCGCACCAACTATCAGGAGCAGTTGCATTTCCAGCAATTCCGTCAACAACCCCAACCACAAATCCAACTTCAGCAACCGCAGCCTCAACATCAGCAACCGCAGCCCCAACATCAGCAACCGCAGCGATTGCAACAGAATTTTGTTTCATTTCCTACCACGAATGACTTCCAGCCACCCATAGCACCGGCTACCAGATTTAACAGACAGGAGGCCTTTAATGCGGTCGGCAATTTCGGTTTCAACCTGGATAACAAGCAACCGCCTCCGTCGAGGAACGCAGTCAATTTCAACGTGATACCAAGGAGCCCTAATACGTTCGTTTACAATCCTTACCTGCAGTTCAGACAGACTCCAACAAGGGCGCAAACGCCCGCCAAACAGATCCAGCGTTTGCTTTATCAGTCAGGAGTCGCTGGCGAATTAGGCAATGTTCAAGGCCAAGGTAGCGAGGACCTCAACATCGTGTCTAAGGTATTAGCGCTGAATGTTGGCGCGTTGCCCAACCAGAACTATCAGTATACGAATAATCGCGTCAAATTGGGCAGCGCGTGAATAGACAGATAAACGTATGGACGTAAAACTTCGACGAGTCGTGTAAATCACTACAAGACGATATTAGCAAGGTGAAATCGAGCTCTCTCTTTTTCTCACTGTCCCTCTATCTCTTCGATCTTTCCTCCCATGCTTCTCTCTTCCGATCCTCATTCGCTTCTTTCTATCTTGACCTATTCTTATATAAGTATCCTTTAATTTCTCAAACCTTTGATGGCATTGAAATACACGTACGCTGATGACAAAGTCAATACATATACACGTATACATAGAGAACAGTTATTTATAGCTTGCAAGAGGACGCAGGATGACTTGGTAAGTTATAGTACATATACGCGAGTCATGACGATAGTAACCTTGAATACCAATAATCCAAGTGAAATCGAATCGTTGCGAATCGTTTTGCCCTCGGTGAGTTACCTCCGCGAAATTTTACTCTCCGTTATATTTCGATGATAGAAGCGTGAGACACAATAAACGAATAACGCTTCAGGGAGGGAAAAGAATTGGCATAACGAGGAAGCTATTCTCTTAGCGAGATAATGGTATTAATTACGATTGTATGTATTTTACAACAAGGATCCGCCAATGTAACGGCGTATACCCGATTACGCAAGCTCGCATTTAATTTGCGACGCAAACACTGTATATAATTGTGTGACTCCAGCTCCACTTCCTCGCCCCCTTTTGATTTTCTCTTCCATTCTTGATACGGCGCCTGCGACGTGAGCACTGCCAGTTTCGTTGATAATAGCGAGAGCACTCTCTCAGCGGCAGAGAACGCGAAGAAGCACGTAATCATAAAACACGTAACCGTAGCAATAAGCATATTTATGTTAACAGGAGGAGGATTAATCCATGCGCTTGACATGACACGAAAGAAGGCGAGAATCTCGCCGGACTCGCATTAGTTAGTACGTTTCACTTGGATTTGACCATGATTACGCTCAAGAAAGAAAAATGTCTCGTGATTTAATCTCGACTCGCAAATTTCCCAAAATTTTAAACATATCATATGTCAAGTAGAATAACTCTATAATGTTATGTATTACTGCTTATGCCAAATTTCTATTGATATGTGCACCTAATGGATTATTTATAATATTTATATTCTAAGAAAAATATTAAATTTCGTAGAATATACTCAGTAAAAAAATATTTTATATTTTTGTGTTGGAAACGGTCCACTCAAGTCCTTGTTAAAATTTTGTGTGGAATTCTTAACATATTTGAGTCTTAATTTAACATAATGTGATTATGTGTTATTTAAATATTTTGTACTAAATTGTTATCCAACGTTTTTTTCTTAATGTCAAAGTAACCCAAGTTATGAGTAAATGGATAAATAAAATAATACCTGCATAAAAAAATAAAATAATATAAAATAATAAAGGCAATGTATTTTAAAACATAAATTTTATGATAAAAAAAAAATGTTTAAAATGTGTGTTAATTTAATACACCATAAATATCAAGTTTACGGAAAAAATACGCTTCCATAGTTCGCTTATGAATTGTGTATTACTTTCCTGTGTTAATGTTTTTATGTGTGTTACTTTCTAACATATTCATCTTATGTTAAATTAACGCAAAGAGTAGACCGTTTGAGAGACGTGTTAAATTTAACACAATTTTCCAACTGTGTAATTAATTCCTATAATTATACTTTCTCAGTCGAATTTCCGTAGAGAAAAGGCCAAATCCAAGTTCGTTAAAGATCAAAAACTCTATTGATTAGCGCTAACGTTTTACAATATAGCCTGTGTGTATATTGTTTGAGTTAGTTTTAACAAGACGCACGCACACACACGCATACAAACGTATACACATGGAGAGCTTGTTCAGGATCAGGGGTCTCGCGAAGTCGTGCATCGAGCCGCGCATCGGGATTGAAAATGCTTCTTCGACTGTAAATAAACTTTCCCCGCCGGGTACAACACAATGCCGACGAGGAAGCCGCCGACGCGAGAGACACATCTCTCGCGTGTATATATATATACGTGTATGTCCTCAATTTCACAAACGTTTGGCACAGATCCGTGATTTCACCCGGCGGGCGAATCGGTGAATCTCGTGGGACATCGGGCATATCTCTCTTGTCTTACTAAAAATTTACTCGAACTTGTAAGTAATCACATTCATTTATCAGCTATCACGTCTCTTCGGTATATATATCATATTGTAATCATCAAACGAAAACGCGCTATTATAATTTTTCTTGTTACCTCCCGCATGATATGCATTTTTTTTATTCGTACTGGAAAGAATGCATTTTGATATTCTTTTTTTTTTTTCTTCGCTAAATTCTTTCTCTAATAAATCTGATAACATCATGAATCATTTCCGCAACGCTATTTATTTGTTCGATTTGATGTTCGAGCGTTACAGGTAACGCTACATAAATCTAACGTTGCGCTGAGTAACGATAAATCCGCCTTGATTAAAGATTTAAGCTTTGTCTCGAAACTGAAATTGATGTTGGATGCGATGCACCTTCGGCGAGAGTGACTACATGAGCGAAAGTTGATGGTGATTCGTTCATAAATGCGAGTCCTTTACAAGCGCTAGCTGCGGCTTGCGCGACTGAACGTAACATTAAAATTAAAATAACATTATAATAAAATATAGATATAGCGTTAGATGTAATCTCGATATAATTTGCTTATAATTTATCTGATGCTGGATTGTACGAACTCTTGTGTATAAATGTTAATAAACTAATTTGTTTAAAAGCGATCGTTTTATACTTCGTCGTAAATCAAGAAATGTAAAAATGTAAAAACTTTATTAAAACGTATAAATAAGTATATATAAATCTCAGAAAAAATCTAATCAAAAGATGTCAATATTATACAATATGTATTTTTTAATAAATACATAGATATTAAAACTTTGTAAAAGACCATATTGACCTTAAAATTGCGATAATGAGAGAATAATGATCTCTCCTTTCTCTTGTATAAGTTATTGAGATATAAGAGAGAGAATCGCAAATTCAAGATAAATTAATTTCAAAAAAGTTAACTCTAAAATATTTAATTTTATTAAGTTTGATAACTTATCATTAAAAATTGATACGAACTTTAACATCATTAATATTAATAACAAACCACACAAATACATATATCTCCAAAATATAAAGTGAAAATATAAACTGAAATTATTGTCAATAATTATTTCGGTAATTATCATTTTTAAATAAATTCTGTTATAATTACTTAACTTTTTACAATTTTAATTATTTTGTTGTATAAAAAAATGTATACTTAATATTTAATAATATTTTATACATAAATAATAGCTTTTTATTTATTAGGTTTGGAAAGTTCATTTCAAATTTTCTAGCTCAGTATATTTTACATTTAAGAAATTAGCGATTATACCATTCGATAGAGCAAAGTTTTAGTTTTAAGAATTTGATTTCTTAATTGCGGTACAATAATTTTTAACAAAGTTATAAGCAATCAAAGTCAAAATGTTCCTTTAATTAACTCGCGAATAATTCAAGAACAAAAATTGTTTTTTATACCTATCGTGAAAACTTGAATTCAAGCTTTCACGATAGGTAGGCGAAAATTTTCATAAATTTTTTTTAGGGTACGTGAAAGATCTACAAGTAAAAAGAAAATTTTTCATCTTTTTCAGCTCATAGTTTTTTTATATGTAAAAATTATCAAACTCACAGAAACTCAAAAAATATAGTAACTTTTGGGAAGTGCAGATTTCAAGCTTTAAAATCTTTTTTTTTAATTTAAATTTCGTTAATTTTTTACAAAGATATTGTCTATACAATTTTGAGCTAGAAAATTGAAACGAATTTTCCGAACAACCTAATAAATATATATTATTTGAAAAATTTTTTTTAGTAACTCAGTAAGTTATTTTTTAAATAACTCGTCAGTATGTTTTTATTCAAATCAAATTTGCTGTGTATGTACGCGCGAAAAATTCCTCTAGGAATATGGATTCCCAACAGTTGTTCAAACTTTTTACCCTAGAGTCACTAGTGTCACTCACACCGGAGTGGCAACTGTAAACTGTAATTTTATGTGTGTTTAAAAATGACAGAGGAGAAAATTGGCTCGTTAGAGGAGGAGGCTTTAAAGAGAAAAGAACGGCTCCAGGCGCTCAAGAGAAAGAATGAAGAGGGCAAAGAAAGTGCTAATGACACGATTGAAAACTTGCCGAAGTAAACTTCATTTTAGTATACAAGTTTAAGTCTAACCTCACATCACTGTCGAATTGCTCAAAGTCTTGTGTTTTCAGACCAAAATTTCGAAGTTACAAACCGCAGGATGAAAACTTGAAGAATAATATGATCGAGGATGCAAAGCCCGGCGATGTGGAATCTGTAGTTCAAGAACAGCTGGACGCTGCAAATAGTAAAGTGGTTATCGAGGAACTGGTAAGTTGGAGGGAAAATGTCTTACACCGCATGTATCCTTCTGCCACTTCTTACCTACTGATGACAAAGTAGACCTTCGATATTTTTATTAAAAATTGATTTGGAAAAATCATTAGATTCAAAATAATTTATTAAAGCTTTTGTATAAAACATTATGTATTTCACGATATGGCTATACCTTATTACGGCAGTATTTTATGATTCTACGATTTCTTAGAATTGATTTTTTATTTATTGTTATTATCTACTAGGATATTAGTAATTTAGCACCGAGAAAACCTGATTGGGATTTAAAACGAGATATAGCCAAAAAATTAGAAATGTTAGAAAGGAGAACGCAAAAAGCGATAGCAGAAGAAGTAAGGACTCGTCTCAAACGAGGCCAACAGGATCTAGCAGCTTATGTAAATAATCATGAAGAATCATAGTATTGTTATCAAAAATATATGTATATTTTGTAATAAATTATGTATTTTTTATTTATAGAATATATATTTAATAGTCCACTAATTAATTAGTCCTCATAATTCATCATCATTATATCTCATGCATAACACATGGAGTATTTAAATAATTTATATAACTTTCGTAAGAATTAGATAATTGTTTGCTTGAACTCGCTCATACAGAAAATGATATAAATTTGTTTTAAAATTTTAACTTATTGCAGGTATCATGAATTTAAATTCTTTTAATAACAATTCTGAGGAATTTCTGAAAACTGTTATTAATCCAAATTATACAAAAATCTAAAAAATTTTTGATATATTTGTCAAAGCTTTAACAACAAATTTAAGTATTCTAAAAATCAGATCAACATACTATTATAGAAATCATATATTTTATTTATTTGTTAATAGGGTTAATTTATCTGACAAAATTTATAATTAAATTATCAATGGTGCCTTAAAGTAAGATTGTACCATATATTTTAAGATTGCAAGGAATTTTTACATATTATTGTCATTCTGTTTACATGATTCTCTTTCATGTAGCCAATATGCAATGTAAAATATGTATATTATTATTAATCAGATAGCACACTATAGAGAAAAAAAATTATATTTTAATTAATATATCTGATATACTTTGGTATTGATAAATTAAATTATTAAAATATATAGAAGATAGAAGAGATAGAAGCTTTAATGCAGTCTAATACGACAAAAAACATAGACTTCAATAATCTATATTTTGTTTACTTTACATAGATGGCACTTAAAACATGATTTATATTATATATGTAGATATAAATTATTATATTTTATGTATAAACGTAAATACAACTCTGCTTTAAAGATTCCAGTTGTTGGCAGAGGGTTAATGCAGACATTTTATTTTGGCAATTGTTTCATATATTATATGTCATTTATATATCACAACTCACAACTGTCTTGTATAATAAAGTAATATTTTAGTTGATGGATCTGTGTGTGTTCTCTTGTCTCGATATATTAATATTAACAAATAAATTATACAAATTTAAAAAAGCATATCACATTAGATATTATTATGTTTATGTAACGTCATGAAAATTTGCTTTATGTTTATTCAATTAATCTTAACCTTCAAACAATATAAAATTAGATCGGATTATTTATTGTTTAGTAATAATTACTCAACAAGACTGCGTTTCGATTCACGCTCATTGAACATCATTTCATCCTTAATGTTTATCAAAAAATTGAACAATGACGCTCATATAAGTATTATCAATGTAAATCGAACCGTAGCTATATTTTATATCTAATCTATCGTTCTTTTAATTTGAAAGTTATGATGACAATTGAAAAACTTGACTAGAATATTTCATCTTAAGAATTTCATATGGCAAACAGAAAGATTGCCACAAGAGCTCCCAATGCGACGAATAGAATTGGTATTTTAACATTCCGTTGTCCTGAATGCCCATCAGAATGATGAGTATTACTCAGAGTGTTTTGCTCTTTCGGAATATTATGAAAAACTACTCGGTCCTCTAAAGGCTGCACTGGCCGGAAGTTGTGAGTCAATTTATCACCTTCGGGAGTCTGTAAGTCACGAAACGCAGCCAACTGAAATTAAACAAGAAATCTATATGTATATACTTTTTATCATGTGTGTGTGTGTGTGTGTGTGTGTGTATCAAATTGGCAGCATGCGTATACGCATAATTTAAAACTAGTTGACAATTTTTTAGCACAGATTAAAAGAAATTATAGTATTTGCAAATTATGTTAAGGCACCTGTTCGTGCGATAATTGTTGACGATCCTTAAAGTCAATCCACCTAGCGACCTCGAGACAAGGCGGAGTAGTTAATGAGCCGAAATACGTGAAGTAGTCCTGCATTTTTGCAATGTCTGGTACAAATAAACTTTCCAACAGTAAAGGTTCTTGCAATGCTTTTCTCTTACCCATCACTTCTATATCACGTAGTACTCTTACGATAGGTTCGTACGCTGGATTCGGTTGAGGGCTTACCTACGTGATTTTATTAAAAATAAGATACGTAAGATTGTTTTAAAAATTACAATTATTAACAAAGATTAATTATAATTGCGTATAAAAATATCAATAAAAAAATGTTCAAACATGAAGATAATTTCTTACCTCGTACAAATATGCTAAAATAGCCAGACCATCACTGTGGTTGAGAGCTTCATTGAATGACTTGTAATCTTCCTTGTAAAAGACGGCGTGCATTTCCATCGGGAACGAGTGATTGTTGACTAAGTCTTCGGATCCCTCGTAATCGTTTTCACCCCAATGAAAATGCAACTGTTCAAACACATAGTTATCCTGTAAGGGTCCTCCGGACAACGTAGCCGCTTTAGATTCGTTGGTTTTCAACATAACTAGATGGAAAAAATAAAAATTGCATATAATAGTAATTATTAAAAATATCGATGTGTAACTGCAATTATTACAGACATCTTTGTTATGTAATAACATCTGCACATATTAAATTTAATTGTTGATGATCCTATCTGTATCTGATTGAGCTCGATTACGTATTAACATGATTAAGATTATTACAGCATGATTTAACCGTCAGTAAAGAAATATATGTACGAATCATTTGCGAGTTCTTTGTCTGTGACAATGACCGTTTTAGTTGCCTCTCTCTATATTCAACATTTATATTATTTACTACTAATATACACTAGAGGTAATAATTACAAGGTATAAAGTTTTCTCTTTTTCCTCTCTTTCTTATTTTATCGTCCCGATTGTATCGTTATAACAATGTTTTTCTTGACTTTTAATCCTCGTGAACACGATCGTGAGAGGAGTTTCCCAGCGGGATCGTTTAATGCGAGAAAACCTCAAGTTAAACGAAGAACGAATCCAATGTTTCTTTCTTAGCATGCCGAATGCAGAAGCCAACCGTGAAAATTTTACCCGTGTGACCGGTGTTCGTCACGTATGACTGGTATGGATTGTCAATGCCGATTAATCTCAGTGGTGACAGGCTGACGTTCTTGACATTGTGCTCTTCTATGTTAATGGGCGACTGATATTTCCCAATACACGAATGATATTCCTCGCCCCAATGCAATGGACCTATAAAAATAAGATTGATCTCATTTTGAAACACATATACTAATGAACTTCGGATAATGAAACTTCTTTATTAAGCTCACCTTGATCTCCGTCATAACTGAAGTTTTGACCATGGCAGAAACCTGAAGAAGACGAAGCGTTTATTATACTTACAATTCGCATATTACGTAAACCTTATAAAATAAGAAAACGACTGAGTAATAAAAATAGCGACATGGCTAGAATAGATTTTAGATTGCGATAATAAATGATTTGAAAGATGAGTGTATATATATATACATACATATATATGTATATGAATATATTAATAATGTAACATTTAGAAAACGTAAATACACTGAAAATAAAATGATATAATATTAACAAGTATTATTGCGATAATAAATGATTTGAAAGATGGGTATATATACATATATATATAATATATGTATATGAATGTATTAATAATGTAACATTTAGAAAACGTAAATACACTGAAAATAAAATGATATGATATTAACAAGTATTATTTTTTTTTAGTGTATACTTTCTAAATTTTTTTGTGTAAAATCTCACTCCAAAAAACTGAAAATTGGATCAGTTTAAAAAAAAAGAGCAAAATATTTTCACTTTTAAAGAAGAATGGCAGATTTGTACTTTTCAAGAGTGAAATTTTATTCTTTTGGAATAAGATTTCACGCTTTTGAAGCGAAAGCGATTCCAAGAAATAAAGTCTTATTACAAAAAAAAAAGTATTGAGATTTTATTTCTTTGGAGTGAATCTCACTCCAAAAAAGTGAAAATATGCCATTCTTGATCAAGAATGAAAAGTTTTCACTTTTTTTTTTAAGACTAACTCAATCTTCAAAACATTTAGAGTGTAAAATTTCTATAATTAATACATATAAACTCTTAATAGAATTTTATATCAGAAATTAGCATTATTAAGAAAACAATATCTTCAATTTCTATCAGACTTAAAATTTTTTATTAAACTCACTGTTTATAAGAAGTATATTAATATTTTTTACTTATTGTCAGTCTAGATATTATCGACACGCTTTCTAACGGATCGGCCATTAAATGCGCCGGAAGATTTTCGCCGAAGTTGAAAGTGCATTTAAGTTCTCTATCTGTCAAAAGACAATTGGCCATTACTGCGCGTTTATTATGCGCTAGAATGTTTCTTGATTATCTGTACTCGCAATTCTTTCCTGCCGCTACTTGTTCGGTGACCAAGTCGTCACCTGGTTGTTTTAAGTTAAGGTTCTTCACATCTGCTCGGCACATGCGACGAGAGATGCATTACTCAAGAACATTACTTTCGTTTTTTTAGTCCAAACGATCACGTGAGGACCGTCGACGTGACACCGTCTGGAAATCCTTGTCTGATTTCAAGTGATTATCTTATAAGAGTGATGAACATCCTCCTCGGCGTCCTTCCATTACGCAAAATCTTTATTGTTGCTGTATGATTATACGTGAGATACATGCAAGAGAAACATTAGTCCGAGATATCTAAAATAATGCGAAGTCTCGCATTATTTTATACACGCTTTTTTCGAAAAGATTTTACGGAATCTATAATAATCGCTGCGATTGAAGAATCGCTGAACAATTTTATCTCAGAAATATCATCTCTTTATTCTCAAACATATAATAATAATGGTAATACGTACATTACATAAAAAAAAACGAGAGAATCATCGAATTTAATTAATTTATTTTAAAAAAGCTAATAAGATCCGTGTTCTAATAATAGACTGAAATATATTTAATTTTCAAAAAGTTGAAACATTCGTGTAGACACGATTACGATTCATCAATCTTGTATAACAAAATTGCACAAATCGATATCGCGTGGCTACGTAAATTGTTTCAAAGTTGTTACGTTTGTGACAATCTGACAGAATGATGCGAATCGTGCATTTGCAAAATGCATATGAGATATACCTTCATTAATATCGTTAGAGTTTCTCTTTAAAATTAAATACACAATGTTTCGTTCTGTACATTAAATGAATTATTCAATTATGCTCTAATCAAACTTTCGAAGCATGCAGAACATCAACTTTCGCAATAATTTCTGTACTTGATAAAACGAATTCTTTTCTTAAATATTGCTTAACTATGCTACTTGTCAATCCATCGGACATTATCTCTTAGGGTGATATCGCATGTGAATTTACATTTTTACGGCAGCGAACGGATCTTAAAAACGATAGCAATGTGCTCGCATTACAACATGATGATCATTAGGTCTTATGCAATTTTCAAGTTCTAGGTTCTTTCCTTAATTACTACTAATTACTCGTATACAGACGACATGAATTATAATGACAGCAAAAACTGCACACGTAGACGCACACATATGAAACTGATATAAAATGATAATGCTATTCGCATGGCTTTTATCAGAGGATTTACTAAGAAAATATGAGACATTAATTTAGCTCAAGGGGTTTAGTTAACATCCGCTTCACGACGGGTATGATGATTCAAAAATCCGTTGCTTCAGATAAAAATCTAATTTTGTCTGCTCTGAACGGAACAATAATATATGATTTTGTTCAAGAATGTTGAAATGTAAACGGTTTTTGCATTCAATATATAAAAAATTACTGATCAGCTAATTGGATGTATATATACAACTACATTTATTTATGATAATTTAATTTAAAGTAATTTATCTAACGAACATGTGTTATATTTGTGTTATATTTGGCATTATTTTTGCATGTTGTACATTATTTGTATTGTTATAACAATTGTTTTTGTAGTTTGACATAATATCCATACTAAATTGAAATATTGCGTTACGAACTTGCAAAATCAATACTTGGTAAATTACCTCAAAGTGGATACCTACATACTTTTTTATTGATCTCTGTTACATAGTAAAAATGCATTTCCTATTTGTGTCAGAAAAGATTCCAATTTTAACAATGTTAAAATTAACCTTGTTAACATTTTTTGTTAAATTTTTAACATTTTGAGTGTGTTAATTTAATATAATGTGATTATGTTATTTAAATAGTTTGTACTACATTGATATTTAAAACTTTTAGTGTTAAAATAACATGATTTATAAATGAACATAACATAAAAATAACATAAAAGTAATGTATTTTAAAACGTAAATTCTAAAAAATGAATAAAATATATTATATAATTTAACATATCATAAATGTTAATTTTACTGGAAAAAATGTTTTCAGGATTTATTTACAAACTGTGTTAGTATTACTTTTTTATGTTTACTCTTTTACATAATATTTTTGTAATCTTCTAACATATTCATTTTGTGTTAAATTAACACATAAATTTGAATGAATCGTTTGGGATATGTGAATGAAATGTGTTAAATTTTATATGACGGTACATTTCCGACGGTACATATTTAACAAACAATATCAAATCTTATTGAACCATAAAAGTTTAAACTAATAAATATCGATGGTATTTAGCAAAATAATATTTAGCAATTCGATATTTAGCAAAATACAGTTGATTATAATCGGTAACGTTTTAATCGCAACTCGCGTATTCCTTACATGTTGTATCAGTAATGATTATTATACATATATTAATTTGCACATCTCAGTATGTACTAAAGTTATTATAATGTTTCAATATCTTATAAGGAATTCGATTAGACGCACTCAGTGCCTGTTAAAACCATATACATAAATTAACGCAAAGATATATGTTTAATATAAATATAGGAATATCGGTTAAACAATGAAATTCTCAATACGCTTTATTGTGCCGTTATATAAAATATTTTGTAATTTTCATTCTATTTTTGTACTCAAATTAAATCAATGTACATCGGCTTTATTGTGCACTAGTGCGCACTAGTGCGTCTAGCTAAATTAGCTATTAATATACCGTACGTATTACTATACTATTTTTTGTCGTACAATTCAATTATTTTTATCGTATTGTATATACTCAAAAATAAAAATAGATAATTTTACCATTTATCGTTAAACATAAATACTCTTACAGTATAATGAATAATATTGTAGTTTGTAAGTTAAGCTATAATTGATTGCCAACGAGACACAATTTATTTCCAATCGCGAGATTTATATGACAAGCTTGCTAGAAAACATTGGATATTTTTATTATTTTCTTTGTTACAAGTAAATGAGTATTGCAATTCAATCAAACAGACGTATTTTGCTATAATATAACAAGAATTTAATAAATCTACGAAAAAGCACAGTTTTATGATCACTAATATCATAGTTGTATGATATTAGTTATTTTATATAATTATTAAAAATGAAAATGTCAAATATCATCATAATTTATTTGTAAAATTTGTTTAAGTACGGACACTATGAAAATATATTTAAATTATTACATGCACCCAGATAGCAAAATAATGATAAAACCACGTTTACTAGACTAAAATAAATGTTATTATGAGTGACGTCATTTGTTAACGTCACTCTGCTTACTTAGGAATATTCAAGTTCACCAGAACCAAGTAAATAATATTTTTATTCCACAAAACAAAAAATGCCGGACATAATCGAGAATGATCGTTTGAAGAAACATCTTCGAAGGATCTTAGGTCCAAAGGATGAAGGACGTAAGGTTTCTTTGCGCCGTTTCAAAGAAACCATGCTCGGTATTCAGCGGAGTCTCACCTAGTAGGAGAAAGAGGCCAAGATAAATGATCGAAAACACCATGATCATTCACCCCGTCAGCGTACACCATGAAATCCCACGGCACTGTCAACGACTCGCCGATTCGTCGAGGAATCAGCGGGGTAATGTGAATACTTCTATTACGGTCGGTGGTAGACTGAGTACTGTCGGCTCGGTCGACCATGTTAAATAAGAGCCGCTTCTATTTCGCGATGTGCGAGACAACAGCGGGGAGGGAAGAAGGTACGATTTATTTCATGATGATCTATGGAATCAATGCGACGAGTAATGATTTCAAGATGTGACTTTGAAAACTAGGTAAAAAATAGGCGAATTAAAAACAACTGACATACAAAAGTCCGCTCTTAATAACCAAATTGGCAAATCAGGCTGATTGCTCAAATGATTCCTTTTGTGCTGTGTACAGTGATTCGCAAAGTTGATCGAATGCGTCTTGAGAATCAGGCAGTTTTTTTTTTTTTTAAACTTATTATCTTGAAAATATATTATTTATATTATTCTGATAATATATGCAAGTTTTAAGAGTCTGTATTTGCATATCTACGGTCATCTTCGTTTTCCTCCTCCATGTTGTAATAAATATAAATACTTCTTCAGAGTTTTAACAATATCTGATGAATTTTTTACAAGTCACAGTATTTATGATTATCTATATTTTTCAAGGAAAAAAGAAATAAATAATCCTTTTGATTCTAAAAAGAATATACATTTTACAATAATATTAAAATATTATTTTCATTATTTATCATATTTTAGCAATGATAATTTTCGTAGATTCCTGTCTTTCAGTGAATAAATTTAACGCAAGTTGAACTCATCTTTGTAAAGGAGCAAGAAAAATAAAATTGCTAACTTTAGTTTAAAATTTTGGTAATCAGATACCAAAGATCTTCGTTTCAACAAATTGTACGATATATAACGTTTCGTGTAGATGTATGTTTCGTGAGTGCAATTTTATGCGAGTTTAGTATCGAGCAATTTGTTAATGTTTGCTTGTTATTTAGCATTTAGCAGAGTGTTTGACCAGTCTAGATGGTAATCTCTGGAATATATCTGGCGATACGTAATGCATAACTTACGGTACTTTTCTACCGGCGCGCTTTTCGGTATCCTGCAACTTCCGTTTTGCGAAATTATTCTCTGTGGTTTCTCCGACGTAATCCGACCCAGCGACTGTAATCTGCGGCAGATTTGTTATACAATTCGCGATCTCATTTCCCAAATTGGCTATTGAAAGATTAATAACATCCTGTTTATCAATATGTATGTATGAAAACGACGACAGAGAGAGAACACGAGATGAGAGTCAGATTCTGTTTAATGAGAGTATTAGATCTTTATAGCTCGCATTATATACGTTTTTCATATTCATGGAAAGACATAGTTTCAATACAATGTAGTTTCTGAAGAAGAAAAAAACGTAAATAGCAGAAAATGCGCGTAAAAAATGCATGGAACACTATACACATATAGAAAAACGTAGTAAGTAATTATGATAAGATAATGTCAAGTATAAAATATTAATGTCGCGTGCCAGTTTGTAGAACACTTTCATATAGATCAAAAAAAGCTGTTAAAGTAAACATTTAATGCTACATAATTTGCTTTTACACTAATTACAACTTCCAAGAAAATATCGGAATGTTCTATCTCAATTTGCACAAGACTGCATTAAAGACGATAATTTCATCGAGATTGGCACTCGATTTCGCAACTGTTTCACACGATGGATAGTGGTACAATAGAAATTTCCGTAAGGCGAGAACGGATTAAGTGAGATTAACGCAAAACATGATCGGAGACGGAATTTTTGCAGGTTCTCGCTCTATTGAAACATTTGTATCAAGAACAATACGTTCACTAATAGTATAGATTACGTAAGAATGATCGAGCATACAAATCAAGCAATGATTCGAATGTTTTCCTTCGATTAATTTATTAGCAGCGTTTCGAGCAATTTAATTTGATTCTATATGGTTAAACAAATGCATTACGCGGCGTATTATGTCTGATAAAGAATTCATCAATGCGCGTGCAACGTCAAGTGTCACGCTCGTTAGAATTCATGCGTTAACATTGGGATGAGATATTGCTCCTAGAATTCTGAAAAATTAACGTAATTGGCTACGCTTAACAATGCAACATCGGTGAACGATGGAGGCGTAATGTAACTGCTTGGCTATTGTATTGTTTGCCGATTGCACAACGCCAGAAATTGAGATAACAATCGGGTAAGGTAATGTGTGCGATACGACTTGCAATTTGTGGTTGCCCGATTGTCGACGTATCATCAGTCATATGGTGTGTGCAATGCAACTTCTCCGCTAAACAAACGGGAAGATCATGAATACAATAATTATAACTATCTTGTGATATTTACGTATCTTATGTACAGCATTTAACACCGTGAGATGCAATTTTAGCTACTTATTCGTTGAATTAACACGCAATTTCTTATTTTACTTCTAAATTATTTCTCTCGACAATTAAATGAGTTACATAAATGTAACTGTCGAGTGAATAATTAAATGCATTTTCATGCATACTTTGCTTCTTGAGTTTTCAAATATAGAAGATTTATAAACGTTATGTAATAAGACAGTGGCTGCGTTCAGCAAAAAAAGCAATAACTTTGTAGCTACTGTAAATCTCAGCTATAACTAAAGTTAATCATTCATGAAGAATTCGATGTATATTCCCAATGTGCCGTATATATTCCCTGAAACAGTAAAAGAATTTTCACAGAATGGTCACATACCAAATGTTCAAAATAGTGTATATAAATACTTATCGTGTACGCAAAGTGTATGTTAAAAGCACTCTTAAATCGTATAGCGTTATTCCTGATAAAAAAACTGAGTTTAAAACTTATGAACTATTTTGCTATTTTCGCAATTATTAACGAGCTATTAGTTTCTAAATATTGTTGAATAAGCGGGTAAAATCGATAAATAGGATAATTTTAAGATATTTTGAATATTTTTTACGAAATATTTTAAAGATAAACTTTTAAAAATTTCTTGAAGTTGTTTTATGCGTTAATTTTAAACATAATTATATTTATGGAATAATTAAAAAAATCGCGGAAATTGCGAAATAATTTATAAGTTTTAGACTCAGTTTTTTAAAATAAAAAATAGCGCTATATTATTCATACGGGTGCTTTCTAAAATATACTCTGTATATCAACAAAAATGTACTCTGCATCTCCACCAATAGATAGCCACAACGGAGATGCATTAACTCGTAAGAATAATTACCTGAGAAAAGAACGTTATAATAAAGAGCGTAGCATTTCGCGCTTGTAAAGTGTGTCAACCCCGAAGTTGTGTTTCAAAGTAAATAAATTTTTTTTAATAAAGGTTGTGTTCCGATATTCATTGTAAGTAGATATTGAAAATCTGTAGTGTACGTAAAGTGTACGTATATAGATTTTCTATATATACGTAGATATATATAGATTTTATATATTCTATATACATATATTTCTATATATAGATATATAGACTATATATAGATTTTCAGCATTAAATTTCAAAATACAAAATTGTGTTATTTAAGACACGTAAAATGTGTGTTGCATGACGTATCATTTGTACTTGGCCAATAGCTGTTTAACAGAAAAATGTAGGCTGCGTTCAATTTGGACGCTTTTAGCACTTTTATCTTTAGTTTGCGCCTAATAATAAAGACAAAATGGTGATTACAAGCGCTTAAATTGCATGAGCGTCTAAATCAAACTCAGCTCGTATCAGTTAGCGTTTAGTGATTTTTTAATATAATTAGTTCTTGCCGTTAGCTCTTCACGGGAGCAATGCACATGTACATAGTTTAATCGTACACATCACTCACATCGGCTGGTTCTTAGTAAATTTTTGACTGCTTTACCGATAAAATTATATTTTTCCAAATTAGCTACGTTGGTGGTTCGATAAGATTGGTAAATCTTTATGAGATAGTGCCACAATCCATTTGATATATCACTCTTCAAACCCTTCTGTACCAAATTTCAATCAGAATTGGCGCGTTCGATCATCATTTCAAGCGAGCGAGAAAAATATAAAAAAAACGAATTCCGTGCAAAATTACAGAATTGGACTTTAAATTAATTTCTCATTCATCCTATTGACCGGATTTAGACTAGAACAAAGAATCATTAAAGTTTAATTTTGCAATTCTGCATGGAAATTGCTTTTTTTTTTTTTTATACGCGGCAACTGCTAAACTTATCTCGCTCGCTTAAAACGAATGATCGAACGTGAACAATGCGTCAATTCTGGCTGAAATTTAGCATAGAAGGGTTTGAAGAGTGATACCTTCTGGATGTCACATTATTAAATGGATTGTAGTACTATCTCATAAAGATTTAGCAGACTTATCGAACCACCTACATGATTAGCGATATGGACAATTGATATACATCCGCTCTCCGTTGAATCCAAGTGTAGGGACTAATCATATTAAGCCGGAATCACATAGATTACGCATTGAAGATTGAGATTGAAGATTGAAAGATTGAAATATGGCCAATCAAAATAATAGGAGCTAGAATTCCTTTATCCTCATTGGTCAAATTTCAATTTTCAATCTTCAATCTCAATCTTCAATGCATATATATAGTCTGATTCCGGCCTTAAAGAGAATTACTGAGCGGATTAATTTTCTCTGCTGAACGTAGCCAATGGGTTCAAGACGACAAAGCGGCCAAGTTGGATCTATAAGTAACAACTAATGTTCATTTTCTCAGCGAGCAGGCTAGCCACTGTGTCTGCTTAAACGTGCCCAATGCTGTCACCGTTTGCTTTTGCCTATTCCTTTCATATGACATAGCGTGCCGTATAAGTTAGCATGTGTAAAATATAAAATGGCACATCTGGGCAACACACTAAAAACTATGAAGTACAAATGGGGATTGTTTTAGAAAGTCGAGCACATCCATACATGTCGCATGTATGAGATGATATGATCTCGCATTATTCGTGTACAATTTGTTATTTTTGTTTTCTGCGGGATTTATAATAGAAATCGTAGACATCGTAAGGTCTTAGCCTGTATCTACAATATGTTTTTAAGCTTAAGCTATAAGGAATGGACGAATCACAGTCAATTATTCTCCTCGCATTTGACTGTAATGGGCCCGTCTACAATAAGCCACAAGTCATAAATCAGAAGTCAGAAACTAAAAATTGACTACTGTGATTGGTCCATTTCTAGCTTCTGACATTCTTAAAATTTGGATTTAGATGTCTAATTAAAACGTATAATTACGATACAAAAATTTATGTGTATGTATGACGTGTGTGAATAAGATATTGATGTAGTGACATGTCAATGACACGTAATTGTCTGTGTGTAAATGTTATTTTCAATGTGTGCCTTCCAACAAGCGACATAGTACAACACAGTGATCATCTCATCCTTGTTTAACATTGGCTAACAACAAGGTTGTACTGATACATTGACTGCGTTCAGTAGAGAAAGCAGCTTTGGAACTGTTGTAAAATTTTTTAATATAATTGGTATTGCTCTTACTTCCTCATTATGATCTAAATGTATTATATAAGCCAATCATATTCAAGAATGTTACAACAGTTGCAAAGCTGCTTCTTCTGCTGAACGCAGCCATTGGCTGGATCTACAATAAATTTTAAGCCTTAAGAAATTAACTAATTACAGTCGAATTCAAGGAGAATAATTGATTATGATTCGCCCATTTATTATGGCTTAAAACTCTATTGTAGATCCGGGGTAAAACTGTTGAGTCTGCTGAACGCGACCACTCTGTATCACACCGTGTCATCTATGTATGACTAATCGTCTTTAAGATCCCCTAATTCGTAGGAATTTTATCAATTTTAGTCAATTATTATTTTTATACATTGACTGTGATTGATTAATTCCTTACAATTCTATGACAGTTTACGACTCTCTTGATGCGGAGTCGTGTAGGGTCTTAAGTATAGTAGCAAACTAATAAATTACAGTCAAATATGAAAAGAATATTCGACATAGGGTGCCTTCCAATAAGCGACCAGATGATTAGTGTGACACAGTATAATCATAGTACATCCTTGTTAAACAAAGATAAGACGATCACTATATCGTACTCAGGGGTGAGCAAAATACTAAAAAAAATTGTATTTAAATACAAAATACTAAAAAAAATGTATTTAAATACATAGTTTTTTATTCTTTTTTAAATACAAAACATTGTTTTCCAATTTTATTTAAACTTATTTAATGCAGGAGTAGAAAAAATATATAAAAATCGTATTTAAATACAAAATACCTTTTAAAACATATTTAAAGAAAAATGAGCGTACAGTTTTACTGATGTTCTCATTCTAAAGCTATACGTTTGAATATCGCGTGTCACTCGCTACGAATATCGCGTTGGTACCGGTCTGTAATCGCTATAATAGTGACACAAGCTGCGGCTTTTATATATATATCTTCCTGTCACTCTAATATTTTCGAGTCCATGCACTCCGAGCCAATCAAAAGATTTGGATCACGTAGCGACTCTCTTCTTGGGTGCGTTCTGATTTCACTGCCAGCTTAAAATTTATAGCGCACGTAACGTAAACTGTATAATAATAATAATGACAACGACGTATCTTAAAAACGATGTGAAAAGTTACAGATTCGGACTTTGCGTCGCGATATCTCCGCTCGTAGGGCACTTAGAAAAAAAATAAAAGCACTTTTATTATTTAAACAGTGGCTATCGATTGAGTGTATATATGTAGAACTTGATCAGTTCAGTCGTTATTGAGATCTGATAATCTCAATCTGCCGCAACTCGTCGGTTCGCGTAAAGTAGCCATCATAGCAGAGTGTTGCTGCGCCTGACTTAGCGCCAAGACACTATCGTGTCTCCAGATAATTTCAGCATTGGCAGTGAATATCGAAACGCCTCCATTATAGGGTCTTTAACTTTTGATCTCGGATTCCCAAGTATATCATCACCGAGAATCTGATATATATGTATATTTAGTATTTACAACAAATTTAAAATACGAAATACTCAAAAAAGTATTTAAATACAAAATACAAAAATGTATTTGAATACATTGTATTTCAAATTTGCTCACCCTTGATTGTGTCGCTTGTTGGAAGGCACACATAATTAGTCAATTTTCTACGACTCAGGGGCTATACGGTCCACTTAATACTACGAATATGATTTGAAGCATTTTTTGAGAGATTGGTCAATTAGTATAATTTTTTCTTCCTATTGGTCACTCAACAGCTTCGAAGCATTTGTAGTGTCAAGTGGACCGCACTCAAGATGATAGGACCGACTTATATTGTAGATCCCGTATTAGCGTGGTAATAAATTGCAAACCTACCATTGGCTGCGTTCAGCAGAAAACACAGCTTTGCAACTGTTGTATGGCTTATACATTTATATCTAATGAGGAAGTAAGGGCAAGATCAATCATATTAAAGAATTTTGCAACAGTTGCAAAGCTGCTTTCTCTGCTGAACGCAGCTAATGTCAATTGCTATTATTACTTCGTAACAGTCAATCAGAAGTATCGCTATCCGCGAAGAAAAAGTTAATATATAATATTCTAAATAAAAGTCTTATAAGTTCTTTATAAAGATTTCATCAAAATTCATATAAAGAATTTATGAAGTCTTTATATATAACCTTATAAATAAATGCATATTTGTATATATTTTTATTATAGTTTATATTATCAACTTATTTAAGTTTAATAAGTCCTTATTAAATTTTATTAAAGTCCAATTTACATAATTTAATTAAATCTTAATAAGTTTTAAATAAGTTGAATTAATATGTCTTAAATATGGTCTTAACAAGTTTTAATAAGTTGAATTAATAACTTAATATAGATCATTATATGGTCCAAATTAAATCTATATAAGGTTTTAATAAAAACACATTTATTGGAATCGTTATTAAGTATTATATTAAATTTTAATAAAATTTATATTTAATTATATTAAATCTATATATTTTTTTTCGCAGGATAATTAGTATTGATGCTTCTGATTGGCTGCTGCGAAGCATTTTGACTGACAATGGGATGTTCGCAACTTCTTGTAGACCTCCTTTGACACTTCTCTCAAATAACAGTACATGATATTCTCAAGATATTTTAAAGATATTCTGGGGCGCGTCCCAAAACTTGACTCTATCCCTGAAAACGTTACATGACTGTACTCAGGATATTTCTACTTCCACTCATCTCTAGCTTGAGAGCAATAATTAAAATCTATCTTGTGTAGACCCACATTGAACAACGGTCGATCGTTCTCGAAATTCCCGCGGTCAAAAAGTCCCTAATACGTCGATCGGCGCCACGGCGCCGGTTACGCGCTCTTATCAGGTGCGCAACGTTCAAGCGGACTGGTCTCGCAGACGCGGCGACCAATCAGAAGGCGCACGCGTGCGGTCGTGTGGCACATTCGCCACACGCGGTGGCGCGGCATGCTGCGCGTCGAAGCTCGAAGCGGGAGCGTGCGTGTCGCGCGACTCACGAGCGCGTATTCACGCTGCGGTTATACGTATGTGCGCATCTACCGTGCAGCCGTTGCCCGCCGTCGACGTCGGCGTTGCCCCGGTACGCCGCTTTGGAGCGTAGCAACGGCCGCGCGCCGCGGAACCCGGGTGTGCGCCGCGGGGCCGCGTGCCATCACCGTCTACGATATTCGCGTGCGCGCCAGGGGCTAGCAACAGCTCGTCGCGGCCAGTGACAACATTTATTTTCGATACGATCGCGAACGGACAGGGGGAGAGCGAGAGAAAGAGAGACGGAAGGAGAGCTGTGTCCGCGAACTGCTGCAACGCAAGCTGCGGGGTGTCCGCGAGTGCACGTCCAGGACAGCTAGCGTGAGCAGGTAAAAGGGAAACGTCCGTTTCCGTTTGCTTGCAGGAGAAACGGCAGTTTCGCACTCAGTCATGAGATTATTATGTGTAACCGCGCCATAATTGCACGGGTCTTTTAACGGGCGAGAGAGAGAGAGAGAGAGAGAGCGGTGAGTGTGAACGAGCGAGCGAATGAAAAAAGGAGAACGACGAGAAGAGAGCGATCGCGAATGCGAGAGAGAGAGAGAGAGAGAGAGAGAGAGAGAGAGAGAGAGAGAGAGAGATGGGGAGAGGAAGCTCGGCGGGTAAAACGAAGCGAGAACGAACGCGGCAGCAGCTTGGGAGTAGCTTGAGGGAGGGAAAGGAGAGGCGGCGGGGGGGAGTCTCTCCGTCAAAATGTCGCTGAAAACGCCAACGCGGATACAGTGATGTTGCTCTGCTCGCCTAACTCGGATCACCTCCGTCTCTCTCTCCCTTTCAAGCCCTCGGCGCCCCTCGCTCTTGACTCCCTTTCTTCCCTCTCCCCCTATCTCTCCCGATCTTGTTCTCGACGAGAGCGGGCGGCTCGTTCTATACGGGTCTCGTATAGCGAAGAGAAAGAGAAGATCGCGCGGGTGCATCGATTACTCGCGCGCTCTCAGGTCACCCGGTTTGTTTCCCCACATTTGTTTTCTCTACGCGCGTCGTCGCTCGCGTCTCGTCTTCGGCGGCGGGATACCTCTCTCTCTCTTTCTCCCTCCCCCCTCCGCCTCCCCCCCTCCCTGCCGCCGCCGCCACTGCCACCGTCGCCCGTTTCCTCGGGTTTCCCTTCCCTTACAAGGGCGACGGGTTCCGGGGGAGACATCTCGATCGTGAGTGAGGCCTCGCCAGGCCTCGCGCTTCCCGATATCACGCTCCAGGTATACTGGCGGTGGCGGAAGGCCAGCCTCTTTCGCTTCCACGAGACGAGCAGAACAGTATGTAGTATACCTTCTGTATATTCGCAGTGAAATCGGCCTCGTCACACTCTCGACACCTAGCTCGACTCCCGACTTTTTGTTCGCGCCGCGCGGCTCTCGGTCTCTTTTTCCCTCCTTCTCCTCTTATGCCTGCACCTCCCCTCGCGTTATACTCGCGACCGTTAAACGCTCGCCTTCGCACCGATCCCGGCCTGGGATTAATAGTTGGCCGCGGCTTAACCGCGGACTCGTCAGCTCCGATCTGGCGATCGCGACACGAATCCCCGCGGGACGTACACGGAGTCGTCACCCTGACGAAGTGAGCCTCTCTCTTTTTTAAAGTGACGACGGAAGATTTCGTGGTCCTGTCGACCACGGTGCGATAAGAAAAAAATGGACTCGATTCGAGTACGGTGATCACTGATCACAGTAAAGACCGAAACCGTTGCTCAGCATCTTTACGCAACGATTCGCAAAGTGTTCCGTCCTCCTTTCGAATTCTCCGTTCTAATATATACGTCGAGTCTTCTCCCGAATTTCCTGCCGATCGCGATGTTCCGGGCTGATCGGACCCCTCCGATCCCATTTCTCGGTCGAAACAGTCGGGTGACCCCAAAAGATCCCGATCGAAGTAACCGGAGCATTCGCAACGAGCAGGTGATCGCGCGATCGTTTTCTCCTCAAGATACCGTCCTACGAATAATTCACAGCGAATGCGAAAACGCTTCGTCAGAATGGAACTCGTGACGAAGCGCGCGTCCCGCTCACGTAAGAACCTTAGAATCTAAGAACCGTCGTTTTAACAGCTATTCGAATTTGGAATAATCATCGAATGTTGCGCGCGATTCGCGTCCAATCTCCTCGTCGGGTGATTACGCTCGATTTGTGTTTGTGGAGTGCTTGCACAACATACATCCGTATAATCGTCTTCAGAACCTCGATAGAGCTCGCTTGAGAAAAGTTCGTTGACTTGGAGTCGGGGTTTGCTATTTAAACAAGTTCCGCGAGAAGGAAACAGTTCGCATAAAACTTCATTGTTTGTTGTGAGAAAAATAAAACGCTTTAGTGACACGAATACGTTATGGAGACTGTATTCTCGAACGATTAACCTCCTTGTGTTGTTCTGTATTTTCCATCATCTGTGAATTGCAACTGTAATAATGCGTTTCTAAATTTCTTCGTCAAGTAAAAAGATGCTAAAATAAACAGTATGTTAATAGTAAAAAAATATGTATTCGCTTGAAATTTATGGGTTCTTTCTAGAAATTACAAAAATTGTTTTTCGTATCAAAACACTGTTTATCAAATTGTATATTTATATTATAATGTATTTTGCTGCTCTAGGAATATTATTCTTAAAAAAATATGTTAACGCTTTTTTTGTTATAAAATATTTGTTATATTATGTAATCTCTTAAAATATTTGAGAATAAAATTTGAAGATATTAAATTATTCACGCACACAGCGTATCCATTTCTTTCATTCTGACGGAGAACTTGCGTCATGTATGTTTTTGTACCGTATTTCGTATATATTATTATTATTTAAGAAACATTGTTTATTTCACTTCAGGTTTTGGATAAACTCGCTTATTGAAAAACAAAAAAAAATGGTGTCGACACGTCAATCAAGTAACATGGGAAGTAGCGGTGGCAGTGGATTGGTTGGTGAAATAGAAGTAAACTCGTTAAAAAAGCAACCTTCTGTAACAGCTGGCACATCCAATAATGGGGCCACTATTGAATCGCGCAACTTGAATCTCTTGGATTTACCGGTCGAAGTCCTTGAGAAAATCTTTGGTTACCTAGGCTTCAACATGGTAGCGCATATGCGTTTGGTAAGTATCGGTAAAAATTTCAAGTGCTTAATTCACTTCTTCAATGAAATTATGGTACTATAGCAAGCATTCCGTTCACAGGTTTGTCATCAACTGGATCGCATTTGTGGATCAATGCTGAACTCTACGTTTCAAAAGCTGCAAGCTCAAATGTTGAGCCGTTTTCAGGCTATCAAGGCGCAAATGCCGAGGCGCGAGTCCGCGCGTCGGAATCATCCGCTAGCATGCGAGTCTGATATTATTGAAACTCTACATATGCGACTAACCCTACTGCAAATGAGTTTCGGCAAACACATTGAACGCAAGCATTGCTGTTTTTTCCCTGGCGAAGTAAGAACGGAAGATATTTATAAAATAAAAACTAATGTTATATGTTAGACTTGGCACACTAGTAAGATTTCATTTATTCAAACTTTTTTTAAATATTTTTTTTTATTTTTCTTAGATATTCCCAGTTTTTCGAATGCATTCTTTTGCCATTATATGCCATCATGTAGAAAATACACTAAATTTGTTAGCAATAGCTCTTCTTAGAATAATCCTTTACAATCAGCTCTTATTTTCCAAGTTTTCCGTTATTATTTTCAAACCCATAGAGACGACAATAAAAATAGTATTGCTGTTTTACAGATTTTAGATGAAGTTTATCGTATTCTCCATTATATAAAAGTTACTCCGAAATTACAAAGACCTTACAAAGTCACAGACGAATTATTTGATCTGAGCACTATGGCTATGGAATATTTCAAGGAACACATTGAACCAACATTACCAGAAATACCTTACTTCGGTGCCGACTTTCTGGATCTTGCAGGAACATTCTCTTGTAAGCCGATGATTCAATACTTATACTTTTGTAATATAATTTTATTGTGAATTTTGTTGTCGTAGCTTCTAGTAGCGTGAGTAAACCATTTATGTGCCTGGATTCCACACCTTTGACCATTGGAAACGGAAAAACGGGTAATGCCGGTGAAGAAGAAGGTTCTTCGTCGCATTGCTCAGACGATCCCGCTCTTTTGGAATCCAATGTATCACCACCACAATCGAACATGGTTTTGCGAAAACGAATTCGAAAGATCAAACAAGGCATGAGACGATACAACAGTCAGTTAACATTGATGCGCAGGGATTTAAAGAGTTGCAAAGCGAAAATTGCGGATCAACAGAAACAAATTGTAGAATATGCTACTCGATTGGATGATAATGATAAGAAGAATGAAGAGACGTCACGAAAATTCAGCACACTTTTACAGGTATTTATATCCAAAAAAATGTACTTGTAAAAAAATTTTCGAAATAAAAGTAAACATTTAATTTGTAATATGTGAAATTCGCTTTACAGCTTATTCTTTTAAATTGTAGTTGGTTGCTTTACTTTCAACTCTCATTAAAAATTTATATTTTCTTTTTATAAACACAAAGTTTATTTTAGGAATTAAATAAGTGTAAAACTGAGCTACAATATTGGCGCTCCAAGTCCCCAGCAATACCAGTATGTGTGGGTTGTGGTCAGTCAATGCCAGTCCCTACAGAAGATTTACAAGCTTTAGCCAATCAAGGAGTGCTGCCAGATGCATTTGGCGAAGGGCACGATTTCATTCCCATTGCGGATGCCCACAGTCCCACCGAAGTGGTACAGCAATCCATAGTTACGCAATCTCCGTCGACGCCGATAGTGGATATGGCACCTCCAAAGGCTCCCGTGCCTTCAATATCTTTTAAACGGAGATCTAACGTGGAAGATACGTCGGGCGATGCCGCGAAAAAATCACGTCGCACTGCCAAGTCTCGTCAGGCTAAGCGCTCAAAAATATAAATTGATAACACTGATTATGGTACAAACATATTCAATCTTTGATGGATTTCCGAAGATAGGAACTTTCTATATTGTTTACGCGCGTTTCTTTATGTCAGCAAGCCGATATGATCTTAGAAGAGTACAAAATTCCTCACCGAACGTCCTGCATCTCGCGCAACGAACATCATTTTGAAAATTTTAGCTGTATCGATTGCCGCGATTGTCAAGAACGCTCTTTCTTTCTCTCTTTCTCTCTCTCTCTCTCTCTCTCTCTATATATATATATATATATGTATATATATTGATTTTTTGATTATTTCACGAATTTATCGTCGCCGATATACGACGCACATTGATGAACATTCTAAAGAAGCCTAACCGATCATTCGCTTTGCTCGTAAAGCAACGTCCAACTATATTTCCTCTAATTTTAATTAAATTCATTTTTTTTTTAATTATCATTGTCGCGATACACTTGAAGATGTTAGAAAGTTAAAATCATGTATCACATGTTTGTGTTTGTCATTCATTTAACAGCGATAGCATCGCAAGAAGAAAGAGCGTACTAAATAATATTATGGCGACAAACATTCGCCTTCCATTTTGCTCTTCGATCAAAAATATGTGATTCTCATGTTATTTTTAAAATAATATATCTTTGCTAGAATGTTGATTGGATATCGCGTCTTCAATATTTTGATCGAATAAGACAATACGGGAATAGAGAGAGATAATTAAAATTTCATAAAGCAACTTATATAAATTGAATTTTGTGATGGAAACCAAATAATTTTTAGAAAATTGTAAATTAATTCGAGCATTTAAACCACATTCTATATATTAATTGAATTGGTATAAAGCGAGTAATTTTTAGAAAAGTATAAATTTGTTCGTGTATTTCAATCGCATTCTCTATAATATAGGTTGCGGTAACTCGTATACAATGAATTTTCAGACGAGTCTTTGGAAGAAATTTTATTTCGTGATATTAAAAAATATCACGAATCAAACAGTATCTGGGAGAATTAATTTTAATTGTTCATCCGGTACTACAAATACACCAATAACTATATCATTTCGCTTTAATTAGAAAATTGAGTCTTTTACAAGCAGTGAATGTTTTATCGTCCAGTAGCATTTATGTTAAATGTTCATATACATAGATTGAATGAATTTGTGTGGCTAGATAAAATCAAAAAAATTTTATGATAAAAGTATCATCCCAGTATTAAGACGCGAAACAACCAGAAAATATCCAAGAAAAATTTACATTGTACTAAAGAGCAAAATGTTGATGGATACTTGGAAAGGTGTTAGTTTATTTTTATGAATACGCCATTTTACCAAAACAATTATGAGATGGCGTACATATTGCAATATTAATAGAACTAGATAATTATTTATAGGAATGATTCTATTTAGATAAAAGAATATTGAGTATCATGCCATTTTTGTATATTATTGTGCGAAAAAATGAATGTTTTGTTATGAATAAAATTAATAACATTTGTATTTATGAGAAAACATGTTCCAAATTTAAAATGAGGGACGTTCATATTTATAAATTATAAACGCGTCAAGGATATTTGCAATCGGCTGCGGAAATCTGATGGTTTACCTTACGCGATAAACAATTATTGGTACAGTAGGAGCATTTAATGTCTTATTTGCACCGATTACCCAATTAATCTCAAAGCAGCATAGTTAGATATTGTGAGTTATTCATGATGATACTTATTAAAGAAATGAAAAATATAGATAAATATATAAGTGACTGATACTCTCTCTTTATATATTACAAATATATATATGTACTTATGTCTTTATATATATGTGTATATGAATGTACATATGTATAAATATATATGTATATATGTATATTGAGTGGTACTTGCCAGAGGTGCGTATACCACACGCAGAGAACACTTTAGTTTAAACTTTAATGGAACAATAAGATGTAACGATTAATTAATTAATTAAACAATTAATTAATTAATGATAAAATAATTGAAATATATATGAAAAATATATATATAAATATATATATAATTTTTTATCGATGTCAAAAGGAAATTAGAGAAAAAGAAAAGCAGAGATAACTTAGAGTGTAACTATAATGGGAAAACGTTGCGGTGCGCATACGTGTGAGGTGAATGTGTGATATGTATGAGAATAATATACTAAATTTGGACTTTGACGAGAATTTACGATGTGATGCTTTATCGATTTAATCGCGGGAAAGTGACCTTTATCCGAAAAATATAAAATACACGTGGGGCGTTTCTGGTTGCGAACGAGTATGTAAAACTTCACTTAATGTTACGTTGAATAGCGCATTGCGGGGGCGGGCATAGCCAAATCGTACGTGTCGGAAATTTCGAAATGCCTGTATGTTCACTTGCAAAACGTCGCGCGCGACCAGCAGCGACGTATATCACGAACATCCGTAGGATGAGACCATAAAGAAATTCGCATTGAGACTCTGTTTCGTTATTCAGGCCCCTAAGAACGAACATATAGATCCAGGATCGACATCTGGCGAATTGCAACAAAGTTAGTCTATGTCAATTTTGGTTGGCTAACAAATTTGCATTCTCTGTTATTGATTGAGTTTTTTTTTTAATTATTTTACAGGTGACTACGATATAGCTCGTAGTTTTGCAACACCCTGTATGAAAAGGACCGATTATAAGAATCGACTTATATCATCTATATTTGCACTCTTCTTAACTCAAAGAGAAATTATCGGACAAATTATTAATCCGGATAGTCAATGCAAATAAAAAGTTAATTTAATAAGGTGATATTAGCATACAATGTGGAATACTAAAAATTCAGTATAATTATTCAATATTAATTTTAATTAATTTATGTATCTTTTTATTTGATGGATGTAGTAATGCGTGGATAAAAAGAAGACAGAGAATCGCCAACCAGAGTTGGGTGTCTCGTGCAATTCAGCCTAAACATACCTCACATATACATACACATATATTATATGTAATATAATATATGATATATTATATATAATATAACACCTTTAACGACGTCTTTCACTTGACGTCGTCTTGAACAGTTCACGCTCCTCTCTTTCTCGGCTTTCCGACATAATCCGTCCCCGAACGATACAAATGTAGAACCGTGTACTACGCATATTATGGATCTAAGTTAGACGTACGATCGAGTATAACAGTGAATATGCGAATTAGGGGTAGAATAATTTTCTAGGCGATAGAGAAGTGCTGTGCGCGCGGGGGGGAAAAGGGAAACGAAAGGGAGGAAAGAAGAATATATATATATATCTCTCTCTTGGAATTACTTGCTTTACCCCGAAGCCTTGCTATCTGCAAGCGTATTAATGCAAGCAACGGTCCTTGCCTCAGGTACACAATAGACAAATACCCATGATGATACCGAAATCGTGTACACTTCACGGAGATAAAAACGATAATGTAGGAACACAATTTGCCAGCGTTACGGTGAGATGCGCTGTAACGCCGAGGAATAATGGATACATTGTCTTAAATGGTTTTACGTGTATTAAAGCGATTGTAAATATATATATTAGATACACCTTATAATAAACATAATTTAACATATCTAACGTTCTAACTTCAGTCTATTTTATGCGCGCACTACTTGGAAAGATAACAATTAATTTCAAACTTAATTATATTTTATTATATTATTAAATATTATATATAAATAATTATTACTGAATTTTAATTATCGTTCGTAATGAATAGTGATAAAGAAGAATTTTATGAACTCTTTGTGTTCATCTATATATTTTATAGTCTTTTAAAATACTTACATTTTCAGAGAGATTTCAATTAATTTAATTTTCCTTTTAATACAAGTTTTGATAAGACATCCTTTTACAATTCAATCTATTGTTAATAATTAAGATTATTGATCATCTTGATAATTGAGATCATTAATCATATTGATGTTATTAAATTGTATCATATTGCCTTACACTATAATACTATCAATGATTAGGCTGTCTCTGTGCTTTATTAATCATTATGATAAATAATTTCGAAGTCATATGAGTGTTTTATAAAAAATATATCTAACGTACATGAATTTTATATAATTAATTAATATACTAAATAAATTAAGAAATTATGACTAAGGTCTTCAAGTATAAAATGTGAAAAATGTTTTTTTCTTTTTATTTGTCTAATTAATCAAACTACTAACGACTTAAATTTTTTTTTCAATTTTGTTAACGAGATATTAAGTTTATCAATGTTCAATTTTTTACTAAATGGATTAACTTTTTTTCCTAATTTCAAGAGTTAAAAAACGATAAAAGAATCAGTTAAACCGGAAAAAAAAGTTAATCTCTAAATTGATAAAGAGAAATTGACACGATAATTTATAAACAAAGTTTTAATTTTAACATAATTTTAATAAAAGAAGCCTATTTCAACACTAGAGAGAGAAAAAAGCGAGGAAGATGCAACTCAGACGAGCAGATGCATTCTTTTTAATTAAGTTTTTCATGCTTCCTTCCTCTTTTAATGCTACTTGAGCGCAGAAAGTGCAACATAGCGCAGCTGAAAGGAACTAGTGTTATTCACTAGTCTTTCCATTTCCGTCAAAGATGGTAGACACCACGCAAAAGTATCATTACGAAACGAGCACGAGTATCATTACGAGATCGTTCGCGGTGTCGTGATCGAGTGTGACCGAAGATTCTTGTGTAATCTAATGTGCCTTGACCTTCCGAAATTTTCCTTCTTTACGCATTTAAATCTCAAGTCGATTATTTTCTTATGATCATCTTCTGATCATAACCGTTTCATGTGCGCGTTTTGATTTCCTGCACTGCTTCAGCAAGAGTTGGGAGTCGCATAAGCCCAAGCATGGCAGATTCATTGCACAAGGATGGATATGAAAATCGTGAGTAAACAGGAAAAAAAAAAGAAAAAAAAACAAAGTTTTCCTTTTCGTTGTCCTATCGTGCGATTTTTTGCACGCTTCCTGGTTACCTGTGTCCCGTCCTGTACTTCCTACACTCGGGAACAACTTTTGTTCGGTTCCACGGGGGATGAAAAGCGTGAAAAACGCAACTGCAGGAGAGAAATACCGGTCATTCGAGCCCATTCACCGATCACGGTACATTCAGGGGTACAATCGTTATATTCTCTGAACGCATCTTGACGTTCACTTTTGATTTTTATGCCATTGCATAATAGTTCTGAACGCAGCCATTGTTCCTAGATGATAGGAGAGGGGAAAAGCGTTCCCCACTCCGAAACTTCTTCATGCGCAGTAGAATCTGCGCCTCCGACCACGTGATTATTTCGTCAACCTCGTGTTTACTTGCAGTGAGTCTGCGAGTTCCGAAGAACCACTCGGCCGCGGCGGACGCGTTTCGGATCGGGTGTCTTTTCTATTTTATATTTTTGAAAGTGTTGCCGACTTCGACTGTGCATTGATTCCCAATCGCGAAGGGGCTCGTCTCGATTGTGCGTCGTGTTTTAACGACTAGGACTCCTGACGCGCGTTATTGCGATGTGACGACACCTTAGACGCAGGCGCCCGGTGTCCGTTCGTTCGAGCAACGCCGATTTCGTGATTGCATCATATTTTTTGGAAAAAGCGTTGCCGGCTTCGATTGAGCCCCTATGAATCAAATTTAAGACGTAATCTGGCCGTATTGCTTCCGCTCATTCTAATCTAAGGAGGCAGGAGCCATTAATTAAGAAGAAGAGGCAGTAAGTCTGCTGATATCTGTGACATTGCGTATGTTTATCCGTCCGTTTTACAAGCATTTTATTACTTCGATCAATTTTTGGCTGCATTATGTTTATATTTAAAAAAAAAAAAATTAATATAAAATAGGGCTACGAGCCAAATATTAGTTAAAATATAAAGGTCTTAGTAATAAACAGTCATTAATTAAAAATAAATATAAAATTTAATAAAATTCAAAAACAAACGTTTCGACCTTAATTAGGTCATCTCAATGTTAGGAACTATCGTTAACGATGTACAATGATATTATAAAAATTAAAACGAATACATAATCAAATACGAAAAAAACATGTATAAAAATTCTGTAATATGGGTATTTTCAATCTCACTCGCTATTGAAGAATTTCTTCATAAAATACCCATATTACAAAATTTTTATACATGTTTTTTTCGTATTTGATTATGTATTCGTTTTAATTTTTATAATATCATTGTACATCGTTAACGATAGTTCCTAACATTGAGATGACCTAATTAAGGTCGAAACGTTTGTTTTTGAATTTTATTAAATTTTATATTTATTTTTAATTAATGACTGTTTATTACTAAGACCTTTATATTTTAACTAATATTTGGCTCGTAGCCCTATTTTATATTAATTATTTTTTAAATTTATTGAGCCTTGTTATATACATATTTTTTTATATTTTTTATTTCAATATCAAATAAATATTTAAGAAACTGTACATTAGCCGCGCTTTTCTGCCGGATTCTTTTTTGTTCCAATGCGTCGAAAATTAATACATTTTTATTAAAATATGAAGTAAGGAAAGTATTCTAAAAAATTCAAATGTAAAAAGAGAAAAGCGCATAAAATAAGCACATAAAATAAAATAAATAGGTACATATAAAGAATTTGGGAAGAAAGAAAAACATGCCAAGTTAAAGATAAGAAAAGTAAGCTTAAATATAGTAATATATATTGTTTTGTTTATACATATATAGAGATTCGATTATGAAACCACTACATGTATCTATAGATATATAGCTACTACCTATCGTAAAGTACTGATAATTCTATTACTAATTCTTATTACTAAATCACTCCTTAATTTAGATAGAACCAGTAAAACATAAGTAATGTAGTCATTCTTGTTAGGTTATCTTAGAAAAATAAAATTGATAATACAAATTTAAAAAAAAAATTATATCGTATTTATATAATTTTGAAATATATTTTTTTCATGTATAATGTCGAAAAGACATAATAAGAAGCATGTATCAATATGTTTGCAAATCTTTAGTTTTCTGTATTCAGTCAAACATGTGTTTTTTTTTATTTTGTCTATTTATTCTGTCCATTTATGTTTACTTGATGCATATTTATTTTTAAAATATAATTATGGAATTGTTACGGTTAACATTTTTTTAATTTCACAATTTTTTCCATCTTTATTTTTAAAACATGAAAAACTATATTGTACAATTGTAATTGAATTAAACGTGACATTGTATGTTTGTTGAAAGCAGCTAATTTGACGATGCGTGCTAGCAGCGGTAATGTAGGATCAGACAGTGACATGAAACTGGAACCATCAAGCCCTACAGAGAAGTATACATTTTCCCGTTGTAGCAGCACTGGATCAGTTCATACACCATCTTCTTCCGCGCATAATACAGGTAAATGCTTGTTTTCTATCAAATACTTGCTCAATAATATGATTGACTAACTGACGATTGATATGTTCAGAAGATGAAGATAGTGATAACAAAAATTCTACCATAAGCTATAAGGAGCGCAGAAGAGAAGCTCATACGCAGGCTGAGCAGAAGAGGCGGGATGCTATCAAGAAGGGTTATGATTCTCTTCAGGATTTGGTACCAACTTGTCAGCATACAGACTCTTCGGGCTATAAGATTTCTAAGGCTACAGTACTTCAAAAATCCATCGATTACATACAATTCCTGTTGCAACAGAAGAAAAAACAAGAGGACGAACGTAACGCACTAAGAAAAGAAGTCGTCGCGTTACGTATTATGCAGGCAAATTATGAGCAGATTGTCAAAGCACATCAAACGCAACCAGGACACGCAGAAATGCGTATCTCGGACGAGATGAAATTTCAAGTGGTAATGAAAATACTTTTTATTTCTGAAATTCCTGTAATTACAATAACTTATATAATTTGTATTGTGTTGCAGTTCAAGGCAATAATGAATCGCCTTTTCGAAACGTTTAATATTTCTGTAGCTAACTTTACGGAATTATCTGGTTGCGTGTTCAGTTGGCTGGAAGAACAATGTAAACCTCAGGTAACCAACTATATTTTTTTTTTTAAAAAAGTCTTCTATTTTATTTTTTGAATATATTGTATGAAATTTGATTTAAATATTAATTTCTTAGACTCTACGCCAAGTAGTACTCTCGGTACTACAACAGCTCACAGTCGCTAACAATCAAATCAGCTAATCAAGTGCATTTTCGAGAAAGGTATCCGCGCGTTCGCACAATAGCAGCCTTTACATGAACAATCTTATCTGTCGATTTTGTTAAAAAATCTTATAAGATTATAGTTAAGTATGTGTAAATAGGTATATGTTCTGTTGGTATATGCTCTTGAGATGCTAAATAGTTAATTGTTATGAGCATGGATGGATGGATGGCGCTGATGTACGAGTATTAGAGTACCTATATAATAAGAGTATAACCATTGGCTGCGTTCAGCAAAACACAACTGTTGTATAACGGTTTACTGATGAGTTGCAACATGTTGAATGTTCTGCTGAACGCTCTTATAGAGACAATGACTATGTTTAGCAAGTCTCAACGTGTTTCTTCCAATATGTTGCGACAACTATTGAATAAGCGGTTATCAATTGCTGAACAATTCTATACTCTTAAGGGCCTTTTTCACCAACGCCGATTAATTTAATCGACGATTAGTCCATTGGAATTGACCAATCGCGTCTGTCGTCAAAACAAAATGATAAATGCGATTGGTCAATTCCAATGGATCGATTAAGTTAATCGGCGTTGGTGAAAGAGGACCTAAGTCAGTGACTTATACCATCTGTTTACTGTGGTATAGGTTTATTTAAGTTAATTTATCATTTTTGTCGTTTGTGTTGTTCGTTTGGTGAACATGGATTTATTACATTTGATATTGAATGCTACCGACGGTATGGATTATGCGAGAGGTATAGAGTTACACAGAAATATCATAAATTTTTCATAGCATGAATTGGAAAAATCATTGCGAAATAATTTGTTACAAAATGAACGCAAAATACGATCAAAGAATGAAAATTATTATGAAGTAATTGTACTACGGTACAACGATTATGTATTTAAAGAACACTTTAATATTGCATAATTTACAAAGACCGATGGCAGTTAAGGACCAAAATTTGCCTATGATGGAAACGTATGAAATCGGTCAATCTTTATAGATTTGGATGCTGAACTTGAATATGAAGCTTAAAATTTTCCAAGAGTCCGGGGAACTTTGTAAAAATGCAATTTTTTTGTAAAACAGAAAAATTGCATTTTAGAGAACTTTAAGCTTTATTTTACAGCAAAATATTTCCTTATAAGCAAATAGTAATAGAATAAGAAACCTCTTTTTATTCTATCATAATGACTTAAAAAACTGCAATTTTTTTACACTGCAAAGTGGTCAATGTTACACGAAATACAATAACATGAACAAGATTGATGAGAAATATTTAAATACTTTACTTAATAGTCTAAGTGATTCAGACTTTTTGCATTTGAAAATGCACTGGAAATGATCTAAATGACTTCGATTAATAGGAACCGAAATCGAAGATTGGATATCGGAAGTAGAAGAATCGTTGTTGCGTTCTCTATGTTTGTTAACACGTAGATTTTTAATTGCTCGCGTACAGTTATTACCTAGCGTGTCATTATCGTGAAAAAACTATGCGACATCTATTTTTACCGACGTGGACATGAACTACGTTGTTTTGGCGCTAACGCGCGTTTTCCTTTACACAGTTTTTTTTGTTTTCTTTTGATCTGTTATAGTAATTCTACAATGTGCTTTTTGTTTCCTGTTTCTTGTTGTTTGTCTCTTGTCTTCTTGATCAAAAAGGCAAGTGACAAACAGAGACATACAGCAAGAAACAGGAAACAAAAAATACATTATAGAATTGGCCTTAAGGACAGTCTCACGCTGAAAGCCCGTTGCGGCAGGATCTAATAAAGCAATTTCAATACAAGTCAGTTTTGTTATTATTAACGTATATGCAATCGTATATCGAAAAAATTAGCGTCCACATATGCAAGTGGCACAAGCCACAGTAGAAACACAAACAATTCTACAACAGTTAATATTAGCGAATGGTGCACTTCTTCCGCTTATAGAAGCTATCAATACTCATTTTCTCAATGTTTATTCTTATAGCATTTATTATAACAACGTTCGCAGTTTACAATATTCTGTGATACTAAAATATAGGATGACCATGAATTTTTTTTTATAGAGAAACGTTGCAATTCACACACCTATTAGCCATAGCGATGGAATTGATTAATCCGACTCAGCTCAAAGAAAGTTCGTAATGCTATGCCGAGAACTGTCAGATTTGAGCTAGTGCTACCATTTGGTAGTGTGTAGTGAGGGAAGAGTGGGGATAACTTCCGATAGCTGTAACTGAGTACGTGGGTTTATAGCTAGAGGCCTACCCTGCTTAAAATTTTCTATAGAAAACTATTAAGAAAACGTAATAAACCTCCCAGGTCAAGAACATTAAGAAAAATTCTATAGTTTTTAATGAGCGTTTTGAATCGGTAAATCTCCATCCGCAATAGTTTTCTATGTGTAGTAACAATAATTTCTTATGGGGATTTTACTATTCCTGATTAATAGTAATAGGTATTACAATGGGATATTTCCTATTATTACTAAACCAATAGGCCATTCTATTCCATATAGAACACTTTTGACCGTTTCTAGTACATTCAATATACAAACTTAAACGAGAAAATCTGTTGAAACACATTGGCCAGCTGAGAACCATAAATTATTGTTTCCTATAAAGAACATTTCGACTTCTATACTTTGAAAACCGTAGACACTTAGGATCGATACCGTATGGTACTCTGTATTGCTATATGCTTTTCTGTGACGTACTTGAGAGAGTTTCTCTCTCCTCTACGTATACCTACTTAGTTTTACCTGATTTCGTAGTTTATTAGCATTTAATTTTCTTTCTAACCCTGCAGGCCGATGTTCCTACCCCGCCGGATTCCGGCGGTGGCTTGGTATCGGTCAGCAATCGTCTATCGGCTTCTTTTGATGATTTTGACAGCTTTTTTGAGCGCGCGAGTAGCGATAGTATCAACGATTCGAACGTGAACCCGCTTTCAGACGGAAAGCCGTCCCCGGTTGTCAGTTTTATGAAAGGCTCTTCGCCTGTTGCATTACCTTCATTATTTGAAAATAACTGTGATCTTGCTATGATTAATAACAAAAAGAAAAAAGCGCGGAAGGGGAAACGCGGTGTTCGCATAAACTCTTCCTCCATACTGTCTCTGTATCTGAAATTGACCCGTTCGCGATCGCGGTCGCGATTACCGGTCAAGAACGATTCAATTCCTGATTCCGATAACTCTTTTGACACATGAAGATGAAATCATAGAGGTCGACAACAATTGTTGTTCTTCGGAACTCCTTCCACTCCGTGGATTCTTCGAAACTGAGCACCCACTGGTCAAAGCTCGATCAAGAATGGCAAAATTCTAAAATTTTACAGAACGTTACGTGAGGGAAAGCGTTAAAACGTGCAAATTTATTACTAACCTTGCATTCACTTTTACTTAAGTCGCCTTCGATCTCGATTTGGCGAAGGTCGTCTTATTTAGCTTTACGTACGTCAAATAAGATGACTTATAATAATTATAAATTTGTAAAGTCTTAAGTTTATGCTTATTTGAAACAAGATTTATTTATGAATTATTTGAAGATGCGCCCAAATAAGATCACCTTCACCAAGCAACATCTTCAGGTTTTTCTCAAGTATCTACTTGTTTCATGACTATGAATCCCTTTTTCAAAAATTCCATTTTTCTTCAAACTCTCTTTTTGCATCCATACAATTTCCTTATTTTTTTTTTCAGGAAAAACTTTATTTTTTAAACAATTCCAAATAGCTTGACACATGTTTCTGATACTATCATTGATACTGTATTTAGTCCAACTCGAAATGCAAACGAAATTGAATGCATAGAATCACCTGATGCTAGGTATCGTAAACAAATTTCTAATCGTGTACACGCTGGTATCGAAGTTCTCACAACATCTTGTTTTGTAATACTTGGCTCAGTTAACTTTAATAATTCATCAAATACATTTTTTCATTCGTAAATATTCTAAATATTTATGAGAATCATTATGTCTCATTTCATTAATTAGATTATTACTGTCCCCTTGTAGATATCTATTTTCCTCTCTCTCTCACTAAATATTTGACGAATCCAAATTCTTCTTTATTAATCTTTCTTATTTTTCTTTGTAAATATTTGTATAATAAAATGGCTTTAATTAATTCTTTTCTTCGAATTTGTTTATGCCAACTTACCCTAATAGCAAAGTCTGCGGAACAGATTTGGAGCAGAACCAGCTGACAATGTATATCTTTCTTTGGTTGTACGGAGAGCCTCCTTCATAACACTTTGAAATTCGCAGCGGCTTGGTTTCTCAAAATGTCGATTTCTGCATAATCCTTCTGAAAGAGAAAGACAAGATTGGCGGTGCAAAGATCCTCCTAGTGGCGGCCGGTAGAAGTTTCGCTAGTCAGACACCTTATACGTGCTATAATGGAAAATAATAAAGTAAAATTAAAAAGAAATACTACATAATGTTTTGTGGTACAATGCCATAATTATAAACAGAAGGGGATCAGTTTTCATCACTTAAATAAAAAAAAAATATTTTTCAAATTCCTGGTCCATGATTTTAGCTATATTTAAAAATTCCGTAGATGGATACATGCAATTGCCTTTTGATAATTTGCAAGTCCAGTCATTAAATGGATTGGGTAAGCTTTTAGTAGGAAGTCCTAAATTTTGGAATTGGTTTCGGAATTTATGTGCAACATATCCGGCTATATATATGAGTGCATTTAACTTTATTATCTCTTGGGAAGTAATTAGCTCGAAATCTTCTATTAATTTAATTTCAACGGGATTGGAATCATAATTACTTAAATTTAATACTAAAAGGAAAAGAAATATACATGTAATTATGTGTGTATGTACATACAGGATATGTCAAAAGTCTGGAAATGGTTGAATATCTTGAAAGCAAAGCATTTATAAGAAAAATGTTTTAGATGAAAGATATAGGGTTTAAAAGGATCTATTCACCGATAACACTGATATGATCATATTCTTAACAACAATTAATTAATTTCCATGTAAAATATTTATTAATAATAATAATTAATGAAGAATTTTTTAATTTTTGCTACCTTGTACAGTTTCTCCTTCTATGCCATAATTTTCTATTTCTTCCGTTCTGAGATTTATATCTTCTTCTGACTGTTGAATGGACATAAACATTGCTTCTTCTTTGGTTATGTTTTCATTTTCTGAGGGAAAATCCGAAATGTCAAGTTTAATAAAGTCTGGACAATTTATAGCTTCCATATTAATAAATGTAGCACAGTTATTATCTCCTTCGGTATTTTCTCCTGCTGAAAGCATATGTCCTGAGTCCTTTCCCAAGATGTACCACTTTAAATGATGTTTTAGTTGTACAGGTGTAGGATGTTCGCATCTTCCTCCCATACTTAGATCTCAAATAAGAAAAAAAATTTTCCAGGATATCTTGGTTCAATCGTTTTGTTAATATTTTACATCAAATGCTTCCGATAAGTACATATGTTGTAAGTACGTAAACATTTCTTGCAAAGATTTATTGCATAATAAAATTCCCTTCTGGAATTGTAATAAATCTTTTCTTTGTCCAACTCTCATTTCTTTGATAAATATATTCATGTAATTAATTATTTTATCTTGTTTTTCTAAATTTATTCTGTAGTCATGCGACGTACTATTATGCTGATATTTCAAATTGCTAACTGAATACATCAAACCAATCATTGAATAATTTCAAAATTTCAGAGGTTTGTTTCCATTGTAAACTGACTAATAAATTATTCTCTCCACGCCATTGTAAAGCCAATGCATTTGTATTTGAGAAAACTTAGGCTGCCATTGTAACGTTTTGACGTTTTGTTCCTTTTACATTAGGTATAAATCAGCATTTAGATGCGCGCTACTCAATTTATGAGCTATTTTCAATTCTGTTTTATTTAACGTTAGTAATTCTACTAAAGAGCTTTAGCCTATTGTGTGTGTGTGGGACTCCATTAATTATAAAACCAGAGTCAAAAAAATTGTTCCTTGCTCATTTTAATAAATGCGGAACATCTTCATAGAAGAATATTTTTAGTGAATTGTTGAAAGGATGTACAATAAAACATTGTTTATCGGTAACTATTGCAGTGTTTTTCGTGTTGCAATAATAATTAGTTCCGATTTCTAGTTCTTTCCACAATTTCATGTTTGATAGACCCATATCACAAGTGACAGCCACAACGATACTATCAGCTTCATACAGATGTTGTATTACATTAAATAAAATATTACGTGACATTGAAACATCAAAATTATAATAGATAGGTTGTTTCCATTTTTTAAATAATCCTCGAGTTATTATAAATTGACACGCTTTGTGAGGACTGTAAATTTTTTGTTCTTTCTCGTCTAAATCTATTTTATTTGAAATATATATTTCGTCAAATGTTAGAACAATTAATTTGTCGGTAATAGGAAAATGATGTCTTTTACTTGCCATAATTTGTATAACATGTTTTAAAATTCTTGGTGAAGCATCAAATTTTGCAACCTAATTATGTATAGTATACACTGAGAGAAAAGTATATCGTATTTGTGACTATAATTGCATGGTAAAATAATTATGGTTAAGAGCATCATTTTTATAGTTATTATTGCTATAATATTAGTAACAATGACCTTATATGTATAGTTCTACCAAACAGTACAAAAATTGTACTATAAATTATGATAAATTCAAATATTAGTATAGTAAAGTATGGAAATATGGATGATAAATAGAATAACCATTTTTATGTAGTAATTGCAATCATAATTACAATGAATGTAACCATTTTTCCAATTTTTGCTTACTCTTTACATGTGGTAACAATAACTAAAAAGTATATTATGGTTATTATGATCATAATTTAATGTTCGGATTATTATATTTCATATGGTCAAAACAATTATTAATTTATGGTTGTCCCATAAAATAACTATAAGTTATAGTTAAATTATGGTTGTTCCAACCATTTTTTTCTCTCTGTGTATTGGTTAAACATGGTAATGGTATCTGTTTAATATTTCTTAAGTATTTATATGTTCTTGGACTATATGATCGCAAAGAAATGGCCGACACCATATCCTTGAATGTCCATTTTATACTTTTTTTTTCCGGTAACATTAATAATTTTATTTGCCCTGGAGTGAATATTTTACGCAAAATATTGGTGGTTAATTCTTCGACTTTTTTCTATCGAACTTTTTTCAATTTTATATTTTCTGCTTGCAATTGTATTATTTGCATATTTAACTGTCGATTTTCTTTCTCAAGATTTCTTTTTTCTTCCAATAGGAGTTTGATATACAGCTGTTCTGCTTGACTTTCGTATGTGCTGATATTTCATTGTTTATCCTATATTCAAAAAAATATTTATTAAAATATTTATTTTTAGTGTACATTAGTATTTGCATATTATTCAAATTATTCAGTCTTTAAAAGAATTTGTAAAGATATACATATACGTGTCTTCCTTTGTACTACAATTTTGCTCTTCTATAATGTTCACAGTACTTTCTTTTTCTGGAACCTGGTCCTTTTGTGCTAACGATACAAGTTCAGAATACATAGGCATTTTTGTATGTCTCATACGTTTTTCTTTTTTTCTCTTTATATAACATTTTTGTTGGAATAGCATCCCTTTTTAATCTTCGTAATTGTCTGGGCAGTGCAGTTTTTAAATATGGTTTCGTCCATTCCATTATAAAACAGTTATCATCAAAATGAAGATTGCATACTGATGATTGCAAATGAAGAAGCCGAAATGAAAGGCACCGAAATTCGGTTTATCTGGGTTCCCTCTCATAGAGGTATTGAGGGAAATGAGAAGGCTGATCAACTCGCCAAACGCGCTATCCGTCAGGGTATTGAAGCAAACTTTAAAGTGCCTTACTCCGATCTTTGTGCGGTTATTAAACAACAAATTTCTGACAATTTTTACCAGCATTTTGAATCTATGGTAGACATAAAAGGCTCCTACTTCTTTGAAAACATTTTCTCTAAATCTGCGAAACCCTGGTATTTCCGCATGACAATCTCCAGGGTGGTTATTGTTATGATTAATCGTTTGCGCTGTAACCATTACAACCTCAATTATAGTTTGTATCGTAAAAACCTAATTGATAATCCTTCTTGTCCCTGTAATTCGTCGCATCAAGATATCATATATACATCTAATTTATAAATGCCCTTATACTTATAATGATGCACGCTTTCTCCGACGCGCTGTTGACCGTGCCTCGCGCGTCGAGGATAAGATCAAATTTTCAAAAGCTATTGTGAACCTATACCCATCTCCATGCTTCTGCACGCTCATTCAGCAAATTCTGTGGCAGGCACTTTTGAGTTTTGTATTCTCGCGCCTCCTTGCGACCTGCGCAAGCACTCTGCCCTGCCTTTGCCCTTCCCCTCCCATCCTAACGAAGTTCCCCTTCGCTTTATACTTGACACACTGTCGCGAGGTTCTCTACCGGAGTAATATGCTCCAAAGTTGTCGCTCCAGTTTGCTTTAATTCATATTTTGTTTTTACCTTTTTTACAAAAGACATTAAACATTGACGTGATCTGGCTGTATCGATCTCCTATTGTATTCGGAGGCGTGAGCCATTAATTAAAGAAGAAGAAGTACTGGTGTGAGTACTTGTGTTGTAGAATTTAAATAAGCATACATTAATTTTATCAATTCCATTTTACACCGTAATACCAGTAACAATACCAAAAGTATTTTCAGTCTATCCATGGTACACATAATCAATATCGCCTTCATCAAAAATGCATTCTGATTAGTTGTCGTAATCTAGTTACTTTACTCAATTGTAGATTAACACGTTGTACAACATTTACTGCTACTACTACTCCCGTCGACGGCGGTAATTAATCTCATATCGCAATATATAACGTTTTTGGCAGCTGGTATCGTCGGAACGATGCATTGCGGGGTGCATCGTTACACATGAAAAGACCCTTTCGCACGGAACGGACGTTGCATCGACCGACAGATATTTCGTACCAATAGAAGCTAATTGTGGAAAAAAAAAGCGATTCTGTTCCCAAAATTCCAAAGGATCAACATGCAAAAGTACCATGTCTTGATTCAAATATTGTTTCAAATTAATGTCAGTACCTCCTACACTATCATTAACTTTATTATTATGAAACTTAGCAGTCAATATTGAATGAAAATTCCAAATGTTACATTCATTTTTGTTTTGAGTATTATTAAAAGTTTCATTCTCTCTGCGTTATTCATTTGATTAGTCATGATTTGATCCTTCATCTTTTGATTGACGCTTTGTATTGCATCGGAGCATGGTTAGTTGACTTTGAAAATGTAATCGCTTGAATCTAGGGTCCACTAACGTGGCTACACTTAAAATTGGATTCTTTTCTCAAATCTCTTTATTTATTTCAAAGATTAACTGATACTTAACTTTTTTCCGATCTCCGATTCCGGTTCTAACTCATTCAATTCGTGCTGAAGACCATTAACCATCGGTATTACTTTACTGCTCGTGATATAGCGTTCGCCTTTACAGAAATTTCTGTAGACACAGACTCAAGCAATTAAAAAATTTTTTTGGTAATTATTTAGATTAGGGGACACCTCACCGATGACCTTGTCCTTGACATATGTTGTCAAGGTCATGATTCTGAGTAACTTTGCCTTAACAACTAGGCGGCGGTCTCTTATAGTTTCTGAGATATTTAGACTTAAAAGGATAATTTTGTATAATACAAGACAAACGTTCACTTTAGGGGACCCAGCTCCGATGATCTTAACCTTGACATATGTTGTCAAGGTCATGATTCTGAGTAACTTTGCCTTAACAACTAGGCGGCGGTCTCTTATAGTTTCTGAGATATTTAGACTTAAAAGGATAATTTTGTATAATACAAGACAAACGTTCACTTTAGGGGACCCAGCTCCGATGATCTTAACCTTGACATATGTTGTCAAGGTCATGACCTTGAGTTGTGACCGGCCAACGATGCCGAAAATTGAATTATTGACTTACTACTTGATGAATAAAATATCCGAATGATTGGTTGCCACCTTGTTTCTTAAAAACAAGGAAAAGAGATTGGTCTTTGGTCTAGTCCGTCCTTCCTGTCGCCGGAATACTTGTATCCTCTGGCTGAAAATCCTCGAAGGTCAAGAAACGGGTAATCCAGAAATAACTTTGAGTCACCATTGAACAATAACTTTTAGTTTATTAAAATAAAAATTCTCACACACACACTGATTTACAAAGTACCGCACACTATGTCTACTGCCGTTCTTACAATGCACGGTCTTACAATGTTCAGTAAAATAAAATATTAATTACACACGCGTACGGAATTTAACGAAATAATTATTATTAGAACATTTATTTAAGTATCGCGAACTAGTTCTATCGCTCGCGGGTCCTGATACAACCTTTTTACGAAAACGCGAACACGTCTTGCCTGCTCGCTGGTCATAATCAGACTTAAACAAAGCATATAAAAATTAATAATAAGCAAGTGCTGAGACACGCGTATATCTCTTTATATAGAATCTCGATTTAATAACTTACACCGGCGTCTAAGGTAGGCTTCCACTACAATACCTTACTGATGAGTCCAGTAGTGGAAACCGGGACGAAACGCCAAACATTACGTGATATTCTTCGCAATATAGAATATTAGAATATATTATCAGATTTAGATTGACTCTTATTCGCCATTTTCAACGTATTAGTTATTGTTTATAAAAAGAGTCCTTTAATTCTTCGAAAATAACAGGTTATGTGTATAATCATTAAAGGGGAATCAAACTTGCATAGAAATTATTAACAGGAAATCTCACATATTGTGTAAATCATTGAAGCAAACTCTATTATTAAACTCGTGAAAACATTAACAAGAAACTCTTTAGAAACTTATGAAAACATTGAATAGGGCTCATTTTACATTTAAGAATCAGTAATAAGTAAATTGAGATTATGTATATATAAATAGTCTATATCGAGTGGTCGCACAACTGCGACTCCGATTCTGCGATGCTCTCTTGTTCGGTTCCGTCGGCGGGACAGCGTAATTCTGTTTCTGAAACATTGGGTTAAAGAAACGTCGATCTAGAGGGGGGGGGGGAAGGGGTTATGAGAACCCGCACTCCGGTGAACTTGTAGGTTGAGACGGACCGTCGCCTGAGCCGTCATCAGACCCCGTAATAAATGCGCGCTAGGCGCCGCTCGAAACCGTCATCGAGCGCTCTGAGTGGACGACTATTGTCCCGCTTATAAACAACGCTTAGCAATGATGAGGATGACTAAAAATACCACAGCTAAGGAACTGTCTCCTTTCAAATATGTTAAATATGGAGCTGCTAAAACATTTAAACAAAAATAAAAATGTTTTAAATATCGGATAATATATATATATATGATATTTATGGAACTAATAATATATTATGAATAAATTTAATGTATGAATTTGATGATGGTATATGATACTTATCTAACCTCTTCGAAAAGCTTTACAAATTGTACTATTTTAATATAGGAAAATACGTCAGTCCCAAATCTATGATAATCGATACATGATTTAGTATAAAGAAGTATAAAACAGAAATAAGACGTAAGTTTGTCATATTGGCAATTTATATCATTATTTAGTTGCGTTTAGAAAATATGACACAACAATTGAAGAAACAATTAGTGGATTTGCAATGAATATGCTACAATAGAGGAAAAATACAGAAAAGTTTCTTGTTTTTTTTTTGTTTTAGTTCTGTTTTAGTTTTGTTTCTCACTTGGCGTAAGTATACTGGCCCTTTTCTGAGGAGTACTGTATGTATATAGCGAGCTTTCACTACCATTTGCTTGATGCCATTTAAGATCCCCTGAATAAGAACGTATGTTCATTTGTGCATTAAAATAAAACGACAGAATTAAGAGTACGCGCAAATCCGTACGCTAAAAATGGTGTGCAAGTGTAGAATTTTCTAAATTTGAAAATTTCAGAAATCAAGCAAGAATGTAAAATATAAGTTTTTACCTTTGCTCTTGAACGTAATCAAATAAAATGTGCACTTAAAAATGTACGTGTAACAATCTTTAGAGCGCAACAATTTTACCTTTGCACAAGCATGTTCTGTACTCAAGCATAACCGTAAGAGTACGTAATTATATTATCAATGTTCTAAATTTACGATTTTGTATCCTTTTCAGCCTGTACATTGCTGGCATGCGGATAAGATTGTATGTATATTGCATAAAGGCTGCTATTATGTGTGATTCTTTAAAGAATTTGTTAGATCCTTGTATCTATAAAAAAAATGTGACGTACTATATAATATTTAAATATAAAATTAAGTTTATAAAACAAAGAACATACATTCTCTTTATTTCTTCATTTGGTTGACGATGTAGCAGATTTTTGATAATCCGATAATAAAGCAAAATTAAATAATAATTCAGATTAAATGAAAAACATTAGGTTTTTTTTATTGCATATTCATTGGTGCAGTGTTTAATGGTTTAAATAATATATACGATCTTGAAAAAAATTACGTATTATTTTTATATATAGTATAATAATTTTTAAATTTTACGTAAATTATATCTCTAACATATATAAATATTCTTTAGTTCGTGGATATATAGCATCTTGTTATGATTTGTGAAGATAATTCTGAGATAATATATTCTTTGTGTTCAAAACTTTTGATATACGTATGTAATAAGTTATCAAAAGAGATGTGCATTGCATGCAAGTATAATGCATAAATATGGAAAAATATGAATAAAAATTTATTTTATAGTATATATACATATGATATAGGGTAGACCGGGGAATAAAGGGCCGTCAAAATAATTTGACATTTTTTGCTATAAAATAAAGAATATTTAACTCACACAGATCGCGTTGATATTTTTCGAAATTAGAGACCTTTGGCTACAAAATACATGCAAGATAGTATGCATATATACCCTTCATTACAAAGATATCGTAAATTTTGCAGAGGAAGTCACTCGGCACTTCTTACCCCATGTGGGGCAAGAAGGTCCACATAATGGGGTAAAAAGTACCAATACTTCTACATTTGTTATGTAGGTACAAATAGTAAAATATAAGATTATTTTTAATAAAAATACAACTGAAAGTCTCTCGGTAATTATTCAGAATGCTGCTTCGCCTCTGATTTCGATTATATTAAGCTCGACGCGTTTGTGTCGCTACACTTCATCGCTTTGACTGATTTTCTAACCTTAATAGGTTAACTTTAACGCGTAATATCTCGGTTTGCAAGGCCGATCCAACGTTTTTTCTTACAAATTCTTTCGTTTCGTACAAAAATACGCCGAATAAGCCTAATTTCATCAAAATCGGAGATGAAAATCGCATTCTGAATATTACCTTTTTGGGTAATGAATACCACTCTAATACTGATTCTACAATGAGTCGATAATCGGAAGTAATCGATAACGTTTCGTACTATTGGCTATTGGTAAACTTCACTGATAAGACTTAGGATTATCGACTTGTTATAGAATCAACATTAACGAACACAATGGCATTTATTACCCCAACAATACAAGTAAACTTTGCGACATTGTTATTAAAACATATAATAGTAATAACACACCATTTTAATAATCACACTGTTAAAAAAATAGAATAAGATTAATAAATACACTTATTTAATCTATTTAAGTGCAAAAATAATCCTTTTAGACCAAAATAACTGCAACGCTAATAGGTTACTTTTGGCTCTCAAATACATGGCACATCCGTGCAAGCTTCCTGGCGGTTATCAGGTAGCAACGAACTGTGTGACATAAGATTCTCACTCTTAATTGACCAACTGTGTGGTGGAATTTTCTAGTAAATGCGTTATTACCGAAATACAAGGGATGGACCTTTTTTTCCGAGGACCTTTACTCCCCGGTCTACCCTACGTAGTAGTTGATATGATTATTATTAATAACTGATGTCGAATATTTTTACCAGATCTTTTATTTATACACTTTGTGATAAACGAATGGCATATAATATACGTATGTATGTTACATCTGATATTATGTATATAACAGATTTATAATATATTTACACACAATATGAACGAATGTTATACGATCAAACTTTCATGTATATTTGTTTCTTAATCTCTCCTTTCCTTCATATTGCAAATAAGATTTTTTGTAAACAAAAAAAATATATATATATTTCTTTTCAATGATCGATAGTTATATTAGTTCTGTTCGTTATATTTTATTTTTACACTCTCTTTTGTTTTATGATTATAATTGTTATAAGGAAATTTTTTAAATTATATTGAATGATTAAAGGCTTTTTAGAGAAAAAATTTTTAGAGAAAATAATTAAGAAATGATTGGTATCAAAAACTTATAACTTGTACGTGATACTTACATATTTTTCTTGCCATTCTTTCTGTAAAAAATTAGAAACTGTTACAGGATTAATAAACTGAGTTTTATTATTATCGCATCCCAGTTTCAACGAAAAAAACTTTTGCACAATAATTAAATATCTTCTATTAATATCTTACTCGATAATGAATATCTCCTAAAACTAATTTTCAACAACATCCAAAAAGATTGTTTTAAAAATTTAAAGAAATTAACAACAAAAGTCCACATGAACAAAAATAATCAAGCAGAAGCTAAAATTATGACAAGTTTAACGGTACCTTATGTTTCATCAGTATGGAAAAAATTCAAAAGATTATTTAAAAATAATAAAACGGTATGTACATATATGGCCTATACGTAGGATTAAAAAAATGTATACGTACAGAGTCTCAATTGTTTGAATTGTGATGTACATCCTATGTAGGCTAAACGATTATTAAAGAGATCGTAGTCTCAGGAGACGCGGTAGTGTCTCAGGCCGTGTTCAAAAATCTACCCCGCGGTGAGGTAAAATCTAGTACGTGCAGAGTAGATTCTACCCCGCTGCTGGGTAAAATCTAGTACGCGCGGTATTAATATGTAGAAATACAAGACAATGCTCTGTAATTTCCAAACATAGAATGGAACATAAGCACTATTTCGATTGAAACAATGTATAAATTTGCATAGGGAAAGGATGTACAATAAACGACTAATATCAGAATCAATTTTTATTAAAAAACAAGAAATCGGACTGAATTGTACAGATTTGTTGGATTTGTTGTACTATAACTTATTTAAAAAAGATTGATGTTTCCTTGTTTCATTTATATTTTGATTTTGATTTGTTAAGAATAATACCTAGAAGTTGTACTTTGTATTTATTTATTAAGAATAAAGAATAGGCAGAATATACCATATACTTTCTCCCTTGAAGTAAATGGTCGTAAAAGGTACGTAAAGTAAGCCTATATTCGGCAGGAAACATACGGGCTGCGTTCCGTTACTCACTGCAAGTACTGAAAATCTTATAGTATACATAACGCGAACTATAAATTTTCAGTACTTGCAGTGCATAACGAACCACAGCCACGGTTTGACAACTATCGAAATAAGTAAAAAATACGAAATTGCCTGTAAATCACTCACTATGGGAAATTACTTCTGTGTAAATTAATTCTGTCAATACTGTTCGATTACGTGCAAAATCTACCATGTATAATAATCTCTGTTTTCTTTTAGGATGTTTTAAAAAAAAAACAATTGTAACTCTCTCCCTCCCCAAAGAACATGTTTTAAACATCAAATCTTCTCCATCTAATAAATGATACTTTTTGCTTGTTACAAATATAATTTATTTATTAATTCATAAACTAAGTCGTAGTGAAAATAAACTACCTCTATTTGGTACTGATATAAGAAAATATTTCTTAGTTCCTACAAAATAAAAATTATTAATCTTCATTACAGATTTCGAAGTCTTGTCACGTTTTCTGATAAGCACTATGCAAAGAATTACAAAATTTATATAAAGTAAATAGAAATATCTCTTAAAAATAAAATCTTTTTCAAGCTGGACTAAGAGCTTCCTTTAAAATATTGCTAAATTCTTTTAATTCCTTTCTCAACTTTTGTATGTCCGTTTCTTCTACTTTTTTTTCATGTCGACGGAGATAACGTTGTACCAGTTGTGTCATGACTTGTGCGAATCTTTCATCCTTTTTTTCTTCTAGATCTTCCTAACAGTAACGCGTATAAATAAATAAAACACGAATGAAATGTCAAGAAGAGAAATGAAAAATTGTTCAATATGAAGTGTATACTTCTGTTTTATAAAATTTAATTATTAATATTTGATTTAATAATATTAAATCACACAACATTGAGATTTAAAAGTGGTATACTGACTATGTAGCAACAATTTACAAAATCCCATCGTGCCCGTTTACCAGGTGGTGGTTTAATCAATATTTTTATGTATTCGATCACTGGTCGCAATTCCGTGAAAATTGAGAAAATGCAGAATGGAGGTGGAAGGGTTGTTGTAAGCATGAAATCGACATAAGCCTGAAAAAGTAGGGCGGTAGGAGATCATATACTAGTGACATTTATAAATAATTTACAATTTATTATTTTAACTTCACACGTCTCTTGTTTTTTACATGGAACTATTAGCTCGAAAAAATTGTTTTAAAATATGAAAAATAAACGTCGAATATAAGTACATTTTATACATATAATGTTTATAAATTTTCACTAACTTCAGTACGACCAAAGATCCACTCTACATTGACGTTATCAGTCACTTTGGTGAAAGTATTCGTCATACACGCAATTAGCATATTCAAAACGATTACCACGGAAATAAATTGGAAACCTGAAAAATAGAAAGCAGGTTATTAAGACGGTTATCTATAAAAAATATTTTCGTAGATTGTCAGTATTAATGAAATAGTAAGTGCACTTACTGGCAAAGGCAAGATAACCGATAAATTCGGTGAAGCTGTGATGATTAATTATTGTTTCCGAGTCCCTTTCACCTGGAAGATTTTCGATGATCACATCGGCGCTTTCTACGGGACTCATGCAAAAAACAGCCCAGAAGAGAGTTTTTAGAGTAGATTTGAAATCAACGAAAGAATTTTCTTGCTCTGTCTTTAATTTTGATTCGTCATCAGTCTGCACCATTCCATTGTAATACTGATAAAGGTGACACAGTCCTGAGAAAACGTCTCAAGTTTATAAAACTTGTTTTTTGTAGATTTGCAGACACTAATTCTTTTAATATACATATAAAGTTCTAGAATAATGTTACTTTAAAATTATGCATAATTCGCTAAATGAAATCTCGCAATTATTCCATTAATACGAAGAGACTTTTTATATAGATCAATATGCCATATCTTACCAATTGTAAATGCCATAACAATAATACCGAATATTGCAATAAAATGACCGACATCTCTAATCATTTTAACTAAAGAAAGTTGCAGAGGTCCTAGATCGTAGTCTAGTTGGCAGATAAATAACAATTTAAAAAAAGCCATAATTGTTGCGATACAAAATATCCCTTCCGCTATCAAAGTCGGATCATATTTGTGCCAGTATTTTCTTTCTAAATCACGTTGACCATTTATTCTAACGTCGAACGCGGCGACTATCCAGAAGAGAAACGTCAGAATGAACAACACGATCATAACGAGCTCATACCTGCGTCATATAGAAAGAATGTTTATATAAAAAATGATCATAAATTATATATTAATTAGATTGCAAAACTTGCCTGATTTTTTGTGTTTAAGATTCGATATTAATTAATTACGATTAATATCAATTAACTCTCGTCTTACCAATTTGTACGCGTTCTAAAGCATCTCACTGGACCGTCCACAATACAAAGTCGAACAAATGCTAATGTGTATGATATCACGTATATAGCGAGAACCCATTCGTATCCTAAAGAAATAAAAGTTGATTTAAACAGAAACTTGACCACAAGATATAAATTTAATTGAAGGTAATTTTAGACGTGCACCAGTGTTAGGTGGTCCGCGAAGCTGTTCACTTTTGTCGCTTTGCGATTGCAAAAACACGAACGTGAGAAATATCAAATAATTTGCCACAGAGGAGAGAAATTTGTTAACCGGGATTTCATAGAACTTGACTAGTTTCGAATGCGGTGCGAACAATATAACGAACGCCATGATTGGTAGCATGCCGATCCGCGGAATTATCGTCAAGCACTTGAGCAACGTGTTTCTGACCTTCCATTCGTGCCACGTATCAATCCATTTGCTCTCGACGATCTGCAAGAAAATCAAATGTAACTTCTCGATGGAAGATTCTTAATTTGCAAAAATTTGTTAGAGTTTGCAAAGTATTTTTATATAATAATTCTATACCTCTGTTGTGTGTGTGAAAAGCGAAATTTATTTTTAGCAAATACTATACAAAGTTGAGCTTTGATTTCATTATGAATTCTGTATAATCTGATTAAGGAAGAATATTAAAATTAGAAGAAAGAAAGACGTAAAAAAACGGTAAATGATTTTGATTTTTTATTTTATATAAAAAAAATGTTGTTTTAATTTTAATTATCTAATTCTAATACTAACTGTGGTAGTGATTTTGATAAAACTTCATCTAAATATCAATTATCACATTGTTGTGATACCTGTTGTACATTTGGATGAGCCACAAAGATTTTTTGCTTGTAATCCAAAGCTAGTAAGAGTCGGGGATATTCGAAACTAGAGGTACGACCGAAACCAGTGATTTGTCTTAATACACATTGAACTTCTTCGGCGGTACGAGCGCAATCGATCAAGTCTGTGGCGAATTGAGACACCTCCTTTATCATAAAACTAAGTAGATTATTAACTTTTTATAAGCAACATATATAATATCTTGATATGTCACAGATATCGTCAAAATGAATACATTAATAATAGATACATAATTTATCATTCTTCTTGTATAGTTTATCTACCTTATGCAATTAAAAATGAACAAATTTTTACTGATAATTATTAATATCCAACAAATTTGAATAAGGAATCAGATTTCACTAACCTGAGCCAATGCTTTATAATCGGGATAGAATTCTTTATCAAATGAACCTTCCTTACTAAGCTCGGTCGATAATTGAAAAGCTTTTAAGATTGGATCTTCTTCGGTTTGACAAAGGTATACTGGATTCGATATTGCCGTATATATAAACAATCTCATTTTTTCTAAAGTCACGATATCACCCTTGTCCCTTTCCGGTCTGTGACAGAGAAAACAATAAAGGTAAACGTAAGAGTAAATTATTTAACGAAATAAATGAATAATTAATAATATTTAATGAAATCAATAATTATAATGGAATAGGTTATTTAATTACGATACTCTGAACTTTTTTTTTATTGTGAATGTTATCTTCAAACGACTCGGTGCATGTACAACGATATCATACTTGCAAACCTCGTTGCAGTTGCAACTAGGCGGATGTGGTTTCTGCAGAATATGACGTCGGAATCTGAGTATATCGATCATCTCAAAACGTCCGTATTGTGCCGCCACCGCCAGCGGTGTTGTATCATCCGGGAAATCGGGGCTGTGAGTGACACCGGCGTATTCAAGACCCGGCGTCAATTCATTCAGCTTATTCAATATCAGCACAGCAATCCTTACTTGATTATCTCTTATTGCATGCAGATGCGTGTCGCCCGGATCGATATCTGGATGAGACAACAGATATTCAACCATCGCCGCATTTCTGTCGTTAACAGCAGTATGCAGTGCACTAACACCCTGAAAATGAGATATTTAATTAAGGCTCCTGAGTACTCCGCTCAACTATATTGAATCGTGACATCATGAGCGAGAAATGCGTCATAAGCGACACGTTGATTTTTCTTGCGTGTAATTTATAAATAAAAATTTGTGTGGATAAAACGGAATAATGATATCGCTGTAAAACGCTTATAAAAATTGATCGAGATTATCAGTATATTTTTCCTGATATTTAATATATGTATGGTAAAGGCACGTAAAATACGTTTACTAGTTTTTACTTAATTCACATGTGTTTTAGCCCATTTATGAACGTTTTTCGATTATTCACTAATTATAAGGGAGGGATAAAGATAGTCTCGACCCATTTTTACAAGTGTTTTACAACGATTTCATTATTCCGTTTTATCCAAATTGTCTTTATTTACAAAATGGCATGCAAATAAGTCAACATTAAATTTTTCCCTTATGACGTCACAATTCAATATGGCTGAGGTGAGCTTTAAAATAACTGACGAAAGAAGTTCGATTATTCATAAATTAGAAAAAAAATTGAGAATAAAGAGAAATAAAGCGAAACACAATAGATGATTCTCCAAAAGTATTTTTTTCTTTCCGTTTCTATTATCCCTCTACTTATAACTGTCGATAATGTAAGTAGCTGAAATAACAGTTTGCATAAGAATACGCAAAACGGTACGCCTCGTAATGGTTGAATGACCGAAAATTTCTGGATGTCGAAATTCTTTCTTGCCACGGTCCGTAATAAGATCGACTTTTAGAAGGCTATCGGCTCCACTCTTTTTCTCGGCTGTGTCCCTTTTTGTAGGAAGAATGGCTCGACGACGTTTCTCGCCCATCTGCGGTGCGTTTACAGAGGCGGATCTCCAACAATGGGCCAGCACCGCATTGTTGTCGCCGACACCAGTCACAATATTCACTGATATTTTGGCTTTTCGACAGGCCCCTGGGAATATCCATGTACATCCACACGCCAAACGACAATAACTGTCCGTGATATATGTTCGCCAAAAGTCCTTGTTAGCTGTCCTTTAACAATAGACAGCTGCCGCCTTTAATGCATGACTCGACCAGATTTTACGCCCTGCTAAATATTTGTTTGTCGTTTGTTTTTGCGATTTTTCTTTTGTGAAGGATGACTTGTAAGCCAAAAACACTCGGTAGAGTGATTGAGGTGTGTTCTATTAGATTGACGTGTGATAATCCTTTCGCGGATGCTTTAACTTTATATTTTTTTGTTACATTTATATTTTACAAAAAAAAATAGTTTAAAGGGGCTTAAATGTCCTGCCAGAGTGTAATGGGATAAATTGGCACTTTGCGAAATTCGCGAAGCTTATTGATGTATCGTAGATCACACCAAGGCACACAAATAGAGCGTGGAAGAGCTTTTGATGTCAAGAAAATTCCCGTATAAAATTTATTATGGGGCGAGTCATTTGAATAATTTTTATCAGGTCTCAGTTGAAACCATTGTCTTGTAAAAAGACGGTCTGAAATATAGCTGGAGATACATGGCGAACACCCAGCTTCCTCCTCTCTGTGCACTTCTCTCTTTTTTCCAACGAGTTCCCTATGCTGTCTTTGTCTTTCTCCCCCTCCCCCCCTCTCTCTCTCTCTCTCTCCTCTCCTTCCATTCGCGTGCCGTCTCTCTTCGGTGTCGCTTCGGCATTTCGGTCTCAAAGTCAAACGAGAGTTTGGTCGCTTTTCTGATACTCTCTCATAGAAAGAGTGTGAGATAGAGAGAGAGAAGCACACTGAGATGGTTACCGTGCTGACCGAATGGATGAAGGAAACATTCCACGGGGGGTACGTGTTCCTCTATAGGGTAAAGATCTGAGATAACTGGACTTCGCATCGCCTTCTTTCTCTTCGTTTTGTCTCCCTTCTTCCTATATTGGTTCCGCCGTTTCTTGCACAGAGGTAACCACAGAAGTTTGTAAAAGACTTTAAAACAATTAGATTCGCTCTTTAAGATATATAAATAAATATTTTTAAATTGTGTATAAATTTTCATCGAAAATTTTAATAAAAATTAATTTTAAAAATAAAATATTACGCATTAATATTTTTCAATAGCGTAAATTGCTATTAGTGATAAACTTTGTTATCTATATTGCAATCTATCCTTCCTCGATTCTCTTTTTGCTGAGCATCAAATAATAAATAAAACGGTAGATCGCTAGATTAGCCCATTTTAAATTGTATTAGGCGCTCTTAAGAAGATTGAAAGAGATGACAGAGGTAACCTGAATACCAGCAATGCGAAAAACCCTCCCTTTGACGCGCCGTGTCTTTTCGGTGAACCCTAACATAAGTGTGACGGTATCGTTTAAATCAAGAAAAGTCAGTGACAAAAAAGGTAAATTTAGAAATCTTTATGAGCCGCTTAAGAGTTTGGTTTGAAGCCGTCATTCGTATGGCTTCGTGGGTAGCCTTGGTAGTCCAACAAATCAAATAGAAAATAGATGGAATCTGATGGCTGTAATAATTTAGGGAAAACTTATTTCCGCCATGGTTATATAATTTAGCATTTCGGATCTCCAACAATATTTGCAAATAATAACGGTATTTGCCCGCTTCATTTTTTTTGTTTGATTTGAAAATAATATTTATAAATATTAAAAAATTGTTAATAATTTTAGTGATTATAAATCATAAAATAATTTTATATACTTCCGATTCCACACAAATGTATTTTCTCAATTTACTCAATATAATTAATAAACTTTGTACACTAACTTTTTTTTATATTAATATTTTATACTTTTTCAAATATAGAAAATTACAAATTTACGTACTTACTTGAAAATTGGTCGCATTTATATTGTAATTCGGATGTTTTTCCAAGAATAGTCGCGCTTCAGTGACACTTCCGTCATCAACAATTTCGAAGAACCTTTTCTCAAGTTCTTGCAGATGCGAAAATATTACACCATGCTGCAATAAAATAACCTTGAAGTAAACTTATAGGGATGTGTCATATCTATTCATATTTTTACATTAAAAAAGGTTAAGTAAAAAGAGAGAGAAGGAGGAGAGAGAAATTGTCTGTGTCAATCTTTTATTTAATCTTACATTTTCAAGTTCATCCTCTGTTCCGGCTGTTGTCTCATTATCCGTCATCACGAATGATCGTTAAATTATGTTTGTTTCCTACGATTATATTATATAAAATAAGATCTATTTCTGAAGTACAAATCAACCGCTCGAAAAATTCAGACATCAAATATAACATCTTTTAGAACAAAAAAATATCAATAATATTTTTTATGTTAATTACATTTTGTTTCGATCTATTGGTACGGTATAGCACTGAAGTTGCTTTCGTAGAATTTTTAAAGTAAATTTTAGAAGAAAGAAAAAGAGAGAAAGTGAAAGAAAAAGAGGAAAAAAGAAAATTACATTAAGTATAATAAAAGACTAAAATTTTTAATATTAAAATAGAGACTCAAATTTCAAAGAATAAATAACTCAATAGACTATGAGCAATAGTCTAAGCTAAGATGTAAGTTGCTTTAATATAAATAATAAGTAAAGTACAAAATCAAATTTGCGAAAATTTTCTATAATTTTTCCATGATATGAAATAGTGCATTATAACCTTCTTTGTTCAAATTTTCTAACTTATTTAATTAATGGAATTTGTTGTATAAAAATAATAAGACACAATGTATCTGCTTTCGTTAATAATGTAATTCAGTTTTTTGGGAAGGGATATATATATATACATAATTTATAATTTGTTTGTGTGCTGTAATATACAAATAATAATAATATAATTAAAATAATAATTCTTAATTATTAAAATAATTAAGTTCTCTAATTATTAAAATAATTAATTAACTTTTTTTGTTAATATATGTATATTGATTATAATTGACTATTGTTAAAAATATGACACGCTGAGAGCGCAAGGCGATTTAATATTATTATTATACAGCGGTACTTATAGTTACTGCCACAACCGAGAGTGACAATACCTATTTTTTTTAAGTCGCATTTTCTTTGCACTTTGTTTCTTTCGTTTGCTCTTTCGAAAGTCCAAGTCTATACTAATTTTATTTTAAAAGAAAAAAAGTGCATCTCGACTGAACAAACGCATAATTACAGTTTTCGATATATTAAATTATGCGATAGAAGCAATGTTAAAAGAAGCAAGTCTCATTCCCTTCTCATTTGAACAAAAGGGAAACATAAAAAAGTAGGATATATACAATAATCTGTTTAGAATATTTAAATACAGATGCTTTCATGTACTGCTCGCATGTACATCCAGAGAATATTATTTAGAATAACATTACAATAGAACAGTCGGCAATTATCTTACACACTTTTTCCGTCACACAAAGGTAATTTCCTTTGACATCTCAGAAACAAGTATATCGAACGAGATGCACACGATTCGCGAGTACTAAAAAATAAAAAAGAAATAGTTGTATATCAATATATTGTATACATACATTTAAAATGTGGAAGAGAAAAGTCCCGATTCTCCCTAAAGCTCTGTTTCTCATCTATTTTTCTATTATCCTAAGGATCTAATATATGCTACACGTCATTCGGTGAACACTAATAGGTCACTGGCCAACTTTATGTCTTTCGCCTACGACGACGTCTTTTATTCTACGTATTAAATACATGCATTCCTCTCAACGGTGACTCCATCCCCGCGGTCATACATTAACTGTCTTCAACGGCACTCGTGTAACCGGAATCCACAACGACGATTCATAAAAAAAAAAAAATTCAAGAGACAAGACGACGTCTCTCAATGATTAATCAACACCTAAGTTTCATAGCTTCAAGTCTTTAGAACGTGACATTCGCGTTGAACACTTAAGTTTGTCCTTGAGGATTCACTCGACATTTTGTACGAGTTCTTTTGTTCCTGTCGTATCTCAATTGTAGATCATTTTCGATGGCAGTACGTACAAGGACAGCGAATAAAGCATCGATGCGTACCAATGGATGCCTTCTTGCTCTCCTCTCATCGTCGACTCTGTTCTGGACACATAGTTATGTCTTGCCACAAAGTGTTTTGCATCGTTCAGCCTTTGTAGGAAAAAAGATGTCGCGCTGTGCCAAAATCTTAGCGGCAGGAAGGAGTAATGTGCTAAAGACTGACTGTTGACGACAGCATAGCAAGACGCGACGACGTCGTCTACGAGAAGAGTACCCTCCATCGTAAGCGGAGCGTAAACTCCTTCTTCGATGACCAACTTAGTCTCGTTGACTCTGTCCCATCGCAAACGACTGTCCACTTCGTTCACCGCGTTCGCTGCATCGGTATCGCTCACGAGGATCCTGTCGCCGGGTTGCACGTTGGCGGCAAACACCGACGACCCACCCTCCACCGGCACCAAGTGCGCTGGCGTTAACGTGAGCACTCGACCAGACTTGGTCGTCAATCGGATGAACTGCCTCCTTTCGGACGGAGAACGATCCAAGAAAGCGATCACCTCGCTGTACACCACATCGCCACGAGAGTCCACAGCGGCGATACGGTCGCCGAGGCGCACATCGTCCAACCTCTTCATACTACCGTCCTCCGTTCGGACCAGACTCCTCCCGGGGAAGCAACCACCGGACTTACCCGCTGAAGACGATTCTGAAAGCAAGACGTGCGTAGATAGTTAAGATTTTAATGAAATAAATAAAAAGAAAGAAGTTAAGAATGATTAAAATAAAAAATGATGATAGATTTTTAATATGCTCGCTATAATACTATTACAGGTACATAGTTAAACAAAGTTAGTACACAATTTTATTCTAAAAAAAACTACAAAATTATAGATTTAGAAAAAATAACATTTTTTTTAAATTAAATATCTTTTAATGTAATATTATATTTTTTTGACATGCATTATGAAAACATAAATGCTGAGATAAAAAAGATGTATCATCTCTTCTTAAGCGTTCTTGAAATCTTCTGTCGATTAATTAACGTGATTACAATGAAAATTGGCGAAGCGTTAAACACGCATAGGTCGCGTTCACACTTTTTGTTGCACTTCGGCTTCCCTCCACCCTATTGTTTCCCTTTTCGATCCCCCCAACATCGACTCGTATCGGTTTCGCGTCAATTTCTATACTCAGTTTTAATTCGGATCGACAGGCACGCCTTGACTTATCGGCATTTATTTTGAAATTCGAGACCTAACCGTGACTTGGAATAAACACGAATCGCTATGATTGCTCTCGTATAAGTAAATATTACTAGATCAAAGAGAAGATGTGCGAGAAGATTCTTTCATAATTAAGAATTATTTTATTCTGAGCGATATTCTCATTTCTTGAAACATAAAGATATTAGAAATATTTTTTTTAATATTAAATTTGTGTATGTATATATATATATTTTTTTCTCGTTCTTGACAAAATTGTTTGTGGTCAGATTCTCTTATAAAATCTCTAATGTAAATTAGAAACCCTTTGAAGGAGCCATCTTTTGGCGTATTTAGAAATTTCTTCATTGCTTATTACATATATGATAAAAATGAAATTTTTTTTTTTTTTTTTGAGACTTCTTGTGAATTGCTCTTCATTAACGACAAAAAAAAATTGATGAAAGATATTCTCTACTTATGTTACTTGAGAGGTTTTTAAGAAAATTTGATAATTTGCTTTGATTCGAATCGAATTAAATTTGATTTGAAGTTAAATAGTATTCACGTGATTAACTACATTCACGGATTACTTTAGAAAAATTTATTAGAAACATCTAATAAAATTTCTGAAATGTGAAAGTATCCGAGATATTTCGGATAAAAATATTCAAGTTGTTTGATTAATCGATTATTCGAACTTGAATTGAATTTGATAGAAATAATTGGATTTAATCTCTGAATTTCAATAAACGAGAGAAGAATAAAGAGTCGGTAAAATAGACATCTTTAGAAACTACGTACAAGGTGGTGGCGCCAATTTTCATTGTCATTTCATAGAGGAATTAGACAAACACACGGTATTCATTTAATTATTATAATTAGACGTTCGTTCAAAAAATTAATCTACTTTATGTATTTGAAGTAGAACGATCTTAATTAGATCATAATAAGATCAACATTGTTGAACGATTTTATGTCGCTATATAAGTAATACGTGCCAAGTAACTTTGTCACTCGCGATTTAAGAACAGTGCGCTTTTAGTATCCTTGTTCCATTAAACGACATTATTATACAACTGCACCGACTTCAGCATCTTTATTGCATAAAACGACATCATTACAACTACTGTCCGGTAGTTTATTCGCTCATCTTTATTGACATGGCGTTTATGCGGGTATTAACGCGAAATGACCGCAATTAAAATCCACATGCGGTCTGTGGATCGACCGCTTTTAATGCTCTCACTCTCTTCGAAGTGATACGAGACAATTCGATCGCAATTCGCACATTCTTTTGCACTAATTTGATAATACGTTTTAAACGGTACGATGGAAATTACTAACCAGACTTGACAGAGCAATGTATGTGCGACCTGGACTCATAGTAGACCCAGTCGAAACCAGCCTCAACCGCGAGTCTCGCCAGCATCCCGTACTTGGAGCGATCGCGATCGCTCGTCGTGACATCGACGGCACGTCCTTCGTAGTGCAAGGAATCTGTCGCGTGCATGCCTTCCTCGTCCCAACCCTCGACAACTCGCAGTTTCACTCCGGGCCACTGGTTCATCACCGAGATCGCCAAAGTGTTAAGTTTCTCCTTGCACCTCTGTAATATTACGTTTCAAGATTAGTAACAGATAGATAGACTGCCGTTACTTTAACTGACGAAAGGGCAGAAACAAAAATTACAATTATATTTTTCAAATGTATTTATATGCATATGACTAAATTAATCTTGAAAATTTAACAATAGGATTTATGACGCATTTGATTGTTTAGGCAATATGGTGAACATTAAAAAACACTATATCGTCTAGATTTATTTTAATGCTATAAGCTCACACAATCTGACATGTTGAAATGTATTTTTAGGGTTTTAAAGTATTGCTCTAGACTTTATATTTACATATTTCTCCTAACCTACTTTCAGAAGACTATTTCAGGTATTATTTAGAATTCAGGTTAAGTACATTCGGAAATGCTAAGATCAGAGCTGGTTTTCGTTTTTCTCAGCGAGAAACTCTTTCATCTCTAATCACTTTTCCGATTAGTTTCACTTAATACGATTTCCGTCATATTTGAGAAAACATCGCGCAGGACGATTTGTCCCGGCTCGGTCCAAACCCAGGAATTCAGCCGATTTCACGGGGAAAAATGGGGCCTTCCTCGTGACCAGTGGCATCAGGTACAGAGAGCAATCGTTCCGTCGCGAGAACCGCCTGGTTAGGAAAACGAATGCGTATTTTGACCGGTTATAAGATCGGTCCTGGATCTTTAAGAGACTTTAACGGACTCAGATCCGTGGCGAATCAGCGGGCAAACAGGAATATAAATACGACCGATGTCGAGGATCATTCAGTCACGCCGAGCCGCTTCCCCTCTTCTTGCTTGGAATCACTTCTCTCTCTCTCTCTCTCTCTCTCTCTCTTACTGTCTACCTTTACGTCGACGACGACGACGACAGCCAGGCGAGTCCAGTGAGTCAATAGGGTACGCGTTCTCGTAACGAAGCATGGATAGCCGACTCAGTGAGACAGGGGTCCCAATAGCACAGGACCCATGTAAACCCGAGCTTAATCCGGAACGCGGCGTATCGAGGGCGCGAGAAGCCAAACGCAAGGGAGTCCCCATTGACCGAAGCCGCGGCATTGTCGAAGGGCATTCGAAGCGTCCGAGGCCCGTGTTCAAATTGATTCTCGGAGGGCAATCGCCCACGCAGAGCAGTATCATGCGGATGACTGATCAGGGCACAGACAGAGGCTCGCTTGTGCGTGAACGCGCTCGGTGTAAATCGAGCGGATCCTCTCTCCATCGAAGGTTGCCGAAGGGACTCTTTTTGCACTTTTTATTCCCAGCCGAGTGCGCGGAAGAAAGTAATTTTCGGGAGGGCACAATTGACTCCTGGAGTAGGGGAGGGGGGTAAATAAGGGACCAGAAGCCGCGTCGGTGCAGAGGGGCCTGTCGATCGCGAGAACGCGCTGCGGCCGCGACGAATTTTACACACTCCGACGGAGTTACCATCTCACCCCTTTTCATTCTCGTGATATTTCAATGGCGGTATGTTAAATTCGATGGTGTGCGTTGGACACGAAGCAGATCGGTCTCGCGATCCACAATGAGACCCGTTCGACACTAACCGAGAATGGAACGGAGCTAACAATGTCCACGAATTTGCAGCTTTCCTTGCGGCAATTAGCCCCTATTGAGTGCAGACGACGGCCCTCTCGTCCCCATCGGGGGACCGGTCCCACCTTTCCTTCTCCACCTCTTCTCGCCTCCTTTTTATTCCCTCGCGCTCTGCATTGGGCTTGGATCCTCTCTCGCCGGTGGAAACCTTCACGCCACGTGCACGCGATTGCCGCAAGTGAATTGCACGGCTGTCGAATAAATTTCCATTAAAATCTCTGAGATTCAAATGAACTTCTGTGAATTTGGTATATCCGAAATTGTATAGATCCGCTGAACAGGCGGCCCTTAATTCCCTCGTGTGTTATACATTTCGCGAAATTTATAGCCGAAGTTGCTGGTTCGACCATATATCATAATACGGTCAACATTCGATCTATTTGGCGTACTTCCGGCGCGTACAAATGGACGATCACCTTCATGCCACCCTTGGAAAAATTGATTTAAAATGAATCGATCATTTTATGGCGATTGAAATGAGACATTTTTGCCTTATAACGCTGCTTCCACATAAAGATATTGTCAAACAGATTATAAAGATATGATATATAGACAGGAATGCGCGCGTATTCCGATTTCACCTGTTACCAAAATATTAAATACATACATATGGTATATATATATTCTTGATACACAAAGATTATAATAAAAAATTGATCCTTGAAAATTTTCTCATACGCCTCTGATGGCTTTCATGTGTAGACCTCGCACTGCACGATGAGAACCGAGGTAATAGAGTATGAGAATGACGACGGAGTCAAGAAGAAGAAGAAGACGAAGAGGAAGATGAAGGAGGGGGAGGTATAAAAGGCTGCGAAGGAGTCTCATATAAAGAGAGGGAAGAATGGTGAAGGGCCCGAGAGATATATCGGCCGTAGTGCGCTATGGGGAGCCTTGTTCGCACAGCAGGGTACCCCCTGGGCCCCTCCCAGACTTTATATCTATTTACAAATATTTTGGCGGAGTTGAAGAGATATACAGGATATGATGGAGTGAGAAGGAGTGCGCGCGGTTGGCTAAAGCCGAGAGAATGTCGGGTCTTATGAAAATCCATTTCGGGTAAAAAATGACTCGGCCCGTAATACATTAGGGATAAGGAGCGTTACGCGCGCGAAGGCGAGAGAGGGAGGGGGAGAAAGAAAGGAACTGCGGCGGAAATCGAAAAAAGTTCAGCCGAGAGTGCTTGTACGCGCGCCGAACGTCCCGAAAACGACTGTTCGTGTGAAACGCAAAAGGGAAGCCGCGGCTTTAGTTCACAGAAGGGGCCTTAATGGAATTGGGCCAATCCCAATTTCTGTAAGAGGTATACGAGGATGAAAGTTTCCTGGAAATCGTTTGAAGGAGCATCGTCATTCGGAATATCGCTCGGCTACTTATTATAATGGTTCTCGATCTAATCGAAAAATAAAACAGCTGCAGTTAACAATGTGGCGAATTTTGCTTTTGTACTGTAAAATAAGTGTAATGGAACACACCTTATTATTTGTGAAAGTTTATATCGATACTTTTAGTTCTTACGAAGGTAAGTTAGATCCAATTAATTTTTACAAGCACAAATAAAAGGTTTACACGCACACACACACACGCACATATATATATGTGATGTTATGAATAGTGGGCTGCCAGTAGCTGAGAAACCAGTCAGCTTGATGGGAGATGATGAGTCGCGTCGTGTGAAGGATGCTCTCTCCGCGTTCTGCCTCGATGTTATTTTATCTCTCCTTCATCACTTGGCCCCGATGGCCACTAATTACGAAGCGCATGTCGCTTACACCTCGTTTACATATTTCGTATCTTATCGCTTGAACGTGTGGGTAAACCCGTGTTAACTCTCGCGCGTCCGCGATTTCGCTCGCGTGCATGCGTTCTGTAGTATATAATCAACGTAGCGACATTAAAGCGATATTAATTTCCCTGTTTGGCATGATACTAATTACCCTCATGTGCATGTTACGGCTCGTTAAATCGCAGATAACGTCCGCGAAATTGTCGAGCCATCGCCGAGAACAAAGAAGTGGGACGTCGAGACAAACGACGTCGCAGAGTGTTGCCGAACAGTTGGAGACGCTGGAGACCAAGGGTGTGGAGGTCAAGGAGCAGAAAGGAAGATGAAAAGAAGGAGGCGATGGAGGTGGTAGAGCAGGAGGAAAGAGAAAGGTGAAGAAGAGAAGCACACGTTAAAGTAGAAGAAACGGCGGGAGCAAAGGAACCCGAAGATGGGCCACGTACTGCTGGTCTCGAAAGGGGGTTGGGTCCGAGATGAAGGAAGATGGTGTGCGAAGCAAGACTGGGCTCCATACCAGCATCCGCAGACGGAGCCCCGCCCCCACCGGTTTCTTCTCCGTTTCTTCTCCACCTCCGGGCCCGTTCTGGCTTTACCTTCCCGCGCGCGCGCGCGGCCAGGCCAACCTTTTATTCCAATCTTCTTGTTTTAACGTGCTCGTTGCTTTACCCCCTCCTCTCTCGTGAGATCCTCCACCCTTCGCCTCCTTCCCGACATTCCCGCCGTCCGCATGCCGGCCGCATTCGAGGGCCTCGGGGGAGTGGGTCCCCAATGTTCCATTCACTGTGCAACAAAACGAACCGCCCAGGCGTCAGCTGATCTTCCAGGAAGCCACTTCCGCTTCGACGGTAACCCTCTCGTGACACCCACACGGTCGACGTCGTGTCCGTACTTTTATCAATTCCGCTGGATCGCCAAGGATTTAAATTCTCAGACAGTGAGAGGAGTCTGCAGCGCGCGCGCGGACAGTTTCAAATCTTTTTATGGACTTTTAAAATTACTATACGTCAAAGCTACCTTGATTTCTTGCTTTCAGATTTTTATGAAAAAATTCCCGAAAACAGCCCGAGTCCTCTTCTTTCTCTTCATATGATTGGTTCGTCTCGATTAATCGACGGTTAAAGGGACTATCGAAATGAGACGCGATCGGTGCACGAAGGACAATGGCCCGGGACCAAAGAGATGACACGGCAACAATGGTAGTCGTGCTTTCAGAGAGAATCGTGCGAGGTGCATCGAGTGTTTGTCGAGCTCTCTAGATGGTTCCAGCAGTAACGACTGAAGAGCAATTCCTGCCCGCCGAACGACCTATCTCACGCTTCTCTTCGTCTCTTCTTCCTTCATCTTTATTCTGATTTCTTTCACCTCGTAGCTGTTCATTTGTATGCCGTACGAATCTACATTCTTTGTTTTAGCAGTTCGTCAAACAACCGAATATCTCCTCGAGTTTAACTCGACGAAGATTGTGAATTGAAAATTCAATCCACAGTGGTTAACCTTTTCAGGCTATATATTAGTCAAAAGAAATTTTACTAAGCGCATCTTATTCATATAAAAAAATCAAAGTATTAAAATATCTAATATTTCTAAATTCTTTATCGAAAGTTTATATAATCCGAAAAGTAACTATTATTTTTTAAAATAAAATCTGAATTAATTCTCTTACGACGAACGTATTCTTGCCGATATGCGATTTCCAGGAAGCGGATCGACGTGACGATCAATCTCGCTAAGGAATTTTCAACCTGTCGTGGTTTCGATCCTTGTGTTTCTGCGCTCTTAGCAGATCAGGTTACATCCTTATTGCTTACCTGCACAGTGACACTCTAGGACGAGAGCGACAACAAGGCAAAAGAGAACTTAAAAGGCTCAGGCGGGTATTAACTGCAGACTTTAAAAAGTAGCTCTTTAATGTTTTCAGAGTAGTGTGAAGTGTTGATATACAGAGTGTTCTTAAAACAGTTAGACTTTACCAGAGTGCTGTACTAATTATACATTATCTTTTTTTCATTGGCTCAAATAGTGAAATAAAACTGTTCGTTTTCCTCTATGTTCATTTCTACCAATGTAGATTAACTTTAATCTCGGTTTAACTTACTTTTTATCTTTTTTCAATTTTAAAAACTAGAACAAGATAAGAAGTAAGTTAAACCGAGATTAAAGCTAATCTACAGAAATGGACTTGAATGCGGACTTATATTTATGTTTTTATCAATGTAGATCAACTTTAATCTTGGTTTAATTTGCTCCTCATCCTTCTCTAATTCTTGACAGTAAAAAATTATTAAAAATAAGTTAAACCAAGATTGAAGTTGATCTACAGTGATAGAAATGGATATTAGTCGTTTTAAAAACATGCAATCTTCTAATCTTTTACTTCGTGAATGTTCACTATACAATCTTGTTGATCGTTGCGTTCTGACATTCGCGTCACGTTGCAGATAATCAATGGGGGAAAAAAAAAAACATACAAATGCCTTCACCAAGTCATCAAGAATCCTCCCGGTTTTCTCGCTAGCTGTGACCGGCTGCACAATTTCTCGGAATTCCCGATCGATCCTCCCGGATCGCGCGCGATCAAGGAGGCTCGAACCTGTCGTAGGATCGATCGAGGTTTCGCCGTGTCCTGGGGAGCTCATGTTACATCCTTATTACATACCTGAGCGGAAGACAAGACCGCGAGGAGGGACAATCGAGGCGACGGAGGAAGATCGAAGTCGACGGACCGCGAGGCCCTTTTGTCTGTAGGAACGGATTATCTATGGAGAGAGAGAAGGTGAAGGAGGATCAGACAGAGTGATGGCGACGAGAGCGGGGGGGAGAGAGGGAGGAGAGTCTAAGGAGGACCCGTAAAGCGAGAACGTGGCGGGACGGGGGGGAGGACGACACCAGGGGCGTGTTATTTTGGCCCCGAGGCACGTCACGCCCGTCGTCGACAGGCTCCTCGAGCACTCCACGAAGGTGACCACGGGTGATGATGCCTCGTCCACCGCAATCAAAGCACGCCTCGTCGCTTCCACTGTTCGCTTCGCTGCTCGATCGCTCTCGTGCGGCTTCCTCCTTCTGTCCCGCGGAGCGACCGGCTATCCGTATCGATATCCCTTCGTGGTCGCGAACGTGCGAGATTACGTCAAAGGAATCGTATCGAAGCAGAAATTGAAAGATCTGACGGAGAACGCGTGAGAACAGGTCTGAACAGAATATCAAGTACGATAAGAATAAAAGAAGGAGTACTTTGTGTCATTAATATATTGTGAGATCATATACTAATGCAGTCAGTGCGTGTTATGGGTATTAGACATTGGATTTTTGTATGCAGACAAAATATGAAAATATGTACAAATAAATATGTATTTTTAGAATACTTTTCTAATAAGAAGTTTCTTCTTCTACTTCTCAAACTGTTTCTAAAAAAAAAAATATATAATTACGCATAAGAATCCAACGTCTAATCTGTGATACATATACGTATACAGAGTTACAGAATAAAGGCGATATAAAACGAAAATGTATAATAAAAAAAAGAACGTTCAGTTTGATTCAGTTGAAGATATTTTTTATATCAAACTGTGTAGCCGGCTCGAGGAAAGAGCGGTATAAGAAGAAGAAAGTATTCATAAAGGGGTGAAAGTTGGGAGACACTCGACGCCCTGAACTTAAGAGCTTGTTGCGCTAGCGGAGAAGAGAGAAGCGGGGTGGGGGAGGGAGGGAGGGAGGGGGGGGAGCAAGAGGGGAAAAGAAAAAGCAGGAGAAGGTGGAGGAGAGGGGGCAAGGTATATGTATACGAGAGAGAGAGAGAGAGAGAGAGGACGGGTATCGTGTTCCAAATCGGGATCCGAGGGATCGGGTTATTAGGATCGAAATGAATGTAAATCCCCTTAACACGATCCCCGGGCAAAACACGGCTACCCGCGGCTCCGAAAGTGGCCAGATTAGATACCGCGGCAGGGCCGGCCCTGCCCGGGCCCGTTGCGATCCCGCAGGATGTAGCTGCCTGATCCTATCTCTCTACGTTCTCCTTCGCCGCCGCCACCGTCACCACCGCCACGTCGAGCACTCCGGGACCTACCCTATAGACAGGCCTTAAATCTCGCGTACGGTCCGCAGGAATGCTTGGTGAGCGTCCGACCTAACGAGGTTTTAATCGCCGTCACAATATCCACACACGACACGTGACAAAAGTGTCACGTGCTATGCGTGCCCTTAAATCAGGAAATTATACGGCTCTCTCATATACCTCGTTTATGATCGCATTTGTCGATAATGATTCCAGAACGAGCGCTAAGTGGCAATATCCACGAACGTTTTATCTGTAACTCTGGAGTGTGTTTTATCAAATTTATTTATCTGAGAGATATGATCGTACAGGGAGATCACTATTCCATTTACTAAACCAGATAACATAATTCTTTCACATGCATTTAAATGAAATGCTTATCCATCATAATGAAAGGAATAAATATTCCTTGAATGTCAATGATCCTTATGATATATTTATCTTATCTTTTAGAACACTCAACAAATCTTACTTAACGAATCGACTTTTCATGTGAATCAGATATGTCAACGTCAATTTGTCACGTTGCTTGATTAGCCCGAAACGAAGGCGAAACCCTATCATTTCTTTCGATGTATTAATCCCGATGACGATATCCAGATGATAAAAATATTCACCTGGTAGAAATTTCACGATTTGATTGATGTGTTATATCTGCATGTTCTATAATATTTCCTATCGACGATAGAGATTGTTATTACTAAACGACGTGCCAGCAACACGTCTGAAAGTTCGTACGCGCTGCTCGTCTCAAGTCGAGGGGTGTCACGTCGCCTCTGGAAAAATTCGCGAACGTTGTCGGGGTGGCGGGGATGGGATTATGAAACTTTATATAGCGACACTCCTCGTAAATGCCACTCTAAATCACGGGTTATAAGGCGAATTCGTCGAGCGCGCTGTAAGAAGATCGAGGCAGACCGCACGAAGAAGTACGTCGAGGCGAAATCGTGACTAGTTTCCTCTTTCCTTCCCTTTCTTTCCCTACCTCTACCTTCTTGCCTGTGATTTTCACCGCGCGTGATAAGTCATCTTGATTTGTGGTCGGGATGAAGTCACAACACAAAGTCACAGCGTAGTCGCGAAATCATTCCACAAAATTGAGGCTGTATACGCGGTGTAATTTTTTTTTTTAAATTCTTTACATATTCCTAATTTATTTAGAAAGGATTAGTGTTTCGGATTGATTATGTTGAAAACCCGAAAGTTATTAGCGTATTTGAAATATTTGGAAAATACATATTATTGTATAATTATTTGAAACATCTTAAACTTTGTCCGTAAATACCATATAGGCCTTCTCATACTATTGTTTGATTTATTCAAAACAAATAACGGCCCAAGTTCTAAACCTTAATATAAATTTTTAGGAGAATAATTTAGTTAATGTAATACAACCAGCATTCCATAAATTATAATTACAATTATGGAAATGTTGACATATTTAATTTGAAACTAAGAATACAAAATTATTAAAAAATATGATTACAAAAAAAACTACTTAAAATCTGCTTAAATGATGATGTAACCAGTTTCGACTCCGAATTGAGTCCTCCTCAGACTTTAAAATATGTTTGATGGATAAAATTATTATAGAGATATATATCATTGTTAATATAACTATTTCTGTATACATTAATATAAAAAGTTTTATAATGATATAAATACAGTTAAAAGTGAAAAGAAAAGAAGATTTACTTACAATAGTTAATAATAAATTTTTAAAATTAATAATACGTTCCGGTTTAAGTATGTAATGATACAACATTGTCAATATAAAGTAATGATGAATTATTGCTATGGTTACTTACAAGACGGCAAGCAAAATAGATTCTCTTACTATCTCATTTATTGAAAAAAAATTTAGTAAACCAAATTTAAGATATCGCTTGAGACACTAATTACATAAAAAATGTTTACAAAATTAAAGACCACTCCAAATGAAATAAAAAATATTTATAGATGTCTATAAAATAAAAACTGATTCGTGCCGTTTAGCGGAAAAAGGCTTTTGTACACAACTTTATATGCGAATATAGTAGATTACGTAATATCGTATCGAATGTATATACGTAATACGGTATCGGATATATAACATTAGGTCACGTTAAGGGAAGCAAAAAGAAAAATAAGACGGTCAGTATACTTACGCTGAAAATATCGCCGCTGTAACGAAATGACGGCAAGTAAAAGCGACTTTTGCTTATTATTGTACGATTTTAGACATTAATTCAAGATTCCGGCATTCTAAGTTTATTGGTTGAAAAAGCAAATTCCGTGAAGCGTTTCATCAGCGAGAGAAACGCTTGCAGGAGAAACGCAAAAATACAATTTCGCAAAATAGATCTTCTGCGAATTCGATGAATGAAGTTGTAAGCCTCGCAACGCTTTACGCTTCAAGAGGAGCATCCTACATTGATGAAATCGCGAATTTAAAATATAGCATGTGTAAACCGGACGATGCTATTCATAAAATTTTGGTTTGTATACTCTGGCGATCTTCAAAACAGTCTTACCGGTTTATTAATAGTTTCCAACACGTTATTCGTACCTTTGCTAATATATCTAGAAACGTTTGCTATCGCTTCATTGCGCATCTGGATTGCGTCAGTTTTTAACATCTTCGTTCTTCGTAGGCTTTTATCAAAAATGTAACGTGTTATCAATGAATTTACGGTTACAAAGTTTGTGCTGTAAAAAAATAAATAATTTTTGGCCCGATCATTCATTATATGTGCGACACCATTTTGTCAAGATGCAATTTGTGTTGAAGAAAGTTGCTGATCGTGCAGAATATAATGTTTGCATGAAGTTAAGATTTACGATTCGTTTGCATGAATGTATGTAAAGTGCAAATATATGTATATTTTAAAACATATATATGAATATTTTCCTCGAGCGAGATCCCACACATCACACGCACTTTACATGCAACGTGCTTTAGCTAACACAATATCTGCAACGTGGGCGGATGATTATTTATCTTGTCATTTGCGTGATTACTCTGTGCCGTCGGCACGAACTTCTAAAGCACCTGTCTGTGAATCATCCATGGTAATCTCAGTCTGCGCTTTCTCGTCCGACATCGACATGCGTGGGACAAGCAGTTCCGAAGGAAGGAACTAAAAGCTGGATGCATTTTTCTCACCCTGGAGAAAGGCAGTACTTAGAATTGGATAAATTTAAATAACAGATACATTTTTTAATAGGTTTTATCACAATGAATAAATAGATAATTCAATTTTCCAAAAATGGACTATTTCGTAAATATATATATTACGTCACTGATTATCATCTTTCATTAATTAATTGAAAGATTTTTAACTTTAGCAAAAAATTATTCTGAAAATAATACTCTGCTGACACTTCTTTTATCGTAACTTAAAAAAAAAAACTTTATTTACACAATTTGTTGAATGATTTTATCGCTTTAAGAAATACAAAGGAATATACTTGAGAAAAGAAGTCGAACGCAAGACTCAACAAAAAGAAACATAAAAAGATTGCGAGAGAAGAAACATTTACGGCACGTCCACTAAATCAATCAGTCGCGAACAGCCGCGCTAATTAGTACTAATTGACCTTTGGACCGTGCTAGTCTTTAGTCTCGGCCATTTTATTTTCACCGGATTGGCTTCCTACGTTTCTGCATATAATTAGTATAAAAGGCAAGAGTAAATCGTATTTATTACGCTCTTTTAAATTTTGATTTATCCTGTTTCAAACGCTATTATACATCATGTATGTACATCACAGGCACATGCAAAGGTGGCGCTTGGAGAAAAATATTCGCATTCGCAATTATTATCGACGTGTAAATACGTGCGAGCAACAGCAAACTGTTCGCTCCAATCATACGCGTGATCTACATTCTAAGCGATGGTAATTATGAATAACTTACTTGCAATCGTCACTTTGTAACCGAAAATTATAAATTTTCAATTTAATTTCATTGAATTTTAAACTTCGATTAATAGGAGGTTTTACTCGTTTATACTAGCAAGATTATATTTTCCATCATTTTCTTTCATTAACATCCTGACTTCATTTTGCCAGATGTATGAAATGTAGTTTCTGAATTGGAATTTCATTCTGAAGAATGAAAATTGAAACAGTCTCGAAAAGGAGTGACTTAATCTTGATAATCTTTAAGAATAAAATCCACCCTAAAAGTTTTAAAGAATATTATTTATTAAAAAATTTTTAGTTCTGAATATTGACCGATTTAAAAAGTATGATTTCAATAGTAAATGGAATGTAACTTTTTTTTATGTGACCGAGATATTTTAGTGTCTTAAATCGAACTTATTATTTTATACCGTGCGTTAGATTGTATACATCAAGGAGCACCTGCACGGCAGGTTTACATCGCAAGTGGCGTTTATTGACAGACGGCGCTATCGAGTGTAGATAACGATTGGCCTGAATCAGCCTGTTATTTTGCATTCCATCACGTATCGGTTATCTCACCCTACGATTGATTGATTAGATCTAAGCGCGCCGTTGGCGCCGTTCTCCAAATTCCCGATCAGATAATAATTTATATATATAGTCATTCCGTGATTTCTGAAGTGCTTGCCCTGAGACGTGTACACATTTTATCAAAAAGTATTGCTGTATTATCACACGATTAATTTGAAAAAAATCAAGAGACAAGTCTGATAGCAAGAATACGATTTTATGGCAGTTCGACTTATCATTAGTGCAGAAATGTGCAAACTGCGTAATATTGCTCGATGGGAAGCTATCGATATCCTATCTTGGTGCAAGATAATGGAGTTTGATAACTTCTAGTTAAACAATTGCGTGCGTAATTGCGCTACTCGTGGACGATAATCCGATATCTGTGCCCCGCGGGACGTAAATCGCGCAAGTAAAGGGATCGTTAAATCCATTGTGAACGCATTACCGCAGGACGCACCAACCTACCGGGGACCTCGAAGGTCGACGGAAGGAAAAGAAGAATTCGAAGGGTCGAGTGGCCCATGGATAGTAGATTTGTATACGCGACTCTCTCGAGTCATGAATAAAACTGAATAGTCGAACCGGTAACCTAAACCCGAAGTCACTCACCACCTGTTGCCTTTGTGTTTGTACACGTCGGCCCTTTTACAAGTAAAACGATTCTTAGATCGATGACTACTTTTTTGTCACCCTTCAGATCTAAAGATCCGCATATCTCTCTCGGATTTACCGTAACGTATCTCACTGCTATTTTATTAAATAGTAATATCGAAAAAACGCAGTGTAAAACAAATACTATATAGAATACTCGCGTTTTCTATATACACAATGTATTTTAACAGAGAAACATGCAGTTTGTTACGTTTATGGATGAACATAGAGTCAGGTTCTCGCTCGTAAACCGCAATTTTTTGCAAAAAATCATTTAACAACGATAACTGTAATATTTCATAAACAACGATTTATCAAGAGGCGGTGATATTTTTAATCATATTAAGATTAAAAAGAAAACTGTTTATAGGAATACATCTAATGACAAGTAAAAAAAAAGCGTGTATTTCATGCGAACATCCTCTCGATATTTTTAATGTCAATCTCCTACTGCTTTATAACAAAATATATTTTTTTAACTAAAAATATATATTTATATAATATCAGAAGGTAAATTTGTATCCTTTATTATAAGTATAATAATAAAATTGGTAGAAAGGTCAAACAAATGAGCAATTAATTAATTGGGTCAAAGGTTGCCACTAGTTTATTTAAAACATCAAGAAGGAAATTTATTAATGTACAATGCAAACGTTTTGATTATAAGTCTTTTTTAGAAAAATTACAATAGAAAATATATGTTGAAAAGAGTCGATATTAAAATATAAATAAAGATAAAAATCGATCACAAAAAAATTGATATTAAAAGTAAAAACTACCGAACATTCTTTTTTATACGTCATACTAAGATCCATATTAAAAGCAAAGGCTAGGAAATTGATATTATTAATATTATAAGTATGATTATATAAAGAAAAGAAAGAGAGGAGTTAACGTAAATTGAAAGAAAATATCGATCGATATCTCGATAAAAATCTTTCGTCGATATATTAACAGCGTATAAATGCGCGTTAATGTTGTCAAGTAGCTTTAAATATATCGCTTGTTGGCTGCCAAACGTGTCTCGGAATTATGTAGCGAGATATGTTTCGTCGTTAAACACGGCATTGCAAATTATGCCGGTTGCGCCGATTAAACGCGTAATCGATAAGATCAATCTAAGTAACTCCTCGGCTGCCGCGCCGTTGCTGATGGCGAGATTACTCGGAAGCGCTACTTCGTTATGATTCCGCGGCGTGTATACGAGCGGTATTAATTCAATCTTTCACGCGTGCACGAGCGGGAGCAGGTAGCGGCGCGTCTTGTCACGGGAAATTAAGATTAACATTCAGAGGTGGCGTGTACGCGAGGTCGTTAGCGATATTTACAAGTACGTATGCCGGAGCAATAAACTCGTTGCTGCGTCTTATCTCGGCGTACCGTAAAGCAATAATCGAGCCGTTATCCCGTGCTGTAGGCGAGAACGGAGCTCATCGACGATACCGGGGGACACTTTGCGGCGATCGCGTTGCCACGCGTTGGCGAACGACTATCTTAACATAAAAAAAAAAAAAAAAGGGAAAGAAGAGAAACCAACATTGGAGAAATAACTTTGCCACGTGTGATCTTAATTCCATAAAAGTATGAATTCAAAGATGACTTTTAAGACCGTCTCAAAGTGTCATAACTAATCACAGAGCCGTATATAAATGATTGAATTCAAAGATGACTTTTAAGACCGTCTCAAAGTGTCATAACTAATCACAGAGCCGTATATATTAGCATCTTAAGACATTATACTTAAGACAGTCTTAAAATAAGAACGGACCACGAATGGCCGGCCTTGGAAGGGTAAAACTTAAGGGCGAGAACACGAAGTCTTGCATATAATGCATTGTACACGAGAAAACGGACCAATCAAAGCATTTTATTTCCTTTCTTTCTGTGAAACAAAAGACTCTGATTGGAGGGGTTGATATTCTTATGTCTTATTACGTTATGGGTTATGCAAGAATCTGTAGGGCTCCTGCCCTAAGCATCGCTAGTTTGTCCCGTGAAAAACAAATCGTAAAACTAGATTCTTCCGCTGCGGAATCCCGACGCGATCGCGCAGATTTTCCGCAAAGAGACGCGCTCCGCGTCGTAAGTTCCGACTGCCCCTGGTTTAAATGTTCGGCGGTGTTATCGGTGTCGAGTGGTAGCTCGTTCGTTGAGGCAGAAGGGGAGACGGGAGAGCAGGTTGCAACAGAAGAGAAGAAGCATTGGCCTGGCAAAGTGTTTAAGAGCGTTATCTTCTCGGCTATTAGTCTTTCTTGGTGTGTGGCCTCCGGTCTCACCGGTCGTCCTGCTCTTGGAGAGCACGAGCTCGTGCAAGGGTTAAGTTTAAGTAGCCCCCTTATCTCGGCTCACCATCTACATCCCGGGAGATTCATGGAGAGGATCAAGGAGAGTCGAGGCAGGGTGGAACGGGGGGGAAGGGGAAACAGGAGAGACGGGGATGAGGCGCGAAGATCGACGCGAATTCCGTCGCTTCCGAATGTCATGGGGAGGCCCATTCATGTGATAAGCATTCGCGAATTGCGATTCATCGACACTTGACCGAGAAAACATCTCCGACGTACCACGACGTCGATGCGGGGAAAAGAAAACATCGAATTTTCAAGGAACATAATTCTGCCAATTGGCACCTGATACGCCACGATTGGGAAGTCGAATTGTGTAATTGATAAAAAGAGAGATATAATTTTAACCGTTAACACAGTTGATTTCGTACACGGAAAAATAGATTGATTCAGCAAAGCTTACTGCGCGATTCTACGTCATTAAATTATGTCTGTAATTATCAGTATGCTAATTCAACTAAATCTTTGCTACAATAAAAATTGCTAATGTAACAAGTTTTTTTTCACTACAGTGGTAAAAGTACGCGTCATCTTAATTAATACGTTAAAAATTTTTAACATTTTTGTTAAAAATTTTGATCTATATATACATATACTGAATTGATTTTCGTAGAAAATTTCTTTGCTGTATTAACAAAGCTGTACAACTTTGCTATTTTAACATAAAGAAGCTGGCTATCCGTATATTACATCTATATTGATTCAAATTCTCTGAATCATGCCTATTTCCACCAATGCAGATTAACTTTAATCTCGGTTCAACTTACTGTTAATCTTTTTCTAATTTTTAGAATTAGAAAAAGACGAAGAGCGTAAATTGAACTGAGATTAAAGTTAATCTGCGCATTAGTGGAAATGGGCATCAGTGAAGTTTATTTAGTTGTTTTAATAAATCATTTTTTCCGTGTAACATTTGTACATGCAGGAGCTTTCGATTTAAAAAAAATCGAAATTCAATTCCAGGTGTAATGATCTTTGTCATGCGGATGTCTCTTTTTCCATTCGATGTCAGGTCGCGCGCCGTAATTACCATAAGTGAAGCTATGACAATCGATTAAGTGCGATTGAGGAAGGGGGGAATCATCCGACAGTTTAAATAACAAGTGGATGTGTCCTTTGTTAATACGGTTGGTTTATTAATAGGGCCGGCTGTAGGACGCTGAATCCCGTATTAGCCTGGTGTGAGCCCATTGTGGTAGAGAACGCACGGTGCACGTAATTCCCGCCAGATTGATGGCCAACTATTACCAGAATTTATCACGCCTGCCAAGCGACTATTGTGACGTATGTGTAAATAAAAAGAAATGATCCTGGCGAGCAGGGTACCTCCTTGTCCGTGACACGGAATATCGTCGTCGGTCACCTTCGGAACACGATGACGTTCGGATTTCGCGGATGCTCTCTATAAAACTTTACGACTCAAAAGTTCGACTTGTTTAATGATGTACATTTGATTGATTACGCACATTAATATAATCACAATAAAGAAAATTTATTCGAAAAAAAGAATCGTCAAACATGCACCATGTCCTCGCGCGAAGCGGTTTCTGATTAACTGAGCAAAATTTACAGACACACCAGAGATGACGAAGGAGTCTTATATGGATTTCGCTAGGATGTCTCATCAACAAGAAAAAACCGGACTGTTATGACTGTTGTAAAATATTATGACAATCCTAACGTGATCACGATGTGCATAACAATGCCGCGATCCTTCTGGCTGTAAAGATCTTTTTAGGATTACAGTCTCTCGTATCATTCGGAGATCCGACGACATTAATCGAGCCATAATCGCGACAAATTTGTCTCGATTAATCACCAAAGAGCTCGAGATATCGTTTTTGGCGACCAGATCAAATTCAAAGATTTCCGAGAGCCGATAACTCTCATTGAACGCTCCACGCCGGGTCGTAAACATCCCATTTAACTTTACCCCGCTGGTTCGCACCAACCGAATCAAAAACACCGTAAATTAAACGGGTATTATCTACAGATTGTGGCTACTTTTTGTTCGACGCGCCGCGCAATAATCTCGTTATTTATTGGACCGCGACTGACGCTTCCGTAAACACGAAGTAGGATGCGTGTGATTCGCGAAGAGTCGTTAATGTAACAAGCCGCTGGACGACTGTAGGCTGTATTTTACGCCGCTAATACCCCCTGTCAGGGATGGCTCGTTCAACCATTCTCAAACGAAACTAAAATAAACGTTGTGAAACGAATAAAGATATAACGTAGAGCCAAAAAGGACATATACACGTATCTAGCGGGCGAGGTATTACGTGACGGCAATGCAACAATAGAGACTTTCAGGAAAAAGGCGAAATGAATAAAAATCCAGAGATTTTGAATATAAGACGAATATTAAAGGAGCATTTATTAAGAAGGATGATCGTTTTTATCTTCGAGGTGAGCTAAGTTGCAATCTGATTCGCGATTCTTCATGCTGCTAAAGGTGGATCTTCCACGAGCTGCTCAAACCGGCCGTTTCGGCGACAAAAAGGATCACATGGTCAAAAATTGACGAGTATCAAGCGTCAGTTTTGAGCAGCTCGTGAAATTGTACCTTTATACAAAGAGCTAACTATCGTGCGACAAGAACAGTTATAAATTGAAAACACAACAAGAGGGACTTTTCCCTTGTCACGTTGTCCTAAATATTTGTACAGGCAGATTAGTCGCGCAGCCAAATGTAACGCGCTTTGAGAAACAAAATTCTGCGTTGCGGGAGAAGAAAAATAGTCAACTTGTCTCTTTTTTTTTCCAGACAGGCTGAAAAGGAACTCGGAAACATCCGGAAAAAGAGCGTGACATGAAGGGTCGCGCCAAAAGGTTTTCTATATTTTTCACAGGAAGCATTGTTTAATGATCGGTCAATGAGATTTCCGACGGGCGAAACATGGGATTATGTTTGTTCCGAAATATTTCTTGACATTTCTGTATTTGAATAGTATAACCTCGAAACTCTGCATGTGTTTGCGTGTGTCCTGTGATAAATCGCCTTCGCGTTTAGTCGTTTCACGTTTCTCAACATTGAGTTGAAGTTGGTGACTCTCAACGTGACTTCTTTAACATAAAGAATTCTTCTATTAAAAAGAGAGTAAAAATATTTCTCATGTCATAACAGTTGCTTTACATTTACTCCGATTCTCAGGTAATTCTCACTTGTGACTCTCATAACTCAGTTGAATGCGTTCTCCTTTTGCATTCTGAGAAGTGAGATTCAACTGAGTTTTTACCTACAAACTGCATAAGATCGAGACTGTGTGCTTTATTGAATCTCGTAGACTCACTTTAAAAGTGAAGTTATAAAAACCTGTGTTGTTATTTGTTAATTTTACCAAAGTAGTGACGTCATTAATCTGAGTATTTTATACTCAGCTCACTTCAGACTCAGTTTCACTTGTGTGTAAAGCAACTATATTATCAATATGTGTTCAAATATAAAAAGAGTGATATTGGTAATTTGTTTCGTTAATTTCTTTAGTAGTTTCCTTGGTTGTCAAAAAGAGGGAAAAATTAATTATTGCGTAGCGTGCACATTGTCAAGGTAAAGAGTTATTCTTCTCTCGATAGCACGAGAATATCACTAAAAAGAGAAGGAAGGCGAAGAAGAAGGCGAAGAAGAAGAAGAAGAAGAGCGAAGAGGCAAGTGAACGCGAAAGGGCTCGTGCTTCCGGCCGATCGCCTCGTTAGCATCGCCGTGTTTCCAGTTGGTGAACGATAACCGCTCGTTAACGGCGATTAAACGGCGAGCTAAACATCGTGGTGCCGCGAGACGAAACAATCTCGCAGGCACGTTGAGCCCCGATTAAAATAAACAAGGTGCTGCTCGCCGCCTCCTGCAATTGCTCGCTCGCTCGTTTGCTCGCTCGCCTCCGCTCCGCGTTTTGTTGCTCTCTTCGCCGCTGTTTCCGCACGATATCCAATCGAGCGAGTTCGTATTTCGAATACACACCGCGCAATCAGGCGCTGCTCGCGCTACCAAAGCAATTAGTACTTTTAAAATAACAACGTAGAAACAAGAAAAAGGAACGCTCGTACAAAACTTGAGCTGTCCTCCTCAATAAATTGTTTATCGCTAATAATATCAAATTTGAAAATTCCTCCAGGAATAAAAAGAACGAATATTTCTGCAAATGGGAATTTATTAGAATTCAGTAGTAATGAATCTTATCACGGTTCATCCCTTAATAGATAAAAAATTGTATCATCTAGTTGAGATTCTTTTGCTGTCAAAAGCTTCTTCAACGCTTTTTTTTTTCATTTACACTGAAGATTTTGATGACCTAGTTTAAGACATTCCGTTTTCCATTAATTGTGAGATATTTCGAGATAACTTTTATTCGATAGGCCTGCAATGTGTCGGCGAGCGCGTAAGCTCAAAGACTCGTAGAGAGGAAGAAACATTGTGGATAAGAGCATAGAGAGAAGAGAGAGAAGGAATATGCTGAAGAGAGGGAGAGAGAGAGAGAGAGAGAGAGAGAAAGAATCGTGAGAGAGTCCGGTTGTTGTGTGCCGGCAGAGTCGGGGGTCTTAATAAGATGGAAAGAGATGCTTTGTGTTGGTGGTTGCACGAAGAGGCGGCCGATAGAGGCAGCCGAAGGGCGGCAGAGTTTACACCTCACCTTGAAAAGGCGTCTTCGTGCCTTACTCGGCTCCTCTCCCTTTCTCCTACCTCTCGGCTTTCTCTCCCTCTCCCTTCCCGCTTCGTTTCGTCTTGCACCTCTTCCATCTTCTCCACCTAGTCTTCTTCTTCGTGTTTGCCCGCCTCGTTAACGCCTCGCGGCGGCCAGAACGGACGCTGCACACGCAGCTATTTACCAGCCGCCTCTTTGGTTCACATTTCTCCCTCCCTGAAGACCTCCTTTCTTCCCTCGCGCCAAGAAACGTCGATATTTTTAGCCCTTTTAGAATCGGTTTCACCAAAATATTACGTACTACTTTTTTTCCTTGCTGTTTTATAATATCGAATAATCGCGATAATGCATTTTGAGATCTTCTTCAAATTTGTATATGGAATAGTACGTTCAATAGAAAAAAAATAAGGTTTTACAATTTATCATTATTAAATATTAACAATATGTAGGTTTGTCAAAAATTAGAAGCAGTAGGACTTTAAATTTATAAAATTTTTATGGAGTTATTAGACGTGATAATTTAATTTAATTGAATTAATAAGAATATCTTTTAATTATTAATTCAATTATAAATAGCTTAAAATCAATTATAAGTAATTCGTGATTTTAAATTGATAACCTGAAATTTCCATTGGTAGATATCGCGACATTCGGTACTGGCATTCAAAGGCGAGACGACTTAGAGAGTTTCACGCAGGATACAAGAAAACCATTAGCGGCCACTATCGTCGTGACAAGAAGTTAAATTAATTACTGGAACCTAAAACAGGACACGGTGAGGTAAAGAGCGAGACGAAAAAGCAAAGGAGGAACAAGAGAGATGAGGAAAAAGGGGAGCGTCGCATGCCATTGAACATTCCGGAGGTCCCGATGACGCGTTTCGAATTAGGACGATACGAATAATGGGCCTGTGGACATCAAGGAAAAACCGTCCCATAATTCCTCATCGCGAAATTCCAGACTGGCCAAACCTTCCGCAGAATCCGTACCACGAAAAATATGGCCGGTTTTTAGAAAGCGAGTGACTCGGCGAAGAACGTCGAGTCGATGTTGGCATTTTTCCGTCTAGTAATGCGATAATGAAAAATAATTGGAGTGATAACATGTTATTTGAAGTTATCTTGGTTCAATACAGATTTTATCGAGCAAAAATATAAATATAATATGTTCATCAATTCAAAAATTATTTATATTCACCCTGAATGTGAATCTCCAAGAAAAATTTTATTCGAAATGCATATAGATATATAATAATTTACATAACGTGTATCATATCGAATAATATTTTTTTCGGAGAAAACATTGTATTAGAATGTAACCCTCCTGTGTGTGTGTAAGTATATAAAATTATTTAAAATTAAAAATAATAAATATTCGCTCGTATATATGGGGGTGTAAAGCAAAATAAGTAATATAAACAAGGTCAATCAATTTAAAAAACGAACAGAAGTTAGATATTGTATATGTATCTACGTATAATTTCTGCTTGTTTTACAAATTAATTAACCTTGTTTATATCACTAATTTATATTGTCATGTTTATATTGCTTATTTTGCATATAAAATTAAGTGTTTAATATAAAAGATGCAACAATATAGTGTCTTTTACGTGAAACATTTGATTGGTCAGTTTTTCTATGCACGATACATTGTATGTAATTTTTGTCTAGGTAAACTTAAATGAAAAAAGGAATATTAATAGTTAAAAAATACTTAGTCGATATATGGTATATTTTATCCGGAATTTTGTATTTCTACGTTGAACTAAAAAAATATTGAATGTTCGATATATTATATCGAATGGCGATAAACATGTTTAGTTTAATATTTATATCGAAATTAGCTCGTACGAGCTCAATGAAAGTTACTCGTTATGACTTTCATACTCGGCCGGTGGTCCTAAAAAATGTTTTCAACGAGGTATGTCAATTCTGTCGATGCAATCTGGTCCCGTCTTTTGCAGCAGGTTTTTACGCAGTCCCTTCTCACGCGAGCGGCGCCGTCATCCTCTTTATCAACATCTCGTTTGTCGCGCGATCGATAAAATGTGTTGCCGATAAAATGGCCAATCGATCGTGTGCATGCACTCGGCGGCAAGGTTTCCGCTTAATCGCCGGCGATGATCCCGATCGGCCGCAGCCGTATCTCGCGCGCGTAAATTTTTGCGCACGAACCTACGACGACGCGTAATCTTGATCTTCGTGAAAAGATCCCGCCGTTCGGATACGGTGGAGTCTTTAAAAGTAAGTCTGGCCAATCTCCTAGTTTGATTAAAAATAGCGCACGCACGTGCACTTACACAACTGTAAAAGGTGAAATGCGTTTCGCATATATGAATTTTTTCACGTGCTCAGTCATCATTTGATTGGTTTCAACATTTTTCATCTGGCCAATCAAAAATAGGACAAGACTGACCAGACTCTTGCTTCTAGGAATATTAAAATATGAAACGCGCGCCGCGCCGCGCCTGTGGTGTAATAAGATAGGTGTAAAAACCGGAGTACAGACATTTGCATATAACGCATAATGTATAAAGTGTAAGAAAGTTAATCAATCGGAGTCTTTTAATTCCAGAGAAACGGACGAAAACGAAGAAGTTTGTTTGATTTTCATTCTCTTATGGATTATATGTTAGATAAAATTTGATGCTCCCGCCGTAATATTCCTATATGGAAACATAATAGGGGAGTGAAATTTGATTAGCTGTTTCAGTTGCTTCTATTATTATGCGCAGGAAGGTGCACTTGGGTCGAAATTTCAATGGTTGTTTCCAGTATTGCTATCGACATTGTGCGCAAAGTTCTATTATATCATGGCCGCGCCATCGACCCGGCGATCACCGATTCGATCGATTATTTTTTATTATTAATCTCGACTCTGCTTTCGTCCGCGTTAAATCACACGCGACGAATCCGGTCGGTATCAGATCCAATGGCGATAAGGAATTTGATAATGGATGCCGGTCGTGATGCTGGTCTCACGACAAATTACCGGCCATCGGAATTACTCAGGCGTTATCGTCGATCTAGACATGCTCGTTGGTACCGGATGGAGGCATTTTCGAGATGGGGAAATGCATTCTCCGTGTACCTCCGAGAATGAAAACCTCGCGACGACGGATCTTTAACGGCCGTCGCGCGGATGTTTTGACACGGCCCGACACGGAGGGAACAGACATTTTTCCCGAAACCCAAAGAAGCCCTATCTCGAACGCACTAACCCAGAAATGCGCGTGGCCAAGAGAAATCGATGACAGATGAAACTCGAGAAGCGGCGAATCCGAGAACACAAAGACCAAAACGATTTCAATGATATCGGGTTACGATTTTTACTGGTGCAATCTTTTCCCGATCGATGGAGAACTGTGTTCACATGCGGCACGAAGGACAGAACGAACATGTAGGGTGTATAGTTCACATGTTCAGATACGTACAACGCAAAATGCCAATTACGTCTAAACACTTTAGGCTGTATATGTTATGATTCGCTAATTTCATAAATATATAAAATTGTAAGCTAAGTAAAATAATGATTTATACTTACGCAATATTTAAGCGATTAACTTACATCTATATTATCTGTTTGAATAATTATATACGTTAAAATAAATCATGCGGATAGGCACACAAATTGGAGCGCACTGATTAAAAAATGAAATATAAAAAGAAATAATTAAAAAACCGATATTAATTTGAAGCAGACAAAATTAAAGGCACATTTAATAATTAATTCTCAGTAATGAATAAGTTGTCGCTTAAAGGCACCCTAATATAGGAACAGTTATCTTTTCGCGAAAAATTTGAAATCTGCAATTTGTTAGCCGAGACACATGGCGTGTCTGTTAACTGCATATAAAAAGAGGCAACATAAATCGCGCGTATAACGATGATCCGGCCACGTGGTTAATTGTATCCGACGACATCATAATTTCGACGCATAATTTTACGCTCCTGCCTCGTAATTCGTATGCAAGACAGATTTATGTCGAATAATCAGCGTCGGCGATCAGAACAATGTCGATATAATGCCTCCGCGCCACTTTGATGATCAATGGCTCATCGTGCGCTCGCATGACTGATATTGAGGGGAGTGCGTAATCGGTTCGTGGGACGGCACACGGTTACTTCGAAAATAGTCAGTAAAGAAATTTGCCTCCGCGCGGGTAAATGACGATAAAATAACGATAAGGAAAAAAGGAATCCGCGAATTCGATATTAACGAAGACGACCGGCGAAACGTCACAGCGGGCGCCAGCAGATATTCAAAAAGACGCGATTACGGGCGATATTTCCACGCTTTCGCTGACGAAATTTATATATTCGCGATAAGAAAACCAGTTTTTGAAGGACGTTAAAGAGAAGGGCGATAATGAGATCTGAGAACGATGAAAGTTACATGCCGATAAAGAAACCAGCTCACGTCTTGTCATCCGCGTCTGGCGGCTCGCGCGAATCGCTCAGAACGTTCTTCTCTGGAAGAATTTTTATTACGTAATAAAATTTCCTTTCCTTTTTTGCACGATTAATTGCATAAAATTAAAAATTCAGAAAATAGTAATAAATTTTTTCTTAACGATTCTACCTGTGATATGTCAAACGACAAAACTGATTGTCAAGAGCAAATGTTCAATGCAAAAATATGTGAGCACAAAAGGGATAATGGTACGCGTGCGACGTAAAGATGAAAGGAAAGATCAAGGAACACTGTAGATTTAATACTTCCGTTCGATATCCTCTATCACGATCGATACTCGGAATCTTTCGTGGAGTTTATTATGGCAACATGGATGATGGCCGCAAAACCGGTCGTAGCGCGATGAAGAAGAAGATAGAAACGGAGAAGGGATTGAAGATCGGAGGCTGATACACGGTGTAAAGTATATGAAGTAAAGGCGCCGGTAAAAACGGCAGATTCGACACGTGCTTCGTACTCCCATTCGTATCTCCGATCGTGATTGGCACTTCGATCTTCTTGCGAAATTTATTATTGCTTCGGGAGCGGAGAACCGGTCTACCGTAAGCGAAATCGACGTGGGAAGAAGATGGGAGGTGAAAATGCACGAGGAAAAGATGAAGAAAGCTGCAAGAGAAATTTACAAATCAGACGTATGCTCCATGTTGTCGACTTCACTCAAGTCAATTGCAACAATCTAATTCTTTATACTACAACATACTTATAATGTCAATATACTTGTAACTTTTATAAATAAAAATGGATTTTTAAAAAACAAATCTAACATAAAAATACAACAATTGATACAATTTGTCTTTAAAAGTCACCTTACAATTAGATGTTGTAATGTACACAGAATTTTAAAATTAATTCAATAAGAAAAATATAATTATTTCATGGAAAAAAATTTAAAAGCCAACAGATGGATCTGTATTGCTAGCAAGCGAGATTTTCTGGCTTCGCGCAATACATGATAATTAATTTGGACCGTGTCTTAATTTTGAAAATTGATATTAATCTCCGAAACAAGAAAGGGGATTGAAAATGGTAGAAAATATTGGCGCGCTCCGGCCAAGGGAAAAGGCAAAGCACGGAAAAAAATGGTAGAAAGAGAAAACGTGTACAAGGTAAGGGAAGTGGTCGGTTGCCGCCCCATTAATTAACTGCCCCTCTTCGCAGCCCTCCGCCCCCGACTGTTCCACCAAGGGCGCAGCCATTCACAGCTTGCTGCACTGATCTTTCCCCCTTCTTCTCCTCCTCCTCGTTTGTTCTATCGCGTCGCTTTTTTTCTTTTCTCAAGCAGTTTCTCGAACGTGCGGTTAATTATATTGAGGTACAAAAGAAGACGCAATTACAAATTAATAATTATTACGCAGTATACTACCCTAACAGTAAACGTTAATTCCAATTTAGACATAACAGTATATTACACATGGAAGTCGAAAATGGTGTTATGAAATTTATATCAGAATATTTTTTTAAAAATTAGGTAAATTAGAAACGTACAAAATAAAAAAATTAAGAGATTAGTGGGTTATGTCTTGAAATCGTGTAGACTTAATTATATGAAATTCTAAAGTGATGACTATTTTCCGGTAAGTGAAACTCATTTCAAGCTCGTCAAGAAATCTATAATTGAAAGAAGTGAGCGAATTGCAAATACAGGTCGACACGTGCATTGTAGTTCTATGGCGTGAGCATATGATCTCACGAACACTTACATTTTATGTAGATTGTATTGAACACATTGTGTTGAAAATATTAATTAAAGTGATTAAACAAAGTTGCCAATTCACCATAGCAATTGCATCAGAACCTGTTAAGCGATTAACGAGAAAATAGGCCTGTCAGAACGAAACATTGCATGTGAAGTAAGGATCATACCCTTCCCTTCTATATGAAGGGGTGAAAGCCGTAGTGGTGTAAGTCACTTTTTTTAAATCTACCTATTTAAATTCATTGGTGCAGTGTGCTGAAATAAATATGTTGAAAAAAAAAAATTAAGTAGATAACTCATCTTCCCAATATCAACATTCAATTTATTGTTCAATCACCCTTCAATTTTTAATTTAAAAATTTATTAGAACGGGACCAATAGAACTTTTTATTTCTCAAAATTATAATTAGTTATCATTAAGAGACTTATACGGCTTTCACCCCCTTATATACCAAATTACGAGTCTAGGAAAATCGATATCATTTATTATAGCCTTAAAGCAGACAGAAATAAAGTTCAGAGTACACTCATTTCTATTCTCTTAAACTTGAACGTAAAATATCTCATTTATCATAGCATTATCTATACAATCGTATTATATTAACGAATTATAATTCTTTGCGTCCAATTCTCAATGCTAACTTTAAGGGATCCGATTTCATCGCTAATTTTCCATTCACGATTACGCAAGATTTTGCAGGAAATTGTGCAACTCGTTCCATGCTTATTAACTTGGAAAGGAGAGACACGTTGTGAACACGGGTACGAGATAAATAAGACGGTAGAAGATTTAATGCCGTTATTTAAGGGATCCCGTCGTCGCGAGCGATCCCACGAAACGCGGACGCAGGCATGCACCGGCGGGGACCATATCGGCAGGGACGATTACACGCCGTGGAAGCCATTGTTGTCGTCCTATGGAAATTAATTGAATGTATTTGAATAAGCGCGTTGTTCGCCGCTTGTTCCTACTTGCCCACCTACGCCGAACACGCGCGAGTCATAAACCGTGCTCGCGATCAAACAACTACAGGGTGCCTCAAAGGGCGAACGGTACCGTACAACGAGAAATTTGCTCGATATAAAGGATAAGTTGACAAAGTTAATATAGAATTAAACGTTAAAATACAATACTAAAGATAAAATACTCCTTAAATTCTTTAGAGCAGAATCTCACTCTAAAAAGTGAATATTAACAAAGTTAATATATAGAACTCTAAAAGTTAAAGTATCAAATAAAATACTCTTTAAATTCTTTGGAGTAGAATCTCACTCTAAAGAGTGAAAATTAACAAAGTTAATATATGTAGAGAATTAAATGTTAAAATATAACATTGAAGTATATATCACAGATAAAATATTTTTTATATTCTTTGGGGTAGAATTTTACCCTAAGAAGTGAAAATTGAGTCAGCTTGAAAAAGAGTGGCTCAATTTTCAAACTTTAAGAGTGAGATTTCATTCTTTAGTGAAAGATTCACTTTAAAAACTTTAGATAGAGTACTTTTTTTACTGTAGATAGCAGAAAAAATATTTTTCATACTTTCTGCAGAGTCTCGCGCGACGTGTTGCGACCGGAAGAACGATGTGAGCACAGGAGTCGCACGCGATTATGGTCTTCGATAAATGTATGTACGACATCGTCGTAAAGTTGATGGCAGTAAAATACCTGCAAAGAAAATAAGTCGCGCAGTCGCGACCGCGATTAATTACCCGAACCGCAAAGGCGTCATTAAATCCTCTCGGGTCGCGGCGGGCTGTCACGAGCGTGTAAAATGAGAATATTAAAGCCGCGGATTCGTGGAAATATCGAGAAAATCGAAAACGACATGTTTCAATGCGTTGACGTTGTTCGCGACAAATGCGAGACAGTGGATTTTAAAATCTTACAGGTATAAATTCTTCAATTTTATTTAATTGTCGATTGAATTTTTAAAGTAATACAATTTATGAACAACACGACATGTAACGTTAAAGTTCCGAATTCCTCAAAATGGAATATATTAGCAAATGTTTGATAGGATTGCTCGCCATTACGGGAAGTCGAGTACAAAAGCATTAGGCAATTTTCATAAATTAATTTTGATACAATTGTTTGATATGTCTTAAGAATTGATTAAATTCTGATAAAATTTATAACTTTAGAATGACTATTATCTCATATATATGGACCATATACTGATATACAAATGCATTCCTGTGCGTGCCTTTAGAGTTCCTGATGCACGCATCGGTATACTTATACAGACGACGACAGGTACGAGATAGTAAGAGTCACCGGGAGAGCTGTGTCTTCTTATACAATGCACAATGGTTGCGTTCCGTGCGTTACACAGTTATTTGTTTATTTATTAACTCGCGCTCGTGTTTCGTGCCGTTACCACAAGGCTCGCGGATTAAGTTTCTCTGACTACTGGTAGCGCAAGTCAAGACAAAGCGGTTCGCAATCCTCTCTTCGAGGATTAGGCGGATTTAAACTTGAAAATATATCGAATAAAATTTGAAACATATTTTCAGCGCATTTTCCATCATTTGATTATAGCCAATAATCCTATAAAATTATTCATAGCATCTTTGATTAAAAAAGTTTTTCTTCTTTTTTTCATTGATTTTTGAGATTCCTTCTCTTTGATCTGGTTTGACTTTTAATATGGTTTGTCAGAGACAATATATCTTGTCTCTGTCCATCTACTCCGTTTCTTTATTTCATCTCACAAAGTACAACATTATGAAACGGTAATTTTAGCCTTTTGTCGCGGATGTTAAAGAAGGTAATAAGTTGATAAGTTATACGGAGTTGACGTGTGCGACGAAGAAACACGGAGGATAGGAAAAAAGAAGAAGCGCAGGAGAGAACCAGGGCCCGAGGGAAGACCAGGCGATGACGATCCTTTCCCACGTCGGTCATCGTCGACCTCAAACTGGTCATCGGATCCTTGCTCGTAACGAATGAAGGAAGTGGTCGATAAGATCACTTTACAGCGCTGATGCACCTCGTATTTTGTAAAACTCTTCTCTGCGCGCAGCAAATTTTTTTGTCAATTGCGACCGATCGATTTAATGAATATGTTAATTCCTAGATTGCATATTAAATAAAGAAATATTATCCTTGGAGATTTCCATCTCTCTCTCTCTCTCTCTTTAATATGTTATACAAATCAATATAAAAAATCGATACAACTACCGCTTGATCTTTTAATGTGTAAATTTACAGGCTTTGCAATATCGATACATAAAATAAAAACTTCGACTATCGCGCGATTAACCTTATTGAAGGTTTATTTGATCCGGACATTATTGAGATACGATAATTCAAGGTACTCTTAATTATATGGCTCGTGTATAGATATATGTATATAAGTTCGCCTCGTTGCTTGGTGTGCGTACACTTGGCGTGAGATACGAACACATCCCTCGATACGAATGCGATCGCCGGTCATTTTTACGATTCGTGCTTTGACGTAATCGCGCGATGAAGTCGTCCTCAAGAGTATCGGGATGCGACAAATACATAGAGCGATATTACGGGGCATTCAGCGCGCGAAGTAAGTCCGCCATAAGGACGAGCAACGCCATGACGTTCTTTTGACCCGTTTGACCCCATGCACACTTCTCACGATGCATTATGGCGGCCGCTTGGAAGGCCCTCGGCCCTTCCTTCATCCTTTCCCCGTTGAAACTCGGTGGACCAACCAGATTACGTCTTTCTCTCTCTTCCTCGCTCGTTGCTTTTCTTCTCTCCTCACTCATCTCCCTCCCTCTCTCTCTCTCCCTTTTCTTTCCGTTCTCTTGCTTGGTCTACCTTTCTCCCATTCTTCGATTGTCCTCTCTCCGTTGTTTCGCCGTTGCTCTTACTCTATCTCTCTTTCTTTCTCTCTCTCTCTCTCTTTCTCTTTCTCTCTCCTTGTCTTTCGTGTTGTCGCCGCATTATCCCACACATAATCGAACGCCGCGCACGCGTAAGAAAGACCCACGGTTTTCGCTCCTCACTTCCTTTACTGCTCACGCCGCCCGATTTGTGGTTTGCGACTTAAGCATGATTCACAGAGAAGTTTGCAAAAAAAATCATACTAACAATTAACACGCCTATCGACTCTTTTATTATCACCGAAGTTCTTTAAAGCGCAAGAGGGACGTAATATTTGATTAGCAACGTTTTGTAATAAAAATTTTAATTATTTAAAATTGTAGCTTTAGCTCCTCTTTAATTCTATTCCAAGAATATTCAGTGTTATTTATCCCGTTTAAACTTATGTTTAGTTGGAATCTAGTTGGAATCTAGTTGGAATCGTTTTTCGCAAATAGTGAATGGATCAAGTATTATTCCGAAGCGTAGGCGAAGCCTGATGACACATTCTGTTAACGGGTTCCGCCCTGAACACCATGTGCATCGTGACGGATGAATCTCAACGAATTACAATACGTTAGAACAACAAGGTGATAATAATAATGATGATAATAACGATAATGATAGCTGAGCTAAAATAGAAACCGGAATACGCTATAACAGTCAAAGCTGTTTCCTGTAAAAGGTTGCATCCTCGGCAGGCAGGTCGCGTATAACTGGTTCTATACGCGATATAAAATTGTTTTGAAACGTCGATGAGACTTTAATTATGATTCGTCGGCTTCAAGAAAAAACCGATATATAACATATTCTTCTCTGATACTTTTTGTCAATGATATTTTTGGTCGTCATTTAATTTCAACCATTATAGAAAAGCTGTGTTACGTATTCTAGATATTATTCAAAAATTGATGTGGACAAAGAGAGAGGCAATATGATCCATGAAAAATAATTAACCGCTAAAATATCAAACATTTTAGAAAACACGATAACCTGTTTCAAAACGCCTTGGTCCTTTCTCGCCGTTGACTGGATCAAGAAGAGAGGAGAGGAGCATAAGGAAATCGAGAGGAGGGAGAGCGATTTGTCGCTGTAAAGGTATGAACGATCGCATCGGGGTTAACGGAGGTAACCTCGACGTCTGGACACGCGGGAAACAAATGCTCGTGGATTTACGAGGTTATGCCTGTGCGAAGATAACGGCGCGTGAGAGGTCGGGTAGCCCCCCTCGAAAGGAACGTTAAGGCAGCGCTAATCCTGTGCTCACATTAGTAAAACCCGCCACGGACAGCCGGCAATAAGTAACATCGGACACGGAGAGGATATACCACGATTGCGTACCGCAGTTGCGAAAGTTCGAGTGTATTTATGTTTATCGATTAAGCATTTTTTCGCGTCGAAAGAATTTGAGAGAAAGAGAGAGAGAGAAACCAGAGATGCTCCAGTTACTATCCGCTAAACGCAAAGTAATATTATCAATGTGTTGTATAATTTCTTACTCAATAATGTAACTGTTACGCGTACAACATGTGTTTATATTACATAATGTTGAGTTGAGGGAAATTATAATATTTGATGTTATTCTCTCTCAAAGAAATATGAATGTATAATTAGAAAGGACTCGTAAGTTTTGAAATAACAACAAACAAAGAATTTCAAGACTGATAACAGTCAGTGAAAAGGGATGCGTAAATTATTAAATTGGAATGATTCACTTTATTTTATTTGGCATATAATCTCATATATCATATATAAAAAATAAAGGAGACATATGTCCTTTATTCCGAAATCTCAAACGTTTTAACTTTCTTTGGAATTTGATATTGCTATTATTCTCTAAATACATTCTCTAAAACTTTTAACAAAATCTTACTTTTAAAGATTCAAATTGAGTCACTTGTTTTCAAACTTGACTCAATTTCACGAAGTGGAATCGCATTCCAAATAATTTAGAGAACATACTTTATATTTGTTACTTTTAGTATTCTGCTTTAGTTATTTACCATTTATTATGAATTATTTTAGTTTCCAACTTATTTAAAATATTAAAAACGAATTTACAATAATGTTAGTAATCGACCGATGCGACTAATTTTAAGTAGAAATAAACTTATTTAGAGAGAGTCAGAGAGAGCTGGCTGTTAGTATTTCTTAATAATATGTTTGCACAAATTTCTATATACATTTTCCAGTTCTGCAAACTGCACTCTGAGTATTTTCAGTTTCGAACCGAAGCTGTATTGAAAATATTAGTAAAATTTTAAGGAACTATATATATATATTTTGTATATTCATATATACGTATTGAAAAGTTGCATTGCCAATAGCTCGAAACATGTTGCGACAACAAAGCCAGCTGCGCGTAAATCGCTGCTATTGTCCGCCAGCAAATAGACGCCTATTCGTTGGCTTGGCCAATAAATAAATTCTCAGGACGTGCGATCATTTGTAGTGAACGCGCGTCGTAAATTTTTGCGGGGGCCGCGGGATATTTAACCGGTATCAGTATGATGAATGCTTAATTTTCCCGGGTGCTATTTTTTCGTTGTGGCGAGTGAATTATTATTCGAAATCGCGCGCGTGTGGGTTGATCTCCGTGCGAGTGCTCTGTAATCAGCGCTCTTTTTTCGACTGATATGTTCGTAGGATAAGCAACTCGCGTATGAGAAAGCAAAACGGTCTATTTATCGCTTTCCAACAACGACGATTATCGCGTTAGCCAATTGATTACCATGACACGCGATTGATTTTCAATTAAAGGCAAGGAAAAGATACGAATCCCAAAGTAATCTTATCTATTAAAATATTTTTTTACTCTAAACATATTTGCTGGAAATGATGCTTTTAAAGTCATTATTTCATCCAAAATCAATTTCTTACAAAATGTCAAGTTAGATTATCGTTAGAGGAAATATTGGCTGCGTTCGGCGAAAAAAAGCTGCAGTTTTGTAATTGTTGTAAGATTCTTTGATATAATCTATTCTTGCTCTTAGTTCCTTGCTGAATCTAAATGTATAACTAATCTTATAAGTGAGGAGACAAATTGAGCTTAAAAAAATTTTGAGGATCTCTAATTAATATATTTTTGATTATAGTATAATAATCAATATTTTATATAAACTGTCACACTTTTTTTCGAAAATAGCCTCCTTCATTTCTCAGAACAATTACTTTTTTTGGAATTATTGCGCAATTTTTTATAAAAGTTATGTCTGTAGAGTACAGCATAAATTCTTATTTAAAAAATTAAAAATTAAACAGTTATTTTTTAGCATAAAAACACATTTTTTTTTTAATTTTTACTTAGCGATTTTCTTTATATGACTACGGTTCTTTTGATATGACAAATGCGAAATTTTTGATTGGTCAATTAATAGAATTCTTTCTTCCGATTGGTCAATCAAAAGTTTCGAAGCATTCGTAGCGTCAAGTGAACTGCACCCTAAATTAAAATTGAAATTTTTACAAAGCCGTTGTATTTTTATGTTTTACAATGTTTAAAGTAGTTCAGTAATCTTTTTTATCTCAAAGAACGAACAGTACTGTTAATATACGATAACCGGTTAAATGTGCTGAGATCATTTTGACTCTGCACTCTGGTGTAACCATTACTTTCGAAAGGTGTGACTATGAAGGGTTAAATCCGAGTCTACAATACGTGTTTTCAGCCTTAATCCAAGGACAAATAATAATCGATTATTCTCCTAGCATTCGACTATAATTGATCAATTTTTTACGGCTTAAGGCTTACAAACACCTATTGTAGATGCGGACAAAAGAATCTTACAACGATTGCAAAGCTGTCTTTTCTAGTCTGAATGCAACCATTTATTTACGTACTTTAAACATCGTTCTGTATTGCTTGCAGTTTCTATGAAAGCGATATCAAAATACATAAGATCCCTGGCAGCACGGGATTCGGCAAACGTGGTGAACGATCGAGGTAAGTCGTGATTCGCGCAGTTCGCGAATCCGATCCTGCAAGCTTCACGATTCGTATCACGTGCCGCCACGTGCGCTTATCGGATTACTCGGTTGATCATCGACCGTCATTGGACACCGGCTGCAAGTCACTGCAAGCGGCTCTCAGGAGGTACTCTATATGCGCTACTTATTACGGTCGTCTGGATCTCATTGTGATAGTCATTCGCGATCATTCGCGACTATTCCGAATCAGGGATTATATTGGGTGTCGCAAATGGGCATAATTTAACATTCGACTTTTATCAGACTTTAGTTTCCTAAGCGATTTCCGTGAAACGACAGTCATTTTTGACAAATGCAATATTTCTTATCACAGTTAGCTCATGATTATCTCTATTTTGTCGCTCAGTTGATAAATCCTTTGTCGCGTTCGCGATTCGTTATAAGAAACACGATGAACATAGTAAAACGGTGTAGAAGGAAAAAGAACGAAGAAAGAAAAAGAGGCAGGAAGGAGAAGGAGGTCGATCTGACAGAATCGGGGGTGGGGGGGAAGTCTCGTGTGAGATAGAACAACAGTCAGGCGGGGAGCGAGAAGGACAGCGGGATGAGAAACGAGAAGCGCGGCTATTAGGTTTATTTGCCGTAATTGGGGGAGCTTTAACGCGCTAAACCAAACACCGGTTATGGCCGCCATAAAACTACCCACAATCACTTAGAGCCGGCGCGCGGTACGCGCTTTTTCTCCCTATTTATTCCGCGCGACCGGCGCTGCTAGTCGCCGCGCGCGATCACGAGGATGAGCAGCAGGACGAAGTGGACGGACAGACGAACGAACTCAAGTTACCGCCGTTACCGGCGATTTGTTATTCCCCGGCTCGAGCCCAGCTACTTTCGGGTTCTTGCCTTTTATTGTCGTTTGGCACAAATTTCAATCCTCCCGCGATCTACCGAACTTAAAACGACATTGGCTGCGTTCAGCAAAAAAGCAGCTTTGCAACTCTTGTAAGATTTTTTTCTAAGATTGTCCCCCTTATCTTTAATTCCTCATTAAATCCAAATGTATAAACGATAGTCATATGAAAAAATCTTACGACATAGTTGCAACGCTCTTTTTTCTGCTATCATTGACTTCACATAGATAATTTGAAACGAGCAAAATGTATCAAATTTTTTAAAAATATCGATTCGTCTATTTTGTTCAGGAATATAAAGACTCATGAGTTTCTCAACTTGCAATAATGTTGGTTGAAACTTTTACGAACGAAAGCTCAAGATTTGCTGTATTTAATATTAGACATAGGACATGAATTTATTGCTGTCTTTTCTATTATAATTACTTGATTGTGATTATTGCAATGCGGCGTGTTTGATATTTTCAAAAAAGATTAATTAGAGTAGTGATATCAATTAGCTAACTTGTCACTATTGAAAATACCATTATAAATTTGTCGTGTTAAAATATCGCGCTATAAATCTCACATTTCATTGCTTATATGAATGCTAAAAATTAATTTAACTAGGGTTAGATGTAAGGTGTAAGAAAATCTCCGCTCATACGTGGCCATTAATCATCCTAACAAATAACTTCGCTTTGCGAAAGCAAATATCTTATTTCATTTATGCTTTACAAGCGTTTTGACATACGTCATTATTTATGAGCTTTATGAGTAAGTTAAAAATGTCTATCGTCTCTCCCGACATCGTCAGACTGTCATTCTCTCACAGGAAAGAATGTCGTTCATTGCGGAAAAATGTATTTCTGTATTTTTAGATGCATACATGGGAAACACGTGACGTTAACGAGTTACGAATCCGACGGATCGCGACTTGAGAGACATCGATGCCCGGACAGGTCCGAAAATGTATCAGATTAAATATTGTTGTCCAGTTGGATTATGTAAAATTCGTCAAATTTTCATAATATTTATCGATCTTTTATTCAATCGATGAAATATATTTTTATAGAAAAAAATTCTATACCAACTGAAAAGTGTTATTAATATCGATGGATCTTTACAGGAAAACAGATAATTTTTATTGCACCTATTTCTTATATCTAACAGTTTTTATTTGTGACTTTCAAACTTTTAAGTGTCTAAGGACCGGATGTTCGGTCAATTCTCATTAACTGTTTGAAAACGTCAACTGTCATTTTATGCTGAAGAATGCTAGCACAAAAAGTCAACTTTTCAGAATAAGCACTACAAGTTTATAACTTGTGATGTGTTTCAAAAGCACAGCATGCACCTGGCAAGAAAAAAAAAAGAGAGGTGACGGCGGCAGCAGTAGTTATCTTGTGGTAATGTTTGAACGAGTAAAAATATTGTGACGGTGATAGATTTGATGCCGGTTCTGTGTTCTTTTAGCGGCGTGCCGGTAAAGGCGGTCCTTCTTTGCGAAATTCGGGTAAACATGAAGCCAGGAAAGTCTACTCTTTCTATTTCCACCTCGCCTGTTAGTTTACACAAAGCAACCGGTCCGGACGTTGCGCGCAGTGGTGTCTAAAGATGGACGCAGGACAAAACCTATTAAAGTATACGAATGAATATTTACGACAAAGCGAGTAACAAGTGTAATAGGATTTGTTATCTTTGACACATTGACAAAAGGTGAATGCTTCACTTGAATAAATTTTGGATTCATATTTGCGACCCTATAACTCAAACTTGTTGAAATAAGTTCGTACACGTTCTCTGCTCTCGAGATCCATTTCAAAAGAAATTTCACGACAATAATTTTAATTATTTTCAATGAAATACGGAGAAACTTTTCTTCAAGACAATGGATATCAGTACCAAACTTTTAAATTCATATCTATGTGTACTCTTTCACTGTTCTTTTTTATTCATTGTTGCACAACAGGTTATAGTACAGCATAATGGAATACTGGAGGATTAATGAGTAACTGTGTTCGAAAAAGCCAAAATTAAATATTCTTTTGTTTCGAATCGGGCACAACAGATTATTAAATACTACAATTTCGCACAGCAAAAATATTTCAAGAATGCTTCGTTTTAACAGATTGACTACTGCGTGTGTCACGTATACGAGTGACACGCATTTCATTGAGATTTTCACATTCATTGAAAGAGCTCACAGAATGAAGTAGAAGTAAAAAATGGTTTATCTTCGAGTTTTAAACACGGTAGCAGAATATGTCACAATTGCTGTGTAAGCATAGACTAGTAGAACTTTCGAATTCAGCAAATTCAGCGTGACAGTCAACGTGTTAAAGGAATATTAACGTGTTCAAGCGAACAAAATGTCTTTCAATGCATGAAAGACACTTTGTCGCATTTGACAATTGCTTCGACCCGGAAGCCCAAGTAGCACAGCGACACCTGCAAAGCGCTAAAACAAGCGTTCGTATGCACACTTTTAAAGTTTTAAGGCTACATGCTACTCGGGAAGATCTTTTATCTACTTTCATCGTGACTTCTCTCATTAGCCAACAATTCAAGATTATATCGGTATATTTTGATATTTTCTGGATAAGCTTTTAAGAATTCAGGTTTTGTCCGCTTAAGCACCACTGTCCGCGCGGCGCCGAGGCTGCCTTTTGTGTGACGCGGCGATGTCGACTTACAAATTGGAATACAACGGAGCGGGAGTTAGGAGAATCGTTTCACGCTTCGCGGGGGCGCCAAGTGGAAGGCAAACACCGATAAAAAATGCATGAATAAAGCACTAATGGAGCCTCCATGGAAGAGAAATAAACCTCGAATAGTCTTCGCTTCTTAAAGGTGATGACGGGCAAGCGATCGAACGTCCTTTTCTCGCATTCAGTTCCCACAGCATCGCGGATGATTTTTAAGTCTGAAGTGACAAATTTACATGAGAAAGATCGTTCGCAAAGGTCGTCTAACTAATAGTCATTAATCTGATGTTACTATTTTGTAGCTTTCGATCCTATTATATGTATACGTAAATTTTATATGGAGAAAACTCGTCCTGATCTCTCTGAAGAAATATGATACTTCGAAATTGACAGCGAAGAAGAATCACGCAACGTAATAGAATCGTACATAAACTATCTGCATGAAGCAAGCTTGATCGAACATAATCGAGTCGCTTATCACGCCGGCTAGCATTTCGCGTGAATCACCTACCGACGTTTTAACGACGTGCAGTAGCTAGTTTGTCATACGGACCAGAGTACAGTGACACGCATTAAAGTAATAACACGCATTACTACGTGTCCATGGAAGAGACGGTCGATCGATGTATGTATTGGAAATTACCATATATTACTGAAATACTTAACGAGTGCATTATTAATCCTTTCGACTTTATCTTTCGATTTTATCTTACAACTTTTCTCATTTTCGCTACGTTCAATTTTCAAAGAATTATATGTTTGATTATCACATAGATAATATCATGATATAAAAAAAAATGTCCTCTAGTTCTTTATTTTGAACGTTACGTAATGCCTACGATGTTACGAAAAGTTTTATCAATTTGACTGTGTTAGAGGAGGGATTAAAATTTTTTATCCATGTCTTATCTTATTGCGTTGAAGTAAATTCAAATTAGAAGTCGAAATGTTTGCACAACTGAACTGTTTGTATTATTCATCCTTTACGAACAATGTGACTCATTATTATATTAATTATTAATGTAATGTAATACAATATGATAATAATTATTGATATTTTGGTGCAAGTAATTGCTACGGCAATTTAATTAGTTTGAGATTTAACCTTGGAGAAAGAAAATAAATTTATGTTTAACTTAAATGGCATGATTATTATACAAATTATTTACAAAATTATCGAGGCTATATGACGCTTTTAAAGGGATAAATTATATAGAACGTAAAGATAATGATATTCTTCCTTTTTACTTTCAAAAAATCGATGCAAACTCTCAGGAAAACGTGTACAAACGTTGTTATTACTAAAATTTAATGTAAACATCTCTCCGGTTGCATTTTTCTGGGATTACTGATTATTATGCTTCACCACCTTGCACCCAGACAAATCGATGAGGAAGCAAGAAACCCGCCGATCTTGATAACGTCGCGTTCGATTGTCGCTTTAATTAATATGAGACTAAACGCGGCCATGATCGACCAATCGATTGGTCGTATATGATATCCCTCGTAAATACGGTGTCGTTTCATAGGATGATTCACCGGTGAGCCGGACTGCTTCAAGGACGGTCGTCTTTATCACAACACTTACCAGCAAAGGCACATATTTTATTGACAGTGTCAAAATTCAAAAATTCCCATTACAACAAAGGTAACAAAGCCTTATAATCAAATTACTATTGCTTAAAAAAGCATTAAATATATGTCTTTTCTTCATGTTTAACTTCATTTATAATACTTCTAAAAATTGAAAATAAAATCTTAAAATAAGTATTTCTTAAAGCTATCCATCGTATATTAGAGAGCAAGTAATTAAAGGTGCAAGCAAATGAAGACGATACATTTATTTTAATATTATTGTTATATGTGACTTCATATTTCAATCTGTAGATTTATCTCACGTAAATCGCTAAAAACTATTGCAGATTTATATAATTTTCCATATAATCGGAAAAAATAATGTACGTAAATTATTGAATGAAACAGTAGGAATTTTTCACATATTTTATTTTATTGTCAGAAGATAAACACTTCATCCTCCATTTGTTCGCACCTTTGTTTATCTTGGAAAAGAAGAGCGCACGCGTTCACCTGTGTCATGAGACGATCGGCACCGGAGCCTTCCTCGTCTTTAAAGATGATGTCCGTGTTATAATTGGGTACGAGGTCTCGGAATCTGGGGTCATATCTAGTAATCCGTCCCTCGCTGAGTCCGCTCGCCGGTAAGGTGTTCTCGCTGACATTTGGTACATGCTGTTTGAAGACCAGAGGAGTAAGCTTCCGCAGATTCGGCCGTCGGCCGGCGCCTCTGCCGGGTCCGCACGCCAAAGCAAAGCCACTGTTATCGAGCACGGGCAGCCAAAGGGTGAGGAGCAACAGAAGAACCTGGAAGAGCGAAGTGCATGTGCCTACGCGACTCCCAATGGCACAGTGGTGGGTCGCCTGGAGGCCGCGGCGACGATGATAATGGTGCACCATAATCGCGTGCCTCTGCCTCGAGGTCGACCTTGCGCGGTCACTGCTCTCGTCGTCTCCAGAACGGCTGGGAGAACGACGACGATGAGGACGACGGTGGTAACAACGGCGGCAGCAGCAGCAACGATGACGAGGGTGACAATCCGCTTGACGTTCTGCTACCGATTCTTCTTCTCCGCCTCTTGCCACTGACCTCACTCACGCTTAACCATAACCAGAGCATCACACACCCCCCGTGCACGCACTCTTACCACCGATGTGATCCCCGTATTGCGTTGATAAACTCCGCGCGCGGCCGACCAACAATGACGCTTCACCGGGAGAATTTGAGCGGAACACAAGCGATCGACGCGAGGCTACCGCTCTCTCGGAGGATCGAGAAAAGATCCTTTTTCTTCTGTTTTGAATATCGAAAGGAGGTGACGTATGGTCACCGCACCGTGATATCAACATTAACTCGTATGGTATCAAATCGAAGAATTTACGAGAAGGGATCTTTCCGCATCCTTTAAGTGTTGTCGAACTTTCACGGAGAAATATATTCAAAGGCTGGATTTCCTCGACTCTAATCTCGACGTTCTCTCAACCGGTACTGGGCCCTTTAAATTCTCGTCGGCACGCGCCAACACACTCCCGCCTTTCCGGAGTGGAACCCTCCGCAATCGTTTTCGTCGGAGAGAAGGTACGTGCGAGTCGACTCACTTGACTGAACTCGGACGAACGACGTCCGGAAGCTAGCGCACGTTTTCCGGACGAGCCGGTGGTGGGAAATGCAGGATGGGTTTCGGTGGGTACTCCTGCGTTGTTTCTTTGGCCTGACCAGGTCCAGGAGTACCCCTCTTCCTGCCCCCACCCCGCGGCAAACGGCCGGCGAGACCACCGCCGCTGGCTGCTGCTAGCTGCTGGTCCCCGTGAGGCTTTCGTGGCCTCCAAAGGTGGTGGTGGATGATCTCGCCCCCTCCACCTAGGGCCTCTTGGTACGCGTGACTGACGTCACGAGGCCCGCTGTACCTCTATTGGCCGGGGCGGGGCATTCACCAGGTAAACGAAGACAGGTGCACGTGACGGGAGGGAGAAGGAAAAAGAGAGAGAAAGAGTTAGAAAGTGTGAGAAAGAAAGAGGGGAAAAGGTAAAGAATGAGAGAAAGGCAGAGAAAGATGATAATCTTCCAGTTTTCTTCTTCGGCTAGACGCGATCGCGGTCTCTCATTCTCTTCCACTCATCGTAATCTTCTTCTTCTCTCTCTCTCTCTCTCTCTCTTTCCTTCTTTCTCTCATCCCTCGAGAACTGTTTCCTCTTTCACTATCTTTGTTTCTTCGACGTTTCTCGTCTATCGCTGGTTGGACTATATACTTCTTCTTCGTCATACGTCTTACCTCGTTACTCGATTGTTCTCTTCATCGAAGCACGTAGCTTTCTTTGCGTCTATCGCACTCTCTCGGTTCTCCACTTTGTAAAACCTTCCAACATTATAGTACGTATAAGATTCATTGCGAAGATTTCCAATGATTTCCTACCCTCGAAAGACGAATCAGTACTTCCATGATAAAAGTAACGCGCGAAGCGTGGGAGGCTTGCAAGAATGACCTTGACGGATACTTGGAGCGCTGTAGGACTCTTCGTTCTTTTCTTCTTCTCTAGTTTCTTTCTCTTCTCTTATTCAATTTTTCCCATTTCTTTTTCTACTATTAGTATTTGTGATTCACTTCGGCATATAGATTTGCAATTCCTTCTCACATTTTCACGAAATTTTCACGGAAAGATTTCAAGACTGATATTTAAACACTCGGCTTTCGATAATTATTATATTACACGAAAATTATATGATATGGACGTACACGAATAATAATTAGCTATCATTCTAACTATCGTTTACCGGAATGTGTTATTTTCCTTTTTTACGTTATTGTTAATTGATAACTGCACGTGCGGATTGGCGTAAGCTGTTTATTATCTGTTCGAGCACCTTGACGCTTCACGCGATATCGTGAGAAAAATTCGTAAACGCATCGTTCCGATTACAGATGTGCGAACGTTGCACGATCATTGATCATCGTTACCGTTCGATCTGTCTGCGAGAAATGCGATTGGTATTTGCACGTCGGAGGACCGATTATGCGAACCAAATACCGTTGATCGGCATTATAAACGGCAGTGTGTATCGAGTGAAATATACGAGGTCGAGCACGGCTACACGGCAACTGATATGAAAGTCTAAGTCTACCTCACGGAGGGTGAGGAACAAGCGGTGAAGGGGGATACAGCAAAGAGTTCAGTTTACTGATAATAAACATCTTTCCCAAATACACAGACGATCACTGGCCCGCTCGCATTTACACAACGTCGTGCTGAAACGTGCCCGCGGCATTCTGGCCATAACTACAACCGCGTTGAAAAGCAAAACTCTTCGTCCGTCTGTGAAATAATATTTCCTAATGCTTGACACTGCGAGCGTATATAAACGTTACGCTCGTATCCGCTCATCAGATTTCACAGAAAAAAAATGAGACAAAAAAGTAAATTGATGATGTCAGTTTTGTTTAATATAATGACATTAGATTCATGAAGTCATCATTCTTCAAGGAAGAAAAACCGAAATATTTATATCTCTCACTGTATCTAATAACTGTACAAATTACTGCTAAATATTTTGGTCAAATACCGGTTAACACTTGTTAACAGGTATATTTGAACAAGGCGCGTCATGATCGTTTAAAACGCAATGACTTTACGAATAAGACTTTCGCAAAATAAGAATCAATATCAATTTTTTTTATCAAGTTAGATAAAAAGAAGTAAAAAAATCAAATAAAATGGTAAGAATTTTTGTACTTTTTAATGTACGAAGGAAATTCCAGAATAGTTCCTATGTTATAGAAAAGATTATATTGAGCACCTATACATATATGTTAAATTTGTAAAGATTCTAATAAAATCTCGAAAATTTGGAGAAAATTGGAAATCCTTAGAAGCAAGAATGACGCAATGAGACAAACTCGTGATATTCATCATCGTGAAAATGGAAACTGTATTTCAGCGCTCCAAATCCAAATTCTCGCGTCTTCCGACACGACACGGTTTCACGAACTCGATTTTTCGCGAATTTTCCTCATCGCGGTGCATCCGGAAACACAATGGCCGAATTACGAGCCGTATGCATCGCTCTACGCGGAAAGGGGGAGAATTACGGCCCAATGAAAGTATAAAATGTCGCTCGTTAACGGAGCCAATGCCAGAAATCGCTGAAACTTGCCGGCAATAAAAGGTAACGAGTATTCGCGGGCTGTAAACATCCGTGGAACGCTACTCCGGAACATTTCATAATCCTGTTACGAGGCACTTTGACTTTCGTGGCCAGCTGCGGTATGTGCACGCGTGTATGTGTGGTGCGCGCGCACGGGGATTGGAAATAAAAATTCTGCTATCGAGGTGCAAGTAACGGCGCGGCGTTGCCGTGCCATGTAAGATCGTTGCATCGTGAGAAAATATAAAGGAGAAGAGAATATTGTCGGTGGTCCTGTGCGCGCGGAGCTACGATTAAGATTCCTCGTGTCGCGTTGGACGATCTTCACTCGTGACACTCGACTCCGGTTGAGTTATGGGACCAACGAAAATAGCATGCTATCGATCGGTTTTATCGAAATGGTATCTATCTATTATACCTAACAGCCTTGATTGCGTACGATTCTTATCGCGTTTCTTACGGATACGGATTCACGGAACGTCTTAATATACCATATATATATCTGTGATAAATTATATATCTCGTATCTTAAAACGCATTTTCATTCACATTTCACTGTTAGATATCAAAAGAACACTGATAACTCAGTGCCTTGAGTTAATTAAATAATGTTTTGTTACTTTTTTTTAACTTTCAAGTCACGAGAGAAAGTCAAAATGACTCTAGTTTGATAAATCAAAATAATAACATTTTGTTATAAAAAATTTAACTGTTTATTGATGTTAAAAATCATTTCTGTGGTTAGTTTTAAAGTAAATATTGTTCGCGCAAATGTATGCACTTATTGTTAGTAAATAATAAATTCAATTTGGATCAAATTGAATACATCTTCTTGACTTAAATTGTTTAACTTTACTGCAATGATAATCTATAAATATATACGACTAAAAATGATTTCAATATAATTTGACCTTAACAATGCTTACCGTCCTAACTAAAAAAGAATTTATTCTGAATTGATCACAGAATGCTGTAACGTGTATCCGTTAAATATACGATATTCCATATATAGTATTTGTCAAAACTTAAAGGTATTTTAATGTTTTAGTAATTAACTTTTCGCTATCGCGTTGAGTCGGAAAATACCAGCGCAGGCCGAAAGTTTTTCTTTAGCCTGCAAGTTTCTGTCGGCAAGACAAGCGGTCCATGATGCGTCGTGAACGTATGAGCTCAGCTGTCTCTTTTTCGAGGTAACACGATATCCTGGAGGAACCTAATGTCGAGCAAGCGGAGGTAACACCGGCCGAACGAACGACGGTCCGAGTGGGCCTTTCATGTAATGGACGGCTCAAATATTTATCATCGGCCGCGTAATTTAAGGTGCGTTTAGCAAACGGAAGACGACGCGAGGAAAAACAAACAGGACAGGGGCGGTGTGGCATAGCCGGCGAGAAGGAGAGAATGGAGCGGCGGTGAACGAGGAGGAGGAGGAGGAGGAGGAGGATGAGCGGGGATGCTGAGGGGGGTCAACAACGATAAGCAGGAGCGAGAGAGGCGGAAAGAGTAGCTCAAAGGGGCCGCCGCGGGGTCCAGAGGGCCTTGTGAGAAGGCGCAAACCCCAATAATAGCACCAGAATTTATATACCTGCACGAACTCCGTGGAGAACGGTCCCGCGGCTGGAAGGGTCCGCCGACCCAGGGACGGCTCATTGGACAATACTCCGGCGCTCCTGGACAATACTTTCAGCGATGTTCGCGAGTCCGTTTTGATCTCGACATTCGGTCGACTTTGAATGTCCAGAGGCTATATACGTGAAATCGTCGGACGACGCGTCTACAACTTTGATAGCCGTAGGATTTATGATTCTTTGAAAATAAAAGAAATCGTTCGTGAAAAGAAACGTAAATCTTCGATGAAAGTCCCGGTCCGCGCGATTTACGCGTGTTTCGCAGTCCTGCGAGAAGGATGCGCGCAACTTTGATTTCAGATCTCAAAGACCGAGCGGCCCTGAGTTTCGCCGTCGTCTAGCATCCTCTAGATAGAAGAGGAAACCGAGGAACGGAATGAGGGAGAGAGTAGAGGCAGCAGTTCGTGGCAGCCTGGAGAGCGAACCATCCATCACGGATGGCTCAAAGCCGTACCTTCTAGTGACCGGTGCCCGACGACGGTATACTGGATGCCGCAGCGCGGCCAAATATTGTGAAAGGTCCAGAAAAGGCAGCAACATGAAATAAATTTGCTGCGCCGATGTGAGATGGAAGACGGCGCAGGGCAGAGGGCAGAGGAAGGAAGAGGTGAAAGAGAGAGAGAAAGAAAGAGGAGAGAGGCAATAGAAAAAAGCGAGAACACTGGTTTCCCTCCCTTCTGGTCAGCTCGAAACGTTGCGTCTTGTACTTGTGCGTGTCAAGATGGAGAGAGGAAGAAGGCTCTTTAACCACTGTCGGCTCTTTGAACCTTGCCGATCTCCCTCGCGCTCTCTCTTCTTTTCTATCTACCTCTCGTTCTCTCTCCCTTCCTCTCTCTCTCTCTCTCTCTCATCTTTTCGTGCCGCCTCTGCCCAGCGTGCTATCATTTTCCTTCTCTTTCCATCCCCTTTGTCTCTTGTGCCTTCAATGTGCCTGCTTCGTGTTCGTATATACCCGTAAATGTAAAATATCATTTACATTTCACACGTGAAAATATTGTTTATTGTTCTAATCAATTATTGCCCCGCTCTCATCAGCTCGATTCATGTCAAGCGTCTTCTTCGCGCCTTTCTTTTTCACTGAAAAACAGGCGTCAAGTTTTTGCATAAACTGTCTGTCTGGCATACATTCGCCGACGATCGATTCAGAAGGGAATCTGTATCCTCCGTAGATGATAGCGCTCGCTCCAATAATTGAATCTTCACAGTGCGTTATAACGTGAAACGGCGCAGTCGTTTTTACACGCACGTTTTTTTCGAATACGGGACTCTAACTCGATAGCTACGTAATAGCTTTACAATGTTCTTCGCTATAACTTTACAGTTTATATCAAGGGATGCCGAGACAAGCCATTTTGCCGCAAGAATGGCAAGATTATGAAGGGGGACAGGTTGATCGCGCGAAGAATCCGTGAGAAGCAAACTGTCGTTGTTATCAGTTTTGACATTCGGTATCACGGTGATGTTAAAGTCTCGAACTCTTGCAGGAAACACGATCTTGCATCTTCGGAGCCGCTATTCTCCCGTTCTGTGCTGACGCTTGTTAACGCAGCAGCACCTTGACCGTGCTCTCAGCCCATAATTTTCTCCGCGAACGTCACGGATTCTCTCTCGCTGGTGGATTAATAATCTAGAGTGGTCTCTCTCTCTCTCTCTCTCTCTCTCTCTCTCTTTCATAAGGAGCGAAAAAACGATACGACGTGAGGGCAGCGTTAGAACGAGGGACCGATAGGAGGACGAGCGGGAGAAAGAGGTAGAGGAAGAGAAAGAAAGCTGGATGGAACGAGGAATGGAGAGAGAAGAAAACGTGGAAGGGTACACACAGCGATCGTAGCTCGTAAGTTAGCACGTGGTCGAGTCAAGCCGTGCGAAGGAAACCGAGAAGCGGGAAAGGAGAGGTGGAACGAGTCAAGCGGGCTCACTACCTCATCTCGCTTCTTCAACCACTGACGTAGATGGAATTCTAAGTAGCCCTCGTGTCGACGCGATCTCAGGAAGCCTTGTCGTAGACGTTATCGGCTGTTTGTGATAATTCACGATGAGTAACCGGAGAGAAGGCGAAATAACGCGAGATATCTAGATTGTCCGATTGTGCTTTTCCACTGGCCACATATATTTTCTTTTATTATACTTTATTTATAGTCTTACGTAAACTTTTGCCTTTCATCGTTGAATTTTTAGATTTTGACAAAATGTACCAATCGCGCGTTCTTTTTTTGTGAGTTTACATCTTGTCAGTTTACATTTATCACAATCCCTTGTAGAAGACGTTAAATACTCAGTGCATATACAGTCTACTGATCATAATAGATTTCGTGGTAGTTATCGCAGTGTTCTTTACGTCCCTCAATACTCGCGCCACTGTTAGCGTCTCTCGCTCTTCTCTTCTTCGGAACCACCTCATCTTCGCAGCCCGGGCCGAGCTAAGAGACGGCGCGGACGGTGAAGGCAATGAGTTGAAGAGAGAAAAGACGGAGAAGGAGCGAGAGAGAGAGAGAGAAAGAGAGTGGCACGCACGTAGCCGTCTCAGGGAGCGAGCATCAAGAAGAGTAGTGAACAGAAGGGACGAGCGGAATGGAGTAGGTAAGGGGTAGAGACGGGAAGAGAGTAAAGGCCCAAGAAGACCACACAGGACGCGGCACGCGCGCGCTCTACCGGGTGGGCCAGCACACGTCGGCTTCGGGCATCTTCGCTCTACCTCGAGCGAGCTCGTGCGTCCTCGGTCGGGCCCCGTAGTCGGATTGCACCGAGGCCACACAGATCGCGCACGCGCGAACGCTTCCTGGGTGGCATTCGCCTGCCGGCCGGCAGGCCGAGCATAAGGTACTTCTCTTCGTTCCACCGTGGGCCGTACAACCTGTTAGTATCGTGCCGTCCACGCATTATGCCTCTCATTCTCCTCGTCTTTCACAGCGCGTCCACCGCCGGGCTCTCTCCTACTCTCTGTTTCTTCTCACCTTCCTTTTCTCGCAGCCCGTCGGCGTAGCCCATGAGCCCCTCCGGTCTCAGTTCTACCGGCATCACGAGCTTCTAATAAGATTCCAATTTGTCAATTAGGGGGAGGACGGGCCCCTGACGCGCATCTCCCGCTACCTTGACGGGCATTCCTCTCCTGTTCTTCTCTCTCCCTTTTCACGTTGGCACCTACCTGCATTAGCAATGCGCAATCACGACACTTTACACAGCTGTCGCGTCAAGATGCGCTCCATCTTTTTATCTTTACGCACGATCACGTGTGTCACTGTCTAGCTACTTCATAGGTGGAAGAAAACTTGCTTTCTCTTAGCGATATTGATATAGCAAGTATACTCTCGTACTTGCGAATCTCCGTACGTGACACGAAAATGATGACTAAAAGTTAACAACCAAATATCGCAATTTACGGTGATGCTTGCGTAAACGGTTACAGCAACGTGCATTACGCATTCTTATGTACTCATTGGACGTAATGAGAGGACGTAACGAGCTTCGACGCTCCGGGAAGTCCAAAGATTCTCACAACTTAAGCCACCCGCCGTGACTCCGTCGTCTCGTCAATATCGCGCGCCGTAGTTTCTCCAACATCGATTCCTTTTAACACATTGAACATCAAGCTTAGGCATTCGATTATAAATAATTCTATATCTTAAATTATAAAACTAATTAATGAGACATACGACACGACAATGTCCAAAAATAAAATTTCATGTTTCTCATTTAAATGTACACAAGTTAGAAAATCTTTCGATAATTAATATACTATCGGACAGCGATAGAAATATTTAGCATCAAATCAATTATATTATCTCATAAACTTTGGTATAATTTGTTGTTTCAAACGCCCACCTGTAATATTTCGACGCAAACAATCTTATGATGCATCTCAAAGGTTCATTAGCGGTTTTTCTTCTTTTTTTTTTCTTAGACGGTGCCGAACTAGGAACATAGCTGATACCCACGTGGGTCAATCCTCGTGTATACGTGGGTCCGGGCGTGAGGTCTCTCCTGGCCTACGGGCGAACTATAAAGTTTCATTTCTGCCGGGCGAATGTCTTCGAATTAGCAATAAAGCAGCGATTCTCTCCCCCTTCGCAACGGACAACGAGGCCGCGCCGCGGCGTTGGCCCCTTCTCGTTTTTTGTTTACTCACCAACGAACTGGTTTTGCGGTATACACCGTCCGTTCTCCTCTTCGTCTTCGTCGCCCTCCTCCACCGCCGTTCTCTCCCGCCGTCTCAGGGAAGCCCAGAGCTATTTCGGGGTACGCAAATACACCCGGCTCGTATGCGAGGGGTGCCAACGAGCAGCCGTGGCGGGCGGCACGTGTAATATCATCGACAAAAGTCAGCGTGGTGCGAAATCTCGGGGTTTATTCATCTGTCGATTTTGTCTGTTTTCGTGAAGAAAAAAAAACCCTCGCGAAAATAAAAATTAGAGCTTAAATCAAATATAAGGATCAGAGAATAAATAAAAAAAAAAACGTAATGATGCCTCTTTTACGTTTCGTTATTCTAATTTTTACCTCCTATTCGTTTATATTTCTATGTGTGTGTGTGTGTGTGTATTAGGCTCCTCTTACATTTGATTTTTATTTTCGTCAAAGAATGTATCGAATTTTGCGCTTAAAGGTGCATTCGGGGAGACGCTATTAGCGCTACTTGTGTCAGTCTATCTTCATCGTTTATCAAACGTAAAACAAGGATAGAGTGACACTAATAGCGGCGTCTCCCCGAATACACCTTAAGGCCAAAAACCTTTGGACATTATTTAAGGACTCGCGCGACTGCGTACTCCTTCGCTATACGTGATTCTTTAAGTGGCCGGCTCTCTCTCTGCCCGCGCCGGAGGTTCCGTAAGATCCATATCATATCGTACTGCGAAGAGGAGGCCTCTCGGCTCTTCAACTCCTCAAATGATAATTGTACCCGTGGATATAACGTGCGCGAGGCAAATCGAATTAACGCGGACGTAACTCATACCGAGTATATCGTCCGAGACAAGAACCTCCTCGGGATGGCCGGAGGGAATATCGCGGCAGGACCCTTTGAAAGCGCACGTGCACCGTCCGTCCGTGTTTCACGTGTGCCCCGTCGATGCGGCTCGAGTGTGCGCACGCATATCACGCGTATATATCCTTATGCTTGCCTCTGCGCATTATATGCTACATATGATCTAGATCCGTGTGCGCAGAGACAAAGGAATGCTTCCCTCTTCCTCTCTCTCTTTCTCTTTTTCTTACTCTTTCTTTTTTCCTCTCTCTCTCTCTCTCTCTTTCTCTCTCCGGAACCTTCGGCGTCCTTCCACCGATCCTCTTTGGTACCCCGACCGAAGAGGGTACAAGGAGCTGCGAAGGAAGGCGCGCGAGGTGCGGGGTGCCGTGGGGGAGGGCCGAGATGGTGGCGAGGGAGGAGAAGCGCGCGGGAAGAAAGAAGAATAAGAGGAGCGAGAACCAAAGGAGGAATAGGCCATTCTACTTATACGCTGCTCGGATTCAATTAACTCTCCACCTTCTTCCCTCCTTTTTCTTCTCATCTCGCGGCCGGCATGCCTGGCTCTGCTCTCCTCCCCCCCCTTCCCTTCCCCTCCTCCTCCTGTCTTATACAGGGTGTTCCTCGGGACGTCTGTACGTCATCACTTAGCGTCTCGACCGAAGACTTTGATTTCAGGATAAGTGATATTCGCGCAAGCACCGCGTGGATATTCGCGCAACCGTGGCGAAAGTCTCTCGCGCCGCGTGTTCTCTTTTCAGGGTAAAATTGTTCGAGCCAGATGCGCGTACATTCATAGGGCGATTCGATATGTTCTCGTTAATTGTGAACGGTGTTGGATTTCCACGTGTCGGTTACGGTATCCTCGCAGCCGGGGGACTCAGGTACTTGCGTGTCATCGGTGATAATGTCACGCGCGATTATCGCTGCTGTAATTGCCGCGTGCAATCGACGCGCTGACTCTTACGACACTAGTTAATAATAATGGGGCGCTTTATCGACGTCGTATACAGGTGGGAACCTGTCCTACCTGTCGTGTGTTAAGTGGTCGCGACGAGATAAGAACATTGTTACCAGAAATTGAAAATGCATCCGCTTTCGCGAGTAGCCGCGCTCTCGCACTCGTTCGCTCGCACGTAGAAAACAGATACAGTTACGGAAGTTGTATCTCTCGAAATTTCTCGCGGTTAAGTGGAGACGACTGATGCGACATCCTATTCGAAATCTGCACTCTGATGAATTAGTTGACAAAATTTTACATTAACGAATCAATTTCTTGGTGAAATCGAGAGATAATCACTGATGAAACCACTGTGAAGGGGAACCATGCCCCCTCTTGAGTCTCCCTTTTCGATAGATTTCGCGCAAAATATTATATATAATATATTTTTAATATTTTTTAAATGCCTAATCATTATATTTTGATATTCAAAAAATGCTTTTTAATTTAAAAACTGGACATAAAATTGTATACTCCATTATATTGTTCATCTCTTTTTGTGTAAACATATATTTTAAACGTTTTATGAATTAATGAATTATACATTTAAATAATAAGTAATAATTTATATTTAAAATCAATAAGTAATAATTTAATATTTTATCATTTTTCACATTCAACTTTAAAAAATATTTCGCTTTTGCCTCTCGTTGACAAATTTCTGGATCCGCCGACGATGTTACCGATGTTAAAAGGGTTGAAGAAGACCGAGATTGGAGAGTCTCGTAAAACGATATCCTATGAGAATCAAACAGAATTTGTTAGTACGATATATATAGCTTGGCTTTTCATTACTCGTAGATTTTTACATAAAGAATCGCACGAATCTGAGGATTCTCCTCTCTGCCGTATCCTCGACTACAAGACAATCCTTTTATCGCGACGCAAATAGAGTTTGATTGTCCGTAATGATTCGACGCCTCGTGAACGTGCCATTATCTCCTCCTGACTCGTTCGTTCTTGACTGGGAAGCAGTTGCCCGAGACCTTGTGCGGATTCGCCCTAAGGGCTGATTCACAGGGCCCGCGGCAAGTTCTCGTCTCGGTATCCCTGTGCTAAATCGCATTGCACTGCGAACACGGTTTTGTAATGTGTTGACGATCACGGAAAAAATATATTACTGATTGAATAATATCGAGCAAACAAGATAACGTTGCATCGCGAATAAGAGTAATGTGATGATAATCATAAAAAGTATTCCAGAGAGCAAATAATATAATCGGGCAAACATAAGATAAAATCGATATACTAACCGATTGTCGCACTTTGTTGTGTCACGTCGTAAGAAATCTTCCATCATTGGATTACGAGTCGAGATCATTGTTACCCGATTTGCCTTCGCTAAGCGTTCCTTCAAGGGGCGGCTTTCTTTATCGCGACCGCGCGAGTTATCGATATTGGCAGCGCGGTAATCGGATTACGCTGAGTTGCATTATTGCTGTGATAACCGTGGTATATGATGCAGCGATTGTTCGCGTGAAACTAAACAAAAGACTAAAAGACAAGTGTGTAAGCTCGTTGCGTCATCGCTGTAAAGAGAAACCTCTGACATTATTATCATCCGATTGTAAAATAATGATATACTCAAATGGCCCTCAAAATTCAAGAAATAGAGAAGAAAATGTATTTCGCGCAGGAAGTAAAATATAAATTAATTATTTAATAGATTCTTCTTAATTAATCGTCAATCAATCATCTAATTTATTTTATTTCGCTCATTATTACTAAGTATATTTAGTATATCAAATATCTGATACTTTCAAAATTTCCTTGCAATAAATTATTTTGACTTTTTAATTGTATCTTTTCAATAAAATAAACCTTAAAAATATATTTAAAAAACACTTTAGAGAAACATAACTTTAATAAAAATAATAGAATTATGCTAATGAAACGTAATAATATTTGTCTAATTCTTACTATTTATAATATATTCCAAAAGTAACTAAAATTTTCCACCACACACACATATTTTAATGATTCAAATTTTGGATTTTCTCATTTAGGATTAAATTAAATATGACATATAAATACATAAAGATAAAATATTATCTAAACTGCCTTGCAAAAATAAAATTAAAAATCTTCCCACTTGATACATGCATGAAGATCGATTGTATTTTCGATTTTCCATTTTACATTAATTTAATTTCAAATTGTAATCCAATTCGAATTTGAGCTTCTTCCGAGATACATGGAACGGTGCGCGAAAGCGTATTTTAATTAATTTCGAACATCGACCTCTTGAAGCCACTAAGAACACGCGAATTGAGGTGGACCATTTAGCTTCGGAGCAGTACGAGAATAGTATACGAGAAATCGCACTTGTCTTCAAACGGATTTATAAATTCGGTGACTTGCCATCGTGGCAGCGCACCTCGGCAGAAGCCTCCACGATCTTGTCACACGTCGGGGAGATGAGAACGGTGCCTTAAGGCCCGCAACCTCTCCTCGAGACGAGATCTTTCTCCTCTCTCTCTCTTTGGTTTCCCACGAGAACCACCGCCGCCGCCGCCTTCTGGAATGTCGCTCTCCCCCCCTCCTCCTTCGGCTCTCCTCCACACCATCCTCCTCCTCCTCCTCCTCCTCCTCCTCCTTCTCCACTACCGTCTCTCGGCTACAACCACCGGTCTCCCCCTTGCTCCACCGTCCCTTGTGCAACAGAGTGTCTTCTCTCGCTCTATCACATCGGCGCAACCCCGCCGCCAGCTTCCCCCTCGCCCTCCACCCACCACTTCGTCTTCTCCGCTTGCTTTTCGGATTCAATGGGGTGAATCTTGCAGCATGCATATGCTACATCTCTTAATGCGAATTCACGACGGAGAACGGATGTTGCAATAGTTAGAGGTGGTTAGAAATAGAACTGCGTGTTGACAGAGTACAAATGGTTCTTGATATTTGGGCGATCTCATACAACACGTAAATTTGCAGCAATATTATTGTACCGTTTGTAATGTTATTGCAACATTGCTGAAATATTACAATGTTGCTTATAATATTGCTCAAATAATCTGTGTAGTACAAGATGTTTTTCTCTTTTTTTTTGTTCCTTCGGCCGAGCGAGTGTACAGAAAAGTCGCAGGTAATATTGGACACAACGGCTGATAAGAATAGTTTAAAATACTATCACATACATCTAACATTTTAAACAATCTTGTCCGATATCAACCGCTGTCTGATGCCATCCGATCTTCCCCTTTCACGTGCATCATTTATCTTAATGATTCTTGAGAAAAAAACAGAAGAAGATAGGCAATGATTGCGTTTAACAGAGAAAGCAGCTTTGCAACAATTGTAAAATTCATAATATAATTATTTAGTTCACGTATTTAGCTTATGCATTTTGTTTATATGTTTTGTTTATGCATTTTGATCCAATAACGAATTAAGGGCAAAATCAATCATATTAAAAAAATTTACAACAGTTGCAAAGCTGCTTTCTCTGCAGCCAATGATCGCGTTCAGTATAAAAAGCAGCTTTGCAGTTGTTATAAGATTCTTTAATGTGATTGGTTTATGGACAATAAGAATTACTTAAGCTTAAGTCTTTAACCATAAGAAATCGACCATTGCAGTCGTATACCATATAAGAATAATCGATTATGATTGGTTAATTTCTTACGACTTAAGACTTAAAATTTAGATAATGACTTTATTGTAGAAATTTTATATTAAAATCTAAATTTTTGCAAAAAAAACTAAAAAAGAGAGGTCATAAAAAAAAAATCTTATAATTGCTTTTTCCTGCTGAACGCAATCAATATTCCCGGGTTCGCCAGCTTCTACTTTCTCTGTACATTTATTGTTAGCGAGAGAGATGCACATTGCCGACGTACTCAATGCTACCTGATACTAGATCGTAGACGCTCCTACGAGAAGCGGAAATAGGTTGCAGACTTTATGCTGCCTTAAATGTCACAACTGCGATTATGTATTTCCCATTTCTGTGGTTTAAATGACGTGTGAAAAGGGGATTCTGCTCAACGTGTAAATGCGACGCGATGATTTACGAGTCGATCTTTCTGCAGTGCTACATTTATATCTGTAAATGTGGTCAACGTGTCAACATTTTACGCTTATACATATTTGCAATCTTTGATCGGCGACCACATATTGTTGCGAAATATACATTTTTATAGCGCAAACGAGCCAATGATTGAGCGTAAAGTGCAGATATACGCGAGGTTTAAAAGAGTTTCGCGAAATGTCAGATTGCAAAGTGCCGTCCTAGATTTTCACGCTCATCCCGCCCATCCTATCGACAACGAATTTATTGGCAGATTTATTGATCCATAAACGTATAATGAAATATTTCGTGGCAACCTGAGAACTTGAACGCTCGATGCTACTCTAATCAGATTGTTTCACAATACGGCAAACCGCTTATTCTCTTACACAACACGATTCATCTGTTTTGTTCGATGGAGCACGAGCATGAGCTTTGCTGTTGCGCACAACTGCGAGAACGTTCTGCCACAATCGCCAACAGGTCGCGATATAATTGCTGCCTAATGGGGCGAAAAAATACGAGCCCGGTTTACTCGCTGGTTATTGTATTACCGTTCTTTGGTAAACTCCGATCCGGTCTCCTATTACATGTCTGGCTAAAAATAATAATGGTTTACACTTTGCTACCTATGTTTGCACCACATATCCATAATTGCCCGTACGTGATTCCGTCAAAGTGTGCGCCAATCTTGCACAACGGGTGGTTCGTTTGCCGAGTAGTCCAGTAGATTTCATAGATGTTTTTGCTTTCTCGAGACGTGTCAAAAACTGTAACAACCCGTAAAAAAGTAATTATCGCTGCAAACGTTCGATCAAATAAATACAATTTTTATTGTTCCTATTTCAACAGACATAAATGCAGCAATAAATTTTTATTAAAATTGACCAATAAGGAGTGAACAAAATAAAACCTATAAACACGTAATTCGCGTTTTTTATCGACTTGCAGAGTTATTTATTAATTTTGATTTTGCAACTTAAATTTTCCATTTATATATATTTTAATTATATAAATACATCATATTTTACATTGTATAATTATAACAAGTACATCATATCAGTAAACGATGAATTATAGATAAATATTGAGTCTTTCCATTAACAGGTAGAATTTTATGTAATTTTGTATTATTATATTGATAAATAATTTAATTTTCTAAGGGTAATAATAAACATTTTATACTTAAATCATACATATTATAGATTTAAAAATCTAGACTTTCCTGATTTTGAGGATATATATTACGTATACCACTACGATCACTGAAGTTTATTTCAAATTTACCACGACAAACAATAAATGCTTGGGAGGACATAATTTTTTAGTCGATGTAGGATTAAAAATAAATAGCAAAAATTTCCGTAATGTCTTGTACGACGTACATCCAGTATAAAATCCTATATAAAAAGGAAGAGTACTGACTGGAAATTGTGTCACCCGATGTGCACCGTGTTGTCGCTCCGACCAGGCCAGACGTAACACGAGACTAACCATAGGAGGCAGGGGAGGGCCACTTGCTTAGTGTACATACCATCTCTACCAACACCGATTTGAGAGCACCGTGGTCACCATGATCCACCAGCTCAAGCCGCACGAAACACACGAGGGACGCGCAAGCGAGAGAATAGATGCTCGGCAGAAGTCTGTCCCTTTTTCTCTCCCTTTTTCTTTTACATGTTTTCCTTTTCTCTGCCTCTTTCCTTCGTCCCATCTTTCACGAGTTGTGTGACCAACGGTGTGACTGACACATTGCCTGTGCTTATCGATGACCGTGGCACTAATGACGGTGCCACCTAAATCACCGAAGAATTTGCACACAATGTGAAAACTGACGATGCATTTTTCAAATATCCATTATAGTAACATTAAATGTATTCTACAAATGTATTAAATAAGATCTGAAATAAGATAATCAAAATTGCGGACGTAATAATCTATAAAAAATAATATAATCAATTAAACTGCATTGAAAAACTCTGGTCACACTTTATTTAAATACATTCCTGGGTTTGAAGTGTATTATCAAAAAACTTTAACTTCTTTTTAAAAGATCTTCGTGTATTTAGCACAATTGTTTAAACTTTATAAGGCCTCAGTTATTTTGAATATTGATATAATTATTATAATAGTTATGTATCATACAGAATATCCAAAATTTCCTATTTCTGAAGAAAAATCTAAAATATTTAATGATGCAATTAAATACTGTTTATATTTAAACATATCAAAATTATTCATTCTAGGAGTGTAATTAATTTTAAGAATTAATTTTTATTTTTTTGTACAGGAATAAGTTGGATCGTAAATACTGAGGCGAGAAAATACTTCTAGCGCAATCTTTTGGAAGTCAAAGCAATCTATCCGATCTTTTTCTCGGCAATGTCGATATAGTAGAATATAATAATTCGTATACAATTTTATTTTATAAAATACATATGTGTTTAATAATCCTTAAAAAAACCTCTTTAAAAAAGAAAAAAATATGCGCCATGTGCATAAAAAAGGTTTTGAATATTATATCTTTCTTTATAAAAAATGGATACGAAATATATGCAAATATTTCACAATGCCAGACACATAAGATGAATTGAAAGTGATTAAAATTGTTAACTGGATTATAGTGAAGAAAAAACTTGGCATACCCAAGTAGCATTAATAGTATTCCGGTGATATCATCTCAACATAATATTTGTATTATAAATTAAAATATGAAAATAATTATATGTTATTTTTCCATAATATATTACACCTATCTATGATTTATGTATAATCTAGAGTTGTCTACATTTTTTATTATTTCAGATCAAAAATTTGTTCCAATACATTTATTATTTCGAACCAGTTTTAAATATCAGAAAATAACATACAACTTACGTGCTATATTACAATTATATTGTTGACATTACACAAACATGTATATATACGTTACATGTGTAATTTAAAATTTGCTGGGTACATACACATTTATAGACAATTTTAGAAGTATCTCTAAAAAATAGATATATATATAAAACATTTTTTCTATTTTTTTTATCCTATACATATAACATTAAAATAGTAGAGGGTCCCCCCCCCCTCTCTCTCTCTCTCTCTCTCTCTCTCTCTCTTTAAGTACAATTGCGATAAGAAATAGACAAAAGAACTTATAGATCGCAATAACGAGTGTAAAAAAGATATTCAATATAAAATATTTGTATAAACACTATTTAAACACATTGTGACAAAACATTATAATTTAATTTTTTTGCATTTTAATTCTCTTAATCACAAAATATTTCTACTTATACATATACAAATTAAATTAACTAATAGTATTTACTGAATATATGATTAAAAAACTAAAAAATAAATTTTCAAAACTTTATAATAAAGTTTTATTTAATAAAAATGGTCTAATTTTAAAGGCGCTTTAATTTTCTTGATCTATGTTGTACTTGTTTATCAGAAAAATTTGCTGCGTTTGGATTTCTCATACCCGAACACTTGAAATATTATATTTAAAGTTGAGTATAATTTTGTTCAACGTACATATTCTTTCGTTTTGATCTATACCTTTGTATAATATTATCTTAAACTTACTGTGCGCAAAAATAAAGTAGGTATAAAATTGTCATCTAATTTTCAACAATAAGTATAGTATCGGTCAACTTTTACAGAATATAGTACGGTTTATGTATAATTTCTACTTACATGAACGAGTAGTCAGTTTAAGTTGAATTTACCGTACAGAATCTAACGTCAGATTAAATATAAGCATTTATACTAAATTTAATTAAAGATCGAAGTGCGCGAAGTCGTATCGACCTTGATTGTGTGATTCCTTCGGTAAAATTGCAGTCAAATCCATATCGCGCCGACGTCATTATTGCTAACTAATAGTTGCATTGTTGATGTCGCTTTGACGTTGCCCCTATCTTTCTGTGCTGCTTGAGGAGGATGACTCCAAAATGAATCGAAACTTACTAATTTGTTATTTTAATGGAATAAAGCAGCAATATAAAGAATTTCATTTATTCTTGTTACTGTGCGTACCAACAACTCTCATTTGTCCTTAATTACTAAAGAAGATGATAATGAAAATGTATAATATACATGGTAAGGCATCTAACTAATTGTAAGACAGGTTAACTGAACAACTCGCTTGATTTTAACAATATAGAAGGAGAAGTGCCAAACAAAAGTTGCTTGGTTTCAAGGGACACAAAATGTAACGTCAATAATTTTTTTTGTACTTCGAAACGCAAAGTATTAGCCAAAGTATCAACCCCGTTTTTTTTTAAATGAATTGTTATAATTTTTTTATTTACATTCAACTAGAGCGTTTTAAGACAAATAAGATGACCTATAATTAAAATTCATTCAAGATTACGCAAAGTTAACTCTAATTAAAAATAAATGATTTGAAAACACTTTTCGAATACGTCACTAATTTCAAATTTTTTATACGAAAGAGATTTACTTCCGTTTGCGGAAATGACGATCAAGGCACAACGCGTACCAAACGTCCGCGTCGCTTGAACACGAAACACACGCGCAGGACGCTATTTCATTAACTCTTGCATGCAAGCATGTTGCCTTTTTTATTGTAATGTTTCACCTGTTAAATAATTACGTCTCATTTTTATAAATATAGTAATAGTAACATTTCAATTTTTCTCCTTAGTCACATTTGATTCATTTCATTCGACTTGTTGTAAAGGATTAATCATTAAGTTTTACTTCATAGTCCCATTGATCACCCTGTATATTTACAAAATTTTGTAGAATAATTTGATCAAGGGTGGCGATTCACTTCACGCTGCAAATGCTTTGATTAGTCTACGGATAATAAAGCATTTGCGCAGCGTTTAAAGGATCGCATCCTAAATGTTTTATTGTAACTATGAGAGTATTTTATTTCATACATGATGCATTCATCATTGTTGTTCATTGAACGTAAAAAAATATAAATGAAACATGCAAAACAGAACGCACCATCATTTATACTATCAAGTACATGTACAGCAATATAATAGAAATTCAAATTAATCAACAGTGTAATAATTTGAACCCAAACAGAAGTACATTGACGGATAAGAAAAGACGTTTTCTCGTAAGTCATTACACATATCATTTTATTCCATCTCAATACAGTAATACGCACAACATAAAATAAAATAGTATACTCGCACGACATGCGTTGACTGGCACAATTAACGAATTGCTATAGAGCGCTGAGAATAATGTAAATCAAAATTCAAGTTTTTATTATAAAATAATCTAATAAATTCATCTAAAAAGGATTATACAAATTTTTATAATATATTAAAATGTAATCCTTATAATATATAATATATTCTATAATCAAATGTTCGATTGTAAAATTTTGAGATTGTTATATAACAACTAAAACTGTTACATAGTTTAATCTTTTCTATTCATTACGGGTCAAATTGAACCGAGCATAATGTAATTCAAAAATATAATCGTAAACCATAAATTAAAGACTTATAAAAACTTAAAAGTTTATAATTTTAAGTAAAAAACGTTAATTCATAACAATTTTTTCAGGATTAAAGATATATAATTTTTTCACTACAATAACGTTATTCTTGATGAATAAAATAATGAATAAACTGTAATTTTTTAAAGTGTCAGCACATGAAGGGTTAATCAAAACGCATTTAATTATACATATATTGATATTAAACACGCAATAATCAAAATATTTATGTTTATGCATTAGAGACAATAGCGAAGGTCTGGATCACATACCTGAAACATAATTAACACGAAATCCAAAGCTGCAATGTGTATCTGAAACAAGTATGCTTTCATTATACTCGATGAAAATGTTTGTGTTTAATCGAAAACAGTTCACATAAAAGAATGATCCTGACAGCACAGAATATTTATATAATTAGTATTCATAGCTATTTACAGTTACACATTCTTTAGAGTAAGACATAAATGTTGTACATATTTTAAATAAGCTTAATTTGAAAACGTTACAATGCAAATTAAATGTATATAATAATGTTCATGTTAAAATAGATAAATATTTTTAATAAATATTTTTTAAACTAAATACCGAGAATTTAAGCCATTTACAGTCAAGCTGGATCTTGAATTCTTCTAATATAATTTTTGTGTGAATTTATATACTACGTATGTAAACAATAACAAGAAAGAAGGAAGCACAAAGCAAAGCTTATCGGTCAAAGCTAGATCAAGTAGATGCTTATTATCATTATGTGTGAATTTATATATCGCGTATGTAGTTCTCCCAATCGCGTGCCGAACATTTTTTTCAGACTTACAACGCAACTCTAAATAACTACCGCGGTAATATCACTTTAGTTAGATTGACAATCAATCTAACAAATTTCGATACTTATAGCATCTTATTAGATCTTAACCCTTATGTGGGCAACCGGGTACCCGGGTATCCACCGCGCTACATATTTGCTCGTAGTTTCATATAGATAACGTTAAAAATATAAATCTTAAAGATTATATTTCTAAATATTTTATAAATATTGTGTTGTGGCAGGGTAGACCTTGAGTATGTGAAGTAACAATGAAATATGTGTAAACAGTTAAATGAGAAATGATTAAAACATTATTTATAGCTATATATAAAAATGAATAAAAAATGTCGAAACGTTAAGTAAATTTAATATTAATGAACGTAACTTGCGAAAGATTGAATGTGTTTGTTCTACTTTATATATAATATTTTCCGTTACATTCTTATATATTATACGTAATGTAATGTAGAACATACCTTGTAAATGGCTTTATATCCAAAGTGAAAATGTCCAAAGCCAAATTTCATTTCCCTTTGTTTTATTTGCAATATAAATTGTAAAATCTAATAGAAATAAATGATTTAAGAAATGTAAAATAGACACTAACATTTACGACATATTAGACACTTGTATAAATTGTATGAAATGGTTTTGTAAATACACTACGCAACAAAATTATCGCAACAAAATTTTTCATTGAAATTTTGCCATTTTTCAAATGCGCATAACTCGGTCAATTTTCATCGTATCAAGATGATTTTTTTTCATTTTGTAGGTAATTATCTGTACTTGAAAAAACTTGATACGAAATTAGTACATGTCGATGCCGCATATCCATGTTTTAATAAAACCCAAGCATTTTTTTTCTTAAATATTTGATTGTTTGACGCGCTACCTGGATCGCCCCGATTTTTTTTCAAAAATACCACTTAGACCATCGTAAAGTGTACTGTTCAATACACAATTTTAAAAAAAATTCGAGTCTCTACGATTTTTTTTGACCGAGTAATGCCATTTTGAAGTTATTCAAACGTTTTTAACGAATATTGCGATAGAGTCAAATGCCGAAACCTCATTATAGAGAAGGATCCGTATTGAACATTAATTTTATTATGCAGAGTGAATAAAAAAATACAAAAAGCACAGGATATTTTATTTTCTTACTAAACATGCCTCGGCTTATTGAAATTCAACCTTTTCTGTATTTTTTGTTAATATTCACTCTGCTACTAAAATTAAAATAAAATTAATGTTTAATACGGATTCTTCCCCATAATGAGGTTTCGGCATTTATCGCGATATTCGTTAAAAACGCCTGAATAACTTCAAAATGGCATTACTCGGTCAAAAAAAATCGTAGAGACTCGAATTTTTTTTCAAATTGTTTGTTGAAAAATACACTTTAAGATGGTCTAAGTGGCATTTTTGAAAAAAATCGGGGCGATCCAGGTAACGCGTCAAACAAATTTTCTAAGAAAAAAATGCTTGGATTTTATCAAAACATGGAGATGCGGCATCGACATGTACTAATTTCGTATCAAGTTTTTCTTAAAGTACAGATAATTACCTACAAAATGAAAAAAAATCATCTTGATACGATGAAAATTGACCGAGTTATGCGCATTTGAAAAATGGCAAAATTTAGATGAAAAATTTGTTGCGATAATTTTGTTGCGTAGTGTAATTAAGACATTATTAGAAAATAACAAAAATGTGTCATATGTGAAACAACAATCACCAATCTTATAGGTTAAATAATATAATAATATGTCATTTTTAACTGCAATATGTTTAAAATTCAAGTCATTTTTTAGTTCCAAAGTAAACTAAATTTATATTTTATTGTGTATGTCCACGAGAATTAAACTAAATTTGATTCAAAATTGATCTGTTGCATTGAAAAAAATTATTCAACTCCATTGTTTCAGATAAGTTAACGGAATACTGAGCGCAATCAGTAGCTATGTAGTACAGAAAGTATATATGTATATCAGGGATGGGAAGTAACTCGTTACTTGTAACGAAGTTATAGTTAGAGTTACTTCTTTTCAGTAACTCCGTTACTTTTTTCCATCTGTAACTATAACTTAACTTAGTTACATTTTTTTAGTAACTATAGTAACTAATTTAATAGTTACTTTTATAGTTACTTTCATTAAATATAACACGGCACTTCCAAGTTGTGCTTCTGTCGAACGAATGTTCGGCATTGGTGGTTCCGTAGTAATGCCACAAAGAGGGAATTTACACGATACAATGGAATACCAAATTCTGTTAAAAATTAATAAGAATTTTTATTAATATTTTGGATTAGTGCTGGAATTTGGAATCTAGAATTTATTTGCAACTTTTAGTAGAATATAAAAAGAATATTGTTTATAAGAAAATATTGTGTGTATGTGCTATTACATATTCATTTATGTTACTTTAACGAAAAACGTTTTTCCCATACAATTTTCTTCTTCAATACAATTTTTATGACATGTAAATGTAAACCAGTCTATTTTTTAATGGTCCTAATTACTCTGATGACCCTGTGTATCATTCTTGTTTAATATTAGGTGAAAAACAAGGGTAAAATGATACACGAAGGCAGTTGGGTAACGTTTCTGAATGCAGTCATAGTATCGATGCTACTAGTAAAAATTCTGATGAAAAAATAACTTAAAAGTAACTTAAAGTTATTTCTTCAGTAACTGTAACTGTAACGAATTACTTTTCAGAGTCAATAACTAGTAACGGTAATTAATTACTTTTTAAAAGAAAAAACTGTAAGTGTAATTAATTACTTTTACAAAGTAACTTTCCCATCCCTGATGTATATATGTATTTATGTAAGTATGGTGATAGTACATAGTGTGCACAAATTTTCTAACATACATAAGAGCCGATTTCATTATCATATTTACTTGGTATACATAAGAGCTTAATACAATTGTTGTTTTACAATGCTTCTGTTTTTTACATAATAATTCGATGACAGGTGTCCGAACTTCTGTAGGCGCTAATAACATTCCGCGTAGAATAATTAAAATCTTATGAAAATTCTGTTATAATTATAGTTACCTGTTCACGTAAATCTTCATCGAGATTATAATTGGACAAATTGTACAGAATTTCTACCGTTCCACTTATCTGAAATTGTTTTATCCCTATAAAAATATCTGTAGAACAAAGAAAATATATTCCAAGTGCACAAATAAGGTATCCAGAACATTAAGTTCTGCATCATAAAAAACGTATACGAAATAAATGCTATTAGCCAAGTATTTCATAACTCAAGACGTATAAAATAAACTGAAAGTGAAATTGTCAACCATGGGTTATAGTGAAGTAAAAACTTGACGTGCACGGGTCGCTTTAACGCAAAATTCTAACATAAAAAATATGATTTATAGTACGGACATTATCTGCAAAATTAATTAACAAAATGGTCATTACATAAATTGTACTGAAAGTATCTGAAAATCTAAGATGACCTTTTTCGGAACAAGATTTCTAGATCTGGATCTTTACTGTCCAATTTTATTCCAACAAGTCGCGTAATTAAAATACACCGATAATATCAAATAATAATTGTTTACTTAGATTTTTTATTATGGTTTTAGTTTCTAAAGTAATGTTAATTTAAAGATTGCCAATGACAAAACTCGAGATTGAACCATAGTGGTACTATCTAGAACTTGACAACAGCACGAACATGCATGTATGTAACGCGATGTTCTTGGCGCGTGTTATGCCGAGACGTTATCATGCCTGTTGAATTTATTTTTTTTGTCATCGGGACAGCGTAATTAGAGGTAACATGTAAGTCAGTATTAAAATTAAATGTTCTATATGTTATGTTATTTGGGATAAACTACGTATGTAGCTTTATTCATATAAAATTGTTGTTTATGCTTATTTCTCTAATTATAAGTAATTACTAATGTTTTAATTTTACCATACCTTGTAGTAAATAGTTTGACATAAGTAATTTAATGTAAGAAATAAAACGATATTCGGAATAAATTCTAAAATTTCATCAATATAGACAACGGTATTTTTAAATGACCAACAGTCCACGTAATTTACGTTGCAATCAAGTAACGTATATATATTGTAGATGGAAGGTAGCGCATAGATTACGAGGTACCACAGCATTTGTAGTGACATTTGTATGTTGAATATTTTGTTCAGTTTGCGTGATATAAGGCATAGTTGTAGATGGACGTGCCTATAATTAAATCACGTTTGTCAATAATTAATCAATCCATAAAGAGACGTATGAAATATACTACATAAAACATATTTTTAGAGTAGAATTTTAAATAAACTGTAATAGTTTTAACTTGCTATTAGTTTGGAATGTGCGATTATTACAGATGAATTTATTATTTATGTAGCTACATGATGTGCGTATGATCCACATTTCACTTGAAAACTTAAATATTTCTTTTATTTTCGATGGTGTTAAAAATGTTTTAGATAAAAATGACATGACGTACGCATTTTGGTTGCATTGTTATTTTTGTAGATTAGGGCCTAATATGAAGATCAACACTTTTTCAGATATACCTATTTATATATACATATATTTTTATATAATATGATTTCTTTCTAATTAGCCCATATATAAAAACTAATATAAACATATCAAAAAATAACTTTCAATTTAGATATTTAACATTTCAGGTCGATATGTCAGATCTAGAAGAAGGCACGGAAAATCTCATAATTTATTAGTTTTTTAACTTTGTCTTATGTTTTCGCGTTACGTTAAACAGATACATGAAAATAATTAGAGAAAATATATAACGGAAAAAAGTTATATAATTTCCTTAATAGAAGCGAAATTAATCTTTTTAACGCTTGAATATCTAAACTTATTACGTGTCTATAGCACTGTGTTCATAATTCTACAACTCTGAGTTCTTGAATCTCGAAAATATGTAGCCAATTAATATGTGGTTTTTATGGAAAGACTACAAGTTGACTGGCTACACATTTTTTGATACCAGAATTCGTATCAAATTCAAGCACCTTATACACAGAGCTTAATGCACTCAGCGTCTTTCGAACATGAGTTGCACTTCCTAAACGTTTCCTAAATATCCTATGTAGTATTCAATTTATTACGAAATTTAAAACGAGAAACACTTTAAGCATACAAATATGGAAGCTCATTTTTGTACTCCGTAACTTTTTTTTAAAATTACATTATAATCCACATATATTGCTTGCGATTCTTAGCTCCTGTTATCCATTGACTGACTAAAATGGATCTGTTTTGTCTTGTACATCTGTAATCTGCATTATTTTCGAAAATATCTGAATAAATTATACGTAATAGATTATTGACTCGATGAAATCTGGAGCTCGTGTATCTGAATTCAATGAAAGGGATTCAATTAAATCATTCAGCAAAATTAAAATATAGGTATGTTATAAACGTATACTTTAAAATCATTAATAAATAATCATAGTCAAACTATAAATGTTGACATATGTACTAACCCAAGAACAGTTCCACAAATCAAAACACTTGAGGTAATTATATATTTTAAGTGTATAACGGTGATAAAGAATTCAATACAATATCTAAATGATGATTCAAATGAATATAAAACACCATTAGTAATAATAATTCTCACGAAATCAATAAAAATGTATGTAATCCATCCAATTATTATTCGAAGTATCCATTTACGCAGCACTCGATATTTCTTTGGAGCACCAAGTGCTTCCAACGTATCGTCTACTATGGAGAGTTCATGTAAACATACCTTTAATTCCTTTAAAAAATCATTTAGGCTATTTATGCAACATAAAATAAAAACTATAATAAGTGTATCCTTAAAATAATAAAAATTGGGTAAACCTTCGGAAAGACTACTTCCCTCGAAAAAAAATCGTAACTATGTGTTTCCGATGTATTTTTGCCTCCTGATTACGAATATGATAATAAAATTTGGCGGTCGGACACATTGAAGCCGCTATCTTGAAAAA
>NW_017277786.1:482338-489622 GCF_001594065.2 Cyphomyrmex costatus
GGGGGGGTGGACAGAGATCTGCCCCGACAGTACTATCATAGCAACAGTACAATCGTTGTGTGTCCCTGTACAGTTCTGTTAGACAGTGCGTTTATTGAAGTATTATAGTGTATATTAATTCGTGTGACATTAATTCGATTTGGTCATTCTTATGCTCATCCACTTTCATCGCTGTTTTATGTGCTTCCTTTTGCGATTACGAAAAAAATGCATAGAACTTTTTTTATAGAGAATTATATGCTCTACATTTTTTGTTTGATACATTTTTTTGTCACATTCGTACTTTTCAAGATAAATACAAAAAAATCAGAAAAAATCTGTTTTTCAGCGAGTTTTTCAAGATAGCGGCTTCAATGTGTCCGACCGCCAAATTTTATTATCATATTCGTAATCAGGAGGCAAAAATACATCGGAAACACATAGTTACGATTTTTTTTCGAGGGAAGTAGTCTTTCCGAAGGTTTACCAAAAATTGTTTTTGAAACGTGTACAAGAAGATGATAGCTCAAGTGTTATTGCAATTTAATTAGTTCTTATACACAAGACATAAATAAATTGTTCTAAAAATGAGCTTATTGTCGCAATAATATAAATACAAATCTTAATTTTATTAAACAAACTTTGTTAACAATGAATTTTTATACGTTAGTATATATCTAAGTATATGTTAATGAAAATCAAAATTTATTTTTTTATAAAAACTTACAAATTTATATCCATCCAAAATAAGTAATTTATTATTGCATATCAAGACTTTTTTACTTCCAATTAAAAATCCGTTTAAACGGAATTTAAGAAATATTCAAAGATCAAGTAATATTAGGGACTGGAAAAGAGTATATAATTTAAAAATTTTTACCTTATAACGATATAAGCTGATAAGAATTGATGTAAGGACTATCAGGATAATAAAAATATCATATATAATCCTTATGTATGTATCATAGTGCAAGTGATCGATGAATATTGGATAATAAAAGTATATGAAAATGCTCCATTTAGCCAAAGCATACAGGCAAGAGAAATACAATCTCGGTTGTCCAATTGGATATTCAAACAAACTCAAACTATGGAACGAACTTGTAATAAATAATGGTGCCAACGCTGACTGTAGCGATTTTGTCATAATTTTTCGATCGTCGACTAGTAACTTGAATCAATTCTTGCTGCACGAAATCAAACGTACGAGTTTAAATTCTTTTTATAAGAATTTCAGAAATAGATCCTTTAAAAACTGCAGGAGAATTGCTCTGCGAAGTGCTTATATAGGAGGATAAAGTACATACCTGCATCAACTAATAAGTACTGAGGGACCGAATATAAGTACACAGATGATACAGAGTAAATTGCTTTGCTCTAGTGAAATTTTTATTTGTACGTATGCTTTATTCAAGAGCACAATCTACTATAGACGTAACTATTCTTGCAATATTAATTCTTTATACTAGGTTGCAAAATATTGTACTTCATGGATGATATTTATATGCGACACTTTTATAATGTCGTATCGACTAGAGTTTAAGTAGAGATGACTTTGATAAAGTGTTTTACGTAGTGTATAGAAGTTAATGCTCACAATATTACATTTTTTTTTGTAAATTAAAGATTACAAAAGAAGTATGTAATATAATGCTTGTAACGCACTAAAAAAAATTGGTCCAATCAATGGTCGTCAATCAATGTCACGCTCGAATTTAATAAAGTTAATTTATTAATATTACGGGGGCAAGTCAATAAGTTTTTAAAAAAACTAGTCAGGAACGAAAACGTCAAAAACGCTAATTTTATCGATAATACAAGCGGATCCAGCTTCACCTTAAAATAGGACAAATTCTGGACTTGTTCTGATACTGAATTTCGATGATATTTCATCTAAGAGTAATTAAAAAGAATGAAATTCCAGATGAGAGAAACACATAGATCTTTTTATTTTTTCTTTATATAAAATAATACATCGTCTTTGAAAATGGCAAGAGAATACTAAATTATTGCCTATATTCACATAATATTATCCCAATCGCAGGAATCAAAACATTCATCATCGATTTCAAGTAACTCTTTATCATTTGGGGGAGATGCTGGAATTGCTAGAGAAATCTCCATATTATGCTGCGATTGCGATCCTTTCTCAGAAGACAAGGAAATATTCAGGAAAGATGTCAAGTCCTGTTGCTTGCCTTTTTTCTGCGTTATGATATCGACATTATTTACCGAGAAATCCTGATCAAGACCGACCGAGTTTAGAACGTTCATTTTTTTCTTGATCAACGGCCATATATAATCATCCGCAGTGTTTTCCGCTATCAAGTACTGTATTGTAACAGTGTCGTTTTGTCCGATTCTATGCACTCTGTCTTCCGTTTGGCACAAAATCTAAAAATAATTTCAAACGTTAACGTGAGATAAATTTTATATATACTCTATGAAAGATTTTCTTTTTTTGATAAACATTAATTACACCGGGGTTCCACAATAATTCAGTGAAGACCACAAGATTTGCGGTCGTTAATGTAAAACCCGCATTTGCAGCGGTGATTGACAGAATCGCCGCTGTATAATCATCACGTTCTTGAAATGTGTCAATCAGATGTTTCCTCTGTTCTGAATTAGTACTGCCGTGAATTCTTATGTATCTAGGAATTACTATAATTGCAATATATTATGTACTAAGCGATAAGTATAAAAACTTAAACAAATAATTCAATTTAGATTTTAATGAATGAATTAATACATCAAAAATTAAGAGAAGTCTTTCAGAGTCAACACACGTTGCTAGTGAGTAGTGTATGAATACATTTTATTTAAAAAGTTAAACATATATATGTTTAATCCGATTTTGAATCCTCTTCAGTATAATGTTAATGTTAAAACTTTATAAAATTTATCAGAAACATAATTATAGAAGGAGTTAACATGATCATGTGATGAATTCAACTGGTCAAATGGTTTTCACATCTTGATATTATAATAAAAACTTACTTTATGTTTTAAAAACAATACAAAAAATAAAGTAAATACAAAAGGCTATTAAGATTCAACGCTGTTAGCAGTGCGTAAAATATTTAATCTTAAAATCTATAACATAGATATTATGTCGAATTAACGAGTATTCCGTTCTAGAATACATGTATGATAATTAAAACCCGGATCTAAATTCTGAAATCGCGTTGATCATAGCTTGCTCTCCCCACATTTAATTCACTGAAAGCTGCGAGTGATGTATTGATAGTGAGAAGCGACGGCGGAGTGACAACGGAGTTTTCTCAAAACGGAGGAACGGAAAACAAGCAAAAAAATACTAAAACATATTAGATACATTAAATAGTTATGTCCCGATTTTCTCCATTATCTTGAATATTTTTAAAACAACATTTTTCGACATTCGTAATAACTTTTCTTATTTATAAAAGTAACACAAAATAAATTACTGAAAAGTGATACAGAAAGAATTTTATTTTTGCAAAACCTTGAATGCTCTAAGTTGCTTTTACTGTCTCGTAAAACCTTTGCTAGTTGTCCCACCACCGCTTTTTCCCATATCGATTCTCTATCACAACGGCTTCGAGCATAACATGTGGTAATGGGGAACAACGTGCTACGATCGATTCAAATTGATACGTTCGTCGACGTAGAAAAAAAATGCGGGTGTTAGTAATAATTAAGGTACCTGAGTCGAATAAAGCCCAGTACAAAATAAGGCCCACTTTTAAAATTACCGCTTATAAATGCACTTTATGTCTAAATTATATGCTTAAAAGATATGTCATAGGGCCGATAAGAAGATGTCTAGAAAAATAGACCCGGCAACAACTCGGTTTTTTAGTATAATGTGAACTTAGTGACGAGATGGATGTTTTGTGTCGTTTTTATAAAAATCCGCTGCAATAAATTGATAATATTTGAAAAAGTTTATTAAATATACGTTATTTTGTAATTTATTATAACATACTATAATTTTATTCAACTCTCTAATCAGTAAAAATAATAAATATATATATCAATTTTTTAGAATAAATATATTGTTTAGGAACGACACATTCATCAAATAAGGCCCATCTCTTTTCCTTGTATGATATTTGATAGAAACAAGGATAAACTGATGCTTATATGCATGCACCGCGTCGATGTGTTTTGATGGTATCGATATCGATTTGATATTAGCTTTCTCACTGGGTAAATGGTATCACGAGTTATGTATGGGACTTACATCACAAGATACAGATTTTCAATGCTGTTAATATCTTCAAATTAAAATTTATTGAGTTAAAGTTAACTATAAATGTCAAAGACGATTACCAAAGATTATTTGTTATTATAAAAAATGTTTTATTTTTTTAAATAACGTTTATTTTTCATTGATTTGTTATTCGTGCTTTATTAAATACATATGCATGTAATAAAGCCCAAAATCAAATTTTTTTTAAACAAATTTTTTGCTTATTTAAAAATCTTTATCATGAAAAATGTATACATTTTTTATTAGTTATTAGAATAAAGATTTTATTTTTACAAAGATTATTTTAATATCCCTATAAAAATAAAATTAAAAAAAATTAAAATAAATTAGGTGGACCTTATTCAGCTCAGGTACCTTATACCTATATTTACCTCTTTATTACAGTATCGGGAAATTACCGTAAAATCACACTGAAGAAATTCCGCAAGTGCATTAATTGTAAATTTGGGTGATTGTTAATCAGCATATCTGTTCAAAAACGGACAAAACAGAATTTTTGTAAGAATTACCGAATGAGAAATTTGCGAACATTTAATTTACTTCTATTAGATATTCTAGAATTCTGAATAGGTCAAATAAATATTTCCAAACAACTAAATCAAAATTCAATATCAATTCTTATTGGACCGCTAAATTTCAGACCGAATGAGACAATGCCGGAGTGGTCTAATAGCTTTTTCTCTTAGCTGCTCTAGCGCCCACCAGTGCAACATTCGAACAGTGCAGTTTTCTTGGCTGATAGTAGGCAAACTCATTCAGTGTAACATGATCAGTGGCTATAATGCAGTGCAAATTTTATGCACGGATTGGGATTTTGCTACACGATCTCAAAAGGACGATGTAGAGCCAGTGTAACATTTAAAATTTGAAAATGGAAGTCAACCGGCAGCAGGATTAAACACGGATAGCATAAAGTGGTGTATACCATGGTGTATGTACATTAGATGAGTAGTTCAGCATTGGTGCAGTACTTATGATACACGCAATTGATGTAGTGCAAGGTTACACTCAAGTGTATCCCAAGAGAAAACGCTATAACTTGGATCACGGGTGCTTTTAAATAATTGCGTGTGAATTTATATACTACGTATGTAAGTCTTCTATTGCGCGTCGAAATTTTTTTCAGACTTGGAACGCAACACTAATAAACTACTGCAGTAATATCACGAATTAAATTGGTAATCAATTCGATATTCTATTTCTATCTATACGATATTCGTCGATGAACGTGTTCGATCAGTCTGCGATGAAACGTTCGACAAGGCGTTACATTGAAAAATCCAATTCTATCAATGATGAATAAAGTAATCGTTGATTTGTGAAAGGAAAATGTTTTAAAATTACGAAACAGTCATTTCCTACTCGAAATTTTTCTACCATTATAAAAGATGTGTAATTAGTTAACAATTGAATCATTACAAAATAAGGATAAAAAATATAAGCTTGCGTAATTCTCCATGAACAAAAGACCTTGACTAATCCTCATTTTTTTGTATAGGAAAAGAATTGAATGATTTTTTATAATGCAATTCTTTATTTACTTTTGTGTCGATTTCGATGGATAACAATTTAAAAATATCACACTCTGAATACAATCTAAAAAAAAAACATCGTGTAGATAATCTATACCGTATTAAATAATGATTTTCTGCTGATTTAATATTTGAGATTATTAATGCACTTTGCGATTATTAATGCAATTTGAGGTCATTTAAAATAATTAACGCAAAATTACACAGAAAATAGAAAATAATGTTAACAATATTGAATGCCCGTCATGGTTTATAATGCCCTATATGCAATTAATATCGGAAAGATTAAAAAGTATCAAAAATTTTAATACAAAATTAGCTTTTATCAACTTAAACTAATTAGACAAGTTTAATAAGATGCAGGAAGACGTTCTTTCACGAAAAAAAGGAGAAATGTGGTTTAGAAGATTTCTTGCATTCCTGTAACACATCATGCGTTGGACGAACGAGGATGAAACTTAAAACTAGGATTTCAGTTTATCGTAACTACATAAAGCCTGTTCAACTATAGTCGCAAGCCGTAAGATGTAAAAAATTAATCAATTGTAATTGATTATTTTTTTCTTATTTAACTGTCGTTGCTCAATTTTTTACGGCTTACGACTTGCGACCCTTTCGTAGAAGGGCATTAACCGAAATACAAATAACAACTCGATAATTACGGATCATAGTGTAAATTACAAACATAATTTTATATGTATAATAAGAAACACGATATTGATTGGGAGAATATCGTGGAATACTTGATATTGAACAATTCTTAAAAAAAAGATTAATTTCTGAATGCGTCCATATTCATGTCCAGGACGAAAGTTCGAATTTGCTCTTTGACATTAAGGGTTTACACTAGGGATGTAACGAAAGTGGTTATAGCGAAAGCGAATGCGTAAACGAAAGAAAAAAAATTTTTTTTGCGAATACGAATGCGAATGCGAATGATTTTTTTTTTCTGCTGAATGATTAAATCAGCCACAATTACAGACAGTCACGAAAAATAATATATAATATTTAAAAAATATTGTTAATTCCTATTCAAATTGTTAAATGATGGATTGAGAGAGATGAACGCAAATGTGTAAATTAGTATTTGCATATGAACGACTTATTTATTTTAAAATAAATAATCAAATAAAATACAAAATACACACACATTAATTATAATTATATAAAATGAAAATACAATAAAATATCAGGAGACGCGGTAGTGTCTCCGGCCATGTTCAAAAACTGTGAGACGCTACAAGTTCAGGAGACGCGGTAGTGTCTCCGGCCATGTTCAAAATATTCTTATTCTTGAATCTTATATTGCAACTCGTAAATACATAAAATAAACTGACTCATATAACTTTAAGTAAAATAACTCAATATACTTTTTATTAAGTCAACATAAAATAAAATTCTTCTAAGAATTAGTTATACTTTTATATTATATACTTAATAAGAATAAGTATTACTTATTAGCTTATTTAGATTGGCAAACCAACGAATGAAATGTAAACTGCTTTCCCACCATCT
>NW_017277786.1:490425-499483 GCF_001594065.2 Cyphomyrmex costatus
GTGTGTGTGTGTGTGTGTGTGTGTGTGTGTGTGTGTGTGTGTGTGTGTGTATGTATGCGTGTGCGTGCGTGCGTGCGTGCGCGTGTGTGTAAAATATCAAGTAATAGACTCATAATCGTTATATAACGAATGGAACACACCCACACCGTCACAGAGGTCTGCCCCGACAGTACTATCATAGCAACAGTACAATCGTAGAAGTCGTGTGCCCCTGTGCAGGGGGGAGGGTGAAAGTTACTTCGCGTGGAAGGTCAAAACCTATGTAGAATAGTATTTAATACTGTATATATAGCAGAAATAGGACATTATTTTTGAAACTTTTTTGTTAATATCTTTTTAACGAAGGGCGAGCGACGGCTAAAACCTGTTGGAGGTTACTCAGGGTCATGTCCTTGACAACATATGTCAAGATCAAGGTCATGGAAGGGTGGTCCGTTATAATGCATAATTACCCTAATTTTTAATACTATTTTATTGTTAATAACAATATAGATATATACAAGAGGCTCCAATGAATAAATCAAATATTAAAATAAATTGCCGTTGAGAGCCAACACAGGATGAAAGTGTGTAGTAAAAAAATATTATTTATATTAACTAGTTGTAATATTTACTCATCAATTTTAACTTCTTTATTTTTATTGTATTTTATTTCATTAGTAAACTGTGGAATTAATGGAATCTTTATAATGATAACACGTTTCAAATTCTCGACAATCATGTAAGATTTTTATCATACTATGTTATCACTATTTATTCATTTATATTGACTTTTAATTCTAAAAATTCTATAAAAATCTGACACGATCACACTATATATTTCAGTAAATTTTGCACTTCAATGGTCGTGATATTTGATTACAAGTGGACAACGCCATATATTTATTAGTTCGTTTTTGTATTATAATTGTTTTAACACCATTTACTCCATCAAAGAATTTTTAATATTAGTGTAATTCATGCATTAATAAGGACCTGGACTAAGATCGAAACGTATGCAATTTTATGTAATTAAATAAATTTTATTACACACTTTCATCCTGTGTTGGCTCTCACCGGTAATTTACTTTAATATTTTATTTTATTATTATTTTCACTATTGTTCTTTCACTTTTTTTGCATTAAAGCCACTAACGAATTTTTATTTAGCTTAATAAATATATTATACCAATTAATTATATTCATATCAAATATAATTATTTTATAATAATTAAAATATAACAATTAAAGAAATATCTTTTCAAAATAAAAAAAATAAACAAAACATTAAAACAACAAAAAAAAAATAAAAAACCAAAAAGCAAAAAGGAATGTAGCGTAGGTCGCCTCCGTATGGTACATTCTGGATAACATATTTATTATGGCAAAATGATCTACATTTATTTGTAATATTTAAGAGAATGGGAACCTGGAGTGGGGGGGGATGGGGCGCAAAATTTTGAGCTCGCACCGGGCGCAAAGATAGCTAGTTACGGCACTGAACCAAATACCCTTCTTGGCTATTTTTGTAAAGCTGAAGTGCAAATAAATACTACTACTACTACTTTGTATTATCCGCACATTGCTCGTAAGCATGCAAGATAGAACAGAAATCTTGATTCACTTTTTTTTACTTAAAATTTGAATTCGAACATAGGATCACGAAAATGTTTATCCTATTCTTAGAAAGGTCGCCAAAGGCTATCAAGCAGCTTCTGGTACAAGCGTACCTGTAAATCGTGTATTTTCTTATGACCTTACTTGTAAATAAACATAACCGTTTTACTGCTGATACAGTCCGCAAAATATTTGGGCTTGGTTAAAACTTGAAAAATATGATCAAGGTGTGAAATTGAACGCTATCGCTGAAGTTTTTGCTGGGAATAAATAAGAAACGTGTTGCTCCTTAAAATATTTTTTAATTTCAAAGACATCCTTTCTTACAAAACCGAAAACACCGAATATTACCGCGATAAAAATAAATAAATTAGTAAATTAATTTTTTTACTTAAAAAGTCATAAAAGTGCCGGTTATAATTAACGATTGCTTATTGGTGCTTTCTTTTTCAGTTTACCTATATTTTGTTTTAACAAATATGAATACTCGATAAATATCCATAGTTTCTTTGTGAATAAATACTTTTTGGAAAAAGAAATTTTGAACGAGTACATGATTACGTTTACTTATACATGAAAAGTTTTAATAAATACAATTTGGAACTGAATTACAAATTTTTGTATTCATTGAGCGTACTAGTTCCTGTTAAGTGATTTTTAATAGATCCATATCACATCCTACGCTTATTACTACTAGCAATCGGGAGGGCGCCGCGAAACTATAGCGCGTGAACGCGATAGCGGCGCGTGGGGTGATGCCTCGACTTCTCGCGTAACGTTTGGAGCGTTTCTTTTGTCCGTTTAATAAACTGCAGTCACTAGTGTAAGATATGTTGTAAGGATAGCTCATTGGTTACAGTCAGCCATATTAGGGCGAGCCAATGAGAAGAAGCGGAGAGAAAGCGAGCGAGAGCGGAGAGAAAAGCGAGCGAGAGCTGAACAGATCAGAGGTGTGCGAGACGTCGTTGTATAAAGTCGAAGCTTAGCGAGAGCAAGTTTAGTTTTTTTTGTAAGAGTTGAAAATAGATTATATTCGTTCAAGTTGATCGAGACTATTGGTTATTTACGGATCTTGTATTCTTTGGTATCATCTAGAGAAGAAGGAGGAAGGTCGCATTAAGCGAATCCGTGTTTTCCTGGTTGAAATAATAACGGTTTCAGCCATTATTGGTTTTTTGGAGCGTTTAGCAAGCATACCTCTCACAACATCAGAAGTGGGATAACTACCTCGTATTCCAACGATCAGATTTTCGAGTCACCGGTGCTAGTAAAGGCTCAAATTTTTTTTGTGTGTGTGGAAACAGTCGACCACACAAGGTTAGAAAATGGAACGTGCTCGCCTCGACACGATGTCGCTGGAGGAGTTACAGGCAGAAGCGGTGAAATACCAGCTTCAGGTAACAACGTCAAGAGAAAGTATGATAGAAAGATTACTATCACACTTTGAAAGAACCATAGATTTCCCACTAGAGGAGTTAAGGCAGGGAAATGCTTATTTCTCTGGCGCAGAATCACGCTCCATCAGACAAAGCGTGCAGGAAAGAAGACAAGAAGCGAATCAATCGGCAACTGTAACGCCTGAGTATTGTCGGCGCTAATATTACAAATGCAACAGCAACAGCAAGTATCACAACAAATTTTACAACTGTCACTAACAAATAATGACTCTACGATGCCATCCAGATGTGAGAACGTGACCCCGGAATCCAAAGTTAATCCGGCATATTCAGTCAATGTCAGCTCTCCCAATCCGACTACGGTAAGCATGGCACCGTCTGTTAATGTAATATCATTGCTTTCTTCTCAGATTCCAGAATTTAATGGCTCTGAGACTGAAGATATTAAGGTTTGGTTGCAAAGAGTGGAAAAAATAGCTCGAGTACATAGAGCTTCTGAGGATTTAATATTACTTACAGCATCCAGTAAGTTGAGAAAACAAGCTAAAAAATGGTACGACTTGCAAACGGGATCAGCAGTAGAGTCCTGGTCTGAATTTCGTACAGCAATTACCGATATGTTTGAACATCAAATTTCGTTTACTGTTGCTATGAAAAAAATAGAAGCAAGAAAGTGGAATCAACATAACGAAACATTCCATGAATACGCTATTGACAAAATGGCTCTCATGAATGGTTTGCCAATCCCCACTAAGGAAGCCAGTCAATTATTAATTGGAGGAATTGTCGAACGTACTTTGAGGCTTTCAGCTGCAATGCTCAAAGTCGACACAGTGGATCAATTTCTCAAAGAAATGAAATTTTTAATAGACACTTTTTTCGACGCGGAAGACAAAAAAGAGTTCAACTCGAAGACAAAGGACGTCAAATCCAAGGATGCCAAGGAATTATCATGTACTAAATGTGGTAGGAAAGGCCACATTGCAAAGTTTTGTCGCATCGAAGAATTTCAATGTTTTCACTGCCAGGAGAACGGACATATCAAATCCAATTGCCCTAAATTGAAAGAGAAGGAACCTTCAACCACAGGCAATGAGACGATACAAGCAGTCCTAGAGAAGCAAGAGGAACACAACAGTCCCGCAGAAAACAATAATAAACAAGTATCGTTCGTCAGTTCAGCTATTTGTAAACACGTCATAAGTGATAACTGTTATTTGAATATAAATTCGCTTAACGAAATTCCATGTAAAACTAGTGCTTTAGCGGACACAGGAAGTCCGATTTCTTTCATAAAATCCAAAATTTTTAAAACTTTTTTTGATGAAACAAAAACGCGTTTGAAATCTGCACCACAAGATTATGTAGCAATTAATGACACTCCGGTAAAAGTTTTAGGTTGCGTCAACACTAAGATTGGTTTTGATCAACTACCATCGAACTCAGACATAGAATTTCACGTTCTGGAGGATAATACTACAGCTAATAATATAATTATCGGACGTGATTTCTTTATAAAAGAAGATATTACATTTACTTTTATAAATTCATCAGAAAAGAAAAATGAATACGTTAATACATTTCCATTCTTAGATCAGTTAGAAACAACATGCTCCGTTTCCAATAAGTTTGACGATTTTATTGAAAACATCTCAATAGATTATGATGTTAAACATTTAAAATCTTTAAAAGAATTGTTACGCAAAGTAGACAACCTTAATTGTGAAATAATTAAAGATGATTACAACGTGAAAGTCTATCTCAGAGACGAAATCCCTTATGCTTATGCACCACGTAAATTTGCATGGGCAGAAAAAATGCAGTTACGCAAAATAACTGACGATCTTCTGGATAGAGATATTATTAAACCAAGTACATCACCTTTTTGCGCTAGAGTTGTACCGGTTAGAAAACGTAACGGCACAATGCGTTTATGTGTTGATCTCAGACCTTTGAATAGTAAAGTAGTCAAGCAAAAATACCCCTTCCCGCTGATAGAGGATTGTATAGCAACTTTAGGTGACAAGTCTGTATTTACTTTGTTGGACCTTAAAAATGGTTTCCATCATATTAAAGTCCACCCTGACTGTACTAAATTCTTTTCATTCGCCACTCCAGAAGGGCAATTTGAGTACACAAGATTACCCTTCGGATTCTGTGAGGCACCTGCAGAATTCCAAAAACGGTTAGTTCAAATTTTACAACCACTTATAAGAGAAAATAAAATCATCGTTTATATTGACGATATTTTAATTGCATCAAATTCCATAAAATCTAATTTGAATACTTTATTTGAAGTTTTGGTAGAACTTAAAAAACATAGTTTCATGTTAAATTATGAAAAATGTCATTTCTTAAAGAAAAGCATAGAATACTTAGGTTATATTATATCAGAGAATAATATCACGTTAAGTGGTAGACACACAGAAGCTATTTCAAAATTTCCGCAACCGAAAAATATTCGAGACGTACAAGCCTTTTTAGGACTGACAAATTATTTTAGAAAATTTGTACTTAATTACGCATTAATTACAAAACCTCTACGTTCTTTACATAAAAAATCAGCCGATTTTGTTTTTGATGACCAATGTATACAAGCTTTTGAAAATCTCAAAGAAAAATTAATTACAAAACCCCTTTTAAAACTGTATAACCCTGCGGCTGAAACACAACTTCATACGGACGCTAGCAGTCATGGACTAGGAGCAATCCTTTTTCAGAGGCAGAAGGATAATTCTTTTGCACCGATAGCTTATTTTAGTCAGGCGACAAATAAATCAGAAGCTAACTATCACAGCTTCGAGCTAGAAATGTTAGCAGTGGTTCGTGCTATTGAACGTTTCCACATATATCTTTATGATATTAAATTTGTAGTAGTCACTGACTGTAATGCCCTAGTACATGCTGTAAACAAAGCCAATCTTAACCCGCGTATAGCCAGGTGGACACTTAAGTTACAAGAATACAAATTCAAAACCGAGCATAGAACACAAAAGCGCATGGCTCACGTCGATGTGCTTAGTCGCAAAATTTGTCTTGTAAATTCTTTACCTATAGAAAGGGAGTTAGAATTCCGTCAATTACATGATAATAAACTTAAAACATTGGCACAAGAATTAGAATTTACTAATAATGAAAAATTTGAATTAATTGATGGGTTAATATTTCGTAGAGAAACAGATAGATCTAGATTTGTAATACCAGAAACCATGGTTAATAATATAATTCATGTACACCATGACGATATGGCCCATTGCGGCGCGGAAAAGGTTTATCAAGGCATTTACAGTTCTTTCTGGTTCCCCTCTATGAGGAAAAGAATCCACGATTATATAGCTAATTGCTTAACGTGTCTAACAGCGGACATATCTTCTAATACCCGCGAAGGCGAAATACAATTAGTGCCACCGGCAACCACTTCGTGCGAAATATTACACATAGATCATTTCGGTCCGTTACCAGAGACTAAAGATAAATTTAAATATATATTAATAGTAGTAGATGCTTTTACTCGTTTTTCATGGCTACATCCAACTAAAACAACTAATACTGAAGAAGTTTGCAAATTTTTAGAATCTCTTTTTAATATGTTTGGTAATCCTAAAGAATTGGTCTCTGATAGAGGATCGGCCTTTACGGCAAATGATTTCAAAGCTTTTTTAGAAGCTAAACACATATATCACCGCAAGGTTGCAACGGTATCACCTTGGGCTAACGGTATAGCAGAACGCGTAAATCGTTTCATTAAATCTTCTTTAAAGAAGCTAGTCCAAGAACCAAATATGTGGAAAACATGCGTTAGTACCGTGCAATATGTATTAAATAATACTCATCATTCTACCATTAAGTCAACGCCATCTAAGTTATTGTTGGGTTATGAACAAAGAAATCATTCAGATGCTGTATTATCTGATAAAATTGACATTTTAATTAATATTGATAAAGATATTGAAAAAGAAAGAAAGAAATCTCAAGAAATAGCAATCACAGCCAGTGATAAATTAAAAGAGTACAACAAGTCATATTACGATAAATGGCATAAAAAACCTTCTCAATATCAAGTGGGTGATCTCGTTTTAGTTTGCGATTTACAATTTAAACCAGACGAGAGTCGAAAATTAAAACCCCCTTATAAAGGGCCATACATGATTGACAAAATCTTAAATAATAATCGCTACGTAGTCAAAGATGTTCCCGGATTTAACTTAACTTCTAGAAATTTGAATACTATCTTATCTCCAGACAAAATTAAACCCTGGATTAAGCCAACAATAATGGACGATTCTTAATATATAACTTTTATTTCGTTCTATTTTGTATCACATACATATTGCCGTGAAAATTCTTATAGTTCCTAGTTAAGTATCATAATATATGTAACATTATAGTTATTATTACAAAGTTTTCTAGTTTACGTTTCTTAAAACATTTTCATTTTATATTTTGTTAAAATTTAAGCGTACAAATTTTTCAAGCATCGATTTTTGTTCAACACATTCGAGACGAATGCGATGGTCAGAATGGCCGAAGTTGTAAGATATGTTGTAAGGACAGCTCATTGGTTACAGTCAGCCATATTAGGGCGAACCAATGAGAAGAAGCGGAGAGAAAGCGAGCGAGAGCGGAGAGAAAAGCGAGCGAGAGCTGAACAGATCAGAGGTGTGCGAGACGTCGTTGTATAAAGTCGAAGCTTAGCGAGAGCAAGTTTAGTTTTTTTTGTAAGAGTTGAAAATAGATTATATTCGTTCAAGTTGATCGAGACTATTGGTTATTTACGGATCTTGTATTCTTTGGTATCATCTAGAGAAGAAGGAGGAAGGTCGCATTAAGCGAATCCGTGTTTTCCTGGTTGAAATAATAACGGTTTCAGCCATTATTGGTTTTTTGGAGCGTTTAGCAAGCATACCTCTCACAACATCAGAAGTGGGATAACTACCTCGTATTCCAACGATCAGATTTTCGAGTAATTCAGAGATAGAAACTCATCGGCTGCTGTTGTAGCTCATCATTGATTCTCTCTTTTTCTCTCAATTGATGAAGAAACATAAAGGTAAAATAATCAAAAGACGAAGGGAATAATTTTTAATAATATAATTAGTAACTTTTAATGATCCTTAACAATTTTTAATTTCATAGTGGTTCTCTCATCGGAGACAATTCGCGTCCCTGTGAGCTTACTTGTTACCATATAAGCTGCGTTCGGAAACCTCACCCGAGTACTCCCATGTATCGTCTTATCCTTGTTGTTCATCCATGTTAAAGAAGGATACGACAATGCACGGGGATACTCGGATGATGTTTCCGAACGCAGCCATACAGGTCGCGTGAGTTTTCTGTCAGAAGCCTCGCAAACGAGCAGGAGCGAGAGGCGGATCAGGTCCGCGGTGACTCGAACTCCTCGGCGGGAGGCGCAGGGAAAACAGTTTCAGGCTCGTTGGCGTCTGCTCCTAACGGGATCGAAAGTGCCCTCCCTGTATAAGATTTAATTAAGTTGCCGGAGGTGCATCCTCCAGCCTCCTCTCTGACCGCGCGATCTCTTCTTTTTATACATCTAGTTCGTGAAATTAAAGAACTATAGGTTCTATTTTGTATGTAGTGGCGCGGGATTTTCTTTAGTAGAGGGGTTTAGTTTAGGAGCGTTGTCTCGACGCCTATGGAAGCACTCCTTTGAGAATCCTCTAGGAAGGTACTACTTCTGCTCATGGAGAAGCGCATGTTGAAGTAAAGTAGAAAGGTGTAGCGTCTAGACGCCTGGGAAGGCGCACGCTGAGGCTATGAAGGGAATCTCTCTGGAACTTCTCGTAAAGCGCTCAATAATTACCTCGACGAAAGGTTGAAGAAAATGAGGGGTAATTATTTAGATTAGGGAACACCTCACCGATGACCTTGACCTTGACATATGTTGTCAAGGTCATGATTCTGAGTAACTTTGCTTTAACAACTAGACGGCGGACTCTTATAATTTTTCAAATATTAAGAGTTGAAGAGTTGAAGAGTTATATAACTGTTGCTCTGAATATACTGTTGGGGGAGACCTCTGACGACGGTGTGGGTGCGGGGGGGGG
>NW_017277786.1:499879-521442 GCF_001594065.2 Cyphomyrmex costatus
CGGGCGGGCGGGCGGGTGCAAGGGGGTTGCTTTCGGCCCCCCTCCCTGCACCTACACCGTCGACAGAAGTCTGCCCCGACAGTACTATCATAGCAACAGTACAATCGTAGAAGTCGTGTGCCTCTTCGCAGGGGGTTTGGGGAGGTGAGAGTTACATCGTGTGGAAAATTTAACGTTTATAAACAGAACGAGATGTAAAATAGTACTTGTTATAATACATATATGGCAGAAATGATACGTTAATATGTATAATTTCCGAGATATAATACGTTAATTTTGAAACTTTTTTGTTAATAACTTTTTAACGGACAGCGACCGCCACCTAAAACCTGCGAGAGGTTACTCAGGGTCATGACATTGACAACATATGTCAAGGTCAAGATCATCGGGGGGAGGGGCTCCCCTTTTCTATATATTTATCCGCGTATAAAGTGTATGCGTGGACGCAGTGGGTTCCGCACCCCTTGCGGGGGGGTCCACGACTGTTAAAAATAACCTAACCCAACCCATTCAGTGTTGTGGTTTCCACTTTCTACGCGAAGCAAGAACTAACTCTCACCACTAAATGGGTTGGGTTAGGTTATTTTTAACAGTTGTGAAGCCCCCCTCGCAGTGGGGGCGGACCCACTGCATCCACGCATACACTTCACAACATTCAGTAATTTTCAAACAAAGTAGGTGCTTCCCATTAACCCATTAAAAGCATATTATTGCATTATATGGAATTAGACATTTTGGTCTAAATATCTCAGAAACTATAAGAGTCCGCCGTCTAGTTGTTAAGGCAAAGTTACTCAGAATCATGACCTTGACAACATATGTCAAGGTCAAGGTCATCGGTGAGGTGTCCCCTAATCTAAATAATTACCAAATGAGAATAATTTTGCCTGTGAAAGCTCGTTTTAGGTATATATGCTTTGATGGTTGACGTCTCGCGATAAGGAGATGACACCTTCTTTGTTTTTTGTAAAATATTCTCCAACATTCTAGTATCTTTATGTTACCGAAATGCAGCGTTTAAGAACTTCACGCGCTAAGTTCGTTATTGGATTTTAGGAAGTGCGGTGTTTACGTTGGTGTAACCTTATTCCCGCGTACACTGCAGTAGAACGCAGTAAAACTCGTGTATTTTTTGCACATGTTTTTTCACTGTACGATTTAGAATATCTTTAATAATTAATAAATTTCGTTTTTTGCAATGCAAGTTGACTAATTAAATGGTCTAAATCGAGCTAAATACTACATGGGCTGAAAAGTCCCGGGATTTTTCAACAGCTTAGCTGGCGCCATTAGAAAATGAACATGACTCATTTCGAGAGGCTCATCTGTCACTAGTTTATGTATGAAGTTTCATGATATTTCGTCCATTCGTTTACAAGCTACAGTTGTTTGAGTGACGCTACTTTCGCCTTCGTAAAAAAAATAGAAAAACAGGAATATCGCATCTTGATCAAACATTGTTTTTTGATGGGAAAAACTCCTGAACGATCATTGCAATGGTTGGAGAAATGTTATCCCACATCTGCTCCTTCGAGAACAACAGTCTATCGGTGGTTTAGTGAATTTAAAATGGGTCGTACAAGCACCGAAGACGCACCTCGCTCTGGAAGGCCAAAAGAGGCTACGAATGTGGAAATCGTAAAGCAAATGCATCGAATCGTTTTGAATGATCGTAAAGTGAAGTTGCGCGAGTTAGCTGAGGCCGTGGGCATCTCAAAAGAACGGGCGGGATACATTTTGCACGATGTTTTGGAGATGAAAAAGCCATCGGCGCGATGGGTGCCGCGCTTACTGACCGTCGACCAGAAACAGCAGCGTGTTGATGATTCAACGGCCGGTTTGGCGTTGTTGCAGCGTAATCGAGCAAACTTTTTTCGACATTTTGTGACGATGGATGAAACGTGGGTCCATTATCATACGCCTGAAAGAGATTCAGATCAAATGAGGAAGTCATCGCGGAAACCGAGGCGTATTTTGAAGGCTTGGACGTTTCGTACTACAGAAAGGGCATCGAAATGTTGGAAAATCGCTATACCAAGTGTATCGCCCTCAAAGGCAACTATGTTGAGGAATGAATATAACTTTACCCAAAAAATGCTCGTTTTCATTGAAAATCCCGGGACTTTTCAGCCCATGTAGTAGATTTAATAATAATAAATGCTCATAAATTTTACAATATAAATAACTAACAAAAAATGTCGTACATTTCGGAAATCACATATGTCCTTCTTCAGCGATTTTTACAAATGTTTGTGTTGTCGGAAAGTGTGATAAAGCGTTACAGACATACTGATAAATCAATCATAGTTCGGATTGCTTTTTCTGTTCTTAATGCAACTATAAAGGTATGTGAGGCAATCATTACAAGTTCGTTCGATCGAGTTGAACGTAGATGTTCATAATTATTTAATTTACATTGCAAGAAACGTGCGAAATTTATTAATAATGTAAGGAATAAAATTGATTTTCTCAAAATGTATTTATAAATTTATATGTGTTCTTAATAAATATTTGTAATTGCTCATTCTCAAGATGCCCTTAACACTATTAATTAATTAAGCGTTTAACCAAAAGTACGAAATATTTAAATCAAGTCATATTTGGGACAAATATTTAGAAATTTTACCTTACAACGATATAAGCTGATGATAATCAATAAAATGATGATCAAGTAAATGATATCCATAAAATATATTTCCTTATGCTCCAATTTATAGATGTATAGTGGATATAAGTAGTAGTAAACAATACTGCTCCATACGACCAAGATATACAGACAAGAGTAGTACGGTCTGGGTTGTCCAATAGGATATTCAAACAAGGTGAAACACCAGAACGAACTTACGATAAATAATGGTGCCAGTGCTGACTGCAGCGTTTTCGTCATTGTTTTCGGGTCGTAGATTGGTAATTTGATTTAATTCCTGCCGCACGAGACACAAACGTGTTTCAGACTTTTTATAACAATTTCAGAAAGAATTCCTGCAGATTCTTTAAAAACTTTGTGAGAATTACACTGTGAAGTGCTCACATTCAAGAATAAAGTATATATACGTATATATAAACCCTTGTAGAAAAGTATTACTGAGCACTACGAGTATTTTGAGGCACTACTGTACTACAGCACTTCTCAGCACTACTGTACTACTACAGCACTACTGCGCTGGTGTAGTAGTACAGTAGTGCCTCAAAATACTCCTAGTGCTCAGTAGTACTTTTCTACAAGGGAACTAACAATAAGAAGCATTGAGACCAAGAAGCGACGAAATAAGTACAAAGATGATCTAGATTAGATAGTTTTATGCTATGGAATTTTTATTTTTATGTATTATTAAAAAGTAAAACGATTATAAAGGTAATAAGAGTATGTTTATAATGTTATGTCTTTATATTAGGTCCCAAGATATTTATTGAGTGCTCTTTATTTATGACACGATGTGTCGACTTGAATTGAAGCTGATAACTTCGATAAGTGTTTTTTGTATTGTATAGATGTTAATACGACTTATTATTAAGAATTCTCCATCAATTAAGAATATTAACTATCCATTTATTAAGAATTATGCATTCATTGAAACTTAATAAGTAGGTTTGTCTTCTATCTTTCGACACATAGTTATTAATTATAATTTAGCTATCAAGATATTGTATGACGAAGAAGAGTGGTACAGACTGACTTATATGTACTACTGATATATGTATATATATTTGGTTTATGGAAAAAAAGCATATGCATATTATTATTGTAATTACTGAAAGCAGGGTCTGTTTGTCATTTGAAATGACAAGATTGATTGTCAAAGTTAATAATTTATTAAATATTTGACAGAGCGTTCCGTCCTTTGCACTGTAGATTGTAAATTGATAAGTCCTTAGAATGAAAATAAAAAAAACATTTTGTTAGCAAAACATAGCTTTATTCTTCAACATACTCTCCTTTTAGCTCAATACATCGAGTCCATTGAGATTCCATAACTTCTTTAAGCCTTCCAAATAATGTTTCTAAATCATCAAAATATGCGTCTGTTTCTCATTCAACCTATTCATTTGAAGTAAATCTCTTCCTATTTTTTAAGATTTGGAAACAGGTAGAAGTCACAGAAGGACCAGATTTTGAGCATACGATGGATGTGGGAGTAATTTATACATCAATTTATTTAATTTTTTAATTTTTTAAATTTTTTTATTTAATTTTTTATTTTTTTAATTTAGAATTTTTTTATTTCAACCGATTTGATTCAGTATTTTTCGTTTAATAAGGTAAAAACAGAATAAAAAGACATACGAGTAAGTTGTGTCGAAACGCAAGGATAGTCCTCACCTTGATCTCGCTGATTTTTGACTGGATAAGTTTCTACTTCTATTTCTTTTCTTTTTTTTGTTTAAATTTACTTTTGGTAGCTCCTTTTATATATCAGAAATGTGTGTGGGAGTGTTCCTTCAGGCCAATCAACACTCCTCAAGGTTCGGTAGAACCTATGCTCGCGCTTGTTTCCTTAAGATAAGGCAGCAAGGCTCCGCGTAAGCCCTACTCCCAACTCTATGTGTTTAGTTCTAATAGATAAAAGTTTAGTAATTTATAATAAAAATTCGGTCTTCCATAACTAACATCCTTATGCGAGGTAAATCCACTACATTCTGAATCATACATCTAAAATTGATTTAATTTTATTAGAATCAAAGAAAGAGAAGAAAAGGAAAAGACATTCGTCCTCGCATTCAGAAAGATTTCTATTTTACTGTTAATTACTTAATTGCTAAACGCTAATGTAGTATACATTATTACTAAATAACGTTAATATAAGATTTTATTTATTATTTTATAGAAGGGCTTCTTTGAAAAAGATCATGGGATATTTTTAGATGTTCTTTTTAGGATATAAGATGATCTATGATGCATATAAGTATAAAAACGTGATTTATCTATTGGTTTAATGGTTTAAACCAATAGATAAATAATAATAGTAAGAACATATCCTTCAAAATTGAAAGATATGATAGAGAATTTGAAATAAAGTTTAAAAATAAAGATAAGATGAATATAAAATACTAGCTAGGAGTAAACTAAAGATAACATATATCTGTAATAGGAGAGAGTGATCTACCAGGATGTAACAATATAAAAACTCAAAGAAAAGATCGAACCTTCTGTCACAAGTGCTAATTGCACAAGTGACAATCGATGAAAGAAATATATATTATTAAATAATAAAAACTCTTATTAATAATTAGGTCACCTGCGCCTGACGAAATTAATAATATAAAATAATCGCGAACGCAAATCAATTGTGCGATCACTGCCCTCAACCGATTACCGGAACGAGCAGCGGAATAAGTTTAATAATAATATTATAATATAAAAACCGCGAACGCGACATGATTACGCGATCACCGCCCTCGACCGATTACCGGAATGTTGACGACAAGCACCGAATAAGGAGGTCGCAGACCTCAATAATCGGGATAAATACGAGATGACTGATGCAGAGTCGGAGTCAGTAATTAACAAAGTATAGCGCGTTACTCTGTCCGTCTACGATCCGAAAGTTATACTCGCGACACGCGAGTGATTAAGTTGAAATACAATCCGTTATTATGTGTAACAAGAAATGTAAAAGAAATTGTGTTGATTAAGAATAAATTGTGTTGATTGAATAAACTTTATTTTAATTTAACAAAAGTGTTAAAGTTAATCATTATCGCCGCTCCCGAATCCTCTGTGGATCCCTAACACTGTGCCGACACGAGCGGCACAACACTTCCTTGAGACATAAACGTCACTGCGCAAATGTTATGGCGCTATAAACTTATCCATAATTTATGGATAAGTTATGCTAAATAAACTAAGTTAATAAATAATGTCATGGAAAATAAAATTATAATAAAGATCCGTAATGTGGCAATGTTGTACCATAATATTGATTCGAACTTTCGATTACGAATCTGTTTAAAATCGATAACCTCGCGAAGAAAATTGTTATTTGCGTTATTTTTAAGTTTTGAAATTATATGTACACAAGCACGCAAAGTTTGTCACTCAAGGACTTTTACAATGCTGTCACAATGTCATGGACGTTTATATTAAAAGAATTATAACTCTTAATATTATCGCTGTACTGAATATTATATAGCGACGATATGGTTAATGCGAATATATTATCACGAATATGCGAATACAAAATTATTAGTACAAAGAAATTGATCTAAATCGAGCAGTAATAAGATGTTTTTATAAAATACATTTCACGTTTACAATATTAGTACAGAATAAAAATAAAAATATATAAAGAATGTAATACCTTGAAAAAACCTTTTTACAGAAAGAAAAATATACGCCAAGTGTATAAAAAAAGTATTGAATTTTTCTTAATAAAAAACGGACATGAAATAAATGTAATTAACCAAGTATTTCATTACGCAAGACACATAAGACACGTAAGATAAACCGAAAGTGTCTAAAATTATCAACTGGATTATAGTAAAGAAAATCCTTGGTGTGCCCGAGTCGCATTAAAACGCAATATTCTAAAATTAATATGGTTCTATCGCAATATTCTGCAGATACATTTATGTCTACCATTTTTATGTCTATTATTTTTATATTTTAATTTATTTATAATGCAAATACTATGTTGGAATAATGTTTTCACTGAAGTACAATTAAGGGGATGCTGGAGTGACGGCCGAACTTAATCGAAGTCGACAAAGTCGATTTTTTAATGTCCGCTTACGCCTTTTGCCGTCACTCAGTGCCGTTCCCACTTCCCACAAGTTCTCAGTCTCTCGATTTTCTCGTAAACACACATGTGATGTATGCGAGCGTCTGGATCGATCGCGATGAACGCAGTCTGATATATGATTGCGCTCACACTGTCACTACTGAAAAGTATCATATACGTTTTTTTATTATATTTTTTCCACTCACAATGGAAAACTTTTACCAGAGCACGTAAGAACCGTTTTATTACGGGCCTGACTAAATCGATAATTCGGATCATTTTTATTGATCCAGTGATACACTTTTCGTGACAGAGCCGCTATCGGAATATCGCGGAAGTAAAATACCGCTCAGCTGCATGGCTGCACATCAATTTTACTCGTAGTATATCAACGAAGTAGTCGAATACTCGTTTTTCTTATATTAAAACTTAAAACCCCTACCTCGTTTCTCCAAGCATAGAATTGTCTTGTCAGACTTTCTGCAATTCGCTAGTTACTTCTTGTGAACGTGCAAGGTCTGGACTATTATATGCAACACATATTGTGACGAGTCGACTGTAGAAGCCGATAACAAAACTATAAATTATTGTAATTTTCTTTCGTTTTTCATATTAAATTGTAGCTGGCGAATTGTATGAAAACGAAGTGCACGATGCGCTAAACGGGCATCTCTTATATGTGCGCAAAGGGGTGGCCTCATGCGGACAAGGGGGTTGACCTTCTATCATATGAGGTTGCAAAAATTGTGTGTATGAAATTTATTTTAGAATTATCTATTCAAGTGATTTTCGTTAATTTGTAGTTTAAGAGCAAATTTCGTACATCCAATTATATCTGCGAGATGCCCGCTGGCTTCTCCCTCGAGCTGCAACGTTTGCAGTCGCTGTCTCAATCGCTTATAGGTTGAGAGAGGATTATCTAGTTTTTTTTTGCATAGGTTTTGTTGCGTAGCACACTCGCCGTTGCTTCCACACGCAACGATACTAGACGAAATTGTTCTATTTACATAAGGCGTTTTGATGCACCCTTCCCTTCGAAATTTTGACAAAAATTTTTTACAGTTATTGCTACCTCAACAGTATAACGGGTTATTGTGTTGCTGCAGTTGATGTAGTTGAGAAATTTGAATAGTTCACAATTTAAGTTCTATCTTTAACAATTGTTAATTTCACATGCTGCAACTTCGTCTAGTTATTCTGCTGATACTAACTTTAAAATCCCACTGCATCGCTTTAGCAGAATCTCAATTAATTATTTCAGTTTTAGAGCAATTACTCTAATTTATTCGCGCAAGCTGACTAAGTTAGCGGTTGGTTTTAAATGAGATCACGCGGTAAGCGCGTGATAGCGTTTCTCGCGCAACCAACGAGGTATGAGATGAATACGCAGGTATGGAGCGCGTATATAGAGACGTTTTCGTTCATATCTGAAAAATGGTTTTTCGGAACGTGATATTAATACACATTGTTGTTTTCAGTGTAAAATGCTCTTTAATTTTCGTCATACAAATAATTAAAAAATATGTGAAAATAAGAGTGGAAGGTGGGGGAATAAATAAATACTTCAAAAAAATTTCTTTTATTATAGATATAAAATACTCTTGCAATCATTCAATTTTTATTCTAGAATTTTTTTCTATCTCTTCTATAGTTTCGAAGATATTGGCTTTGATAGAAATAAAACCGATTTTTTTCATGAGAGGATTTCACCCCCTTAACATGCGACTGAGCACGTATAAAAAAATACGTGTCTCTTATTTTTGTCAGTAGAACAACATACTAAAAGCTTATTATTTAAATCGGAGAGACCCAGTTGATTGTGTTCCTTTTTGTTCCCTAAGACAGAATTCTTAATGGTGATTCGGTTTATCTTATGTCGAATTCAATATATGTTATCTGCACTGATTCTGCATTAATATTACCCTGATGTAGTACCAGTGCAGTACGATCTCGGAATAGTGTGTTCTATATCAGTGCTGCACTAATTTAGAGCAATACTGAACTGAAGTAGTCTAGACCTGGTTTCAATCTGGTCCAAATATCCATGGACTTAGTACGAATAATTTTAAACACGTACGAAAATTTTAAACACGTACGTTATTAAACGTACAAAGTACGTTTACATTTGAACATTTAAAAAATGTTCACCTCATGCAAAAGATTTTCTAAATCTGCTCGCGACATGTTGCTTTCACAGACTTGAAAAGTAAAAATTTTTGTAAGATCGCACGACAAGTTTTAATTTTGTTAACTCCGGTAATGAAAATTTACCAAATCAAAGCTTAGTTCAGACAGCACGTAGTAAGCAGCAAGCGTCGAGCAGCAATAGTTAGGAATAGCAGCAATTGCTTTCAGATTCACTTGTATGCAAAATTTTGGTCTAGATACCATATACTGTGTGATAAATTTAAACTTCTTTTTAGGTCACAAATTAGATGAATATAATTCTTATAGATTTTTTGTCATTAAAAATAAATCCGCAAATAAAATTGCTGTATCACGTGACATATTGGAGAAAATTGAACTTAAAGTTACTAAAAATGGCACTTCTGGATACTTTTAAGCTAAAATAGTATTGTACCCGTGGCGAGGTACAATCGAAGTCCCGGAGGTAGACAAGAAAAACACTGGATACACCGTGTAGTTCAACACTTTTTATTAACAAGACTTTGATACAAAATTGTGGCTCACTGACATAGTCCGTTACTCGGATATGATTTCGCTGTCATCTAATGTTAGCTGTTACGTCGACACTGTAGTATGACGCACTTGCTCATTGGTACACTATTACTCGACGACTTCTGCCTGCTGCTTCAGTCGGCGGGTATTTATTTACATGATAATGCTGAGCTGGTCAGTTGATTTAGAGTACATTCTAGATTCAAATGTGGACGGTACTGATCGACGTTTGGCAATTTCTTTTGAGATCGTTCTACTTAATCTTGTTTAAGCAGCTAAAGGATATTTGGAAATTGCTTTACTTAAGCTGAGTTTCAGAAATTATTCTACTTATTATCGCTTAAAAATTGTTTCAACCCACCTCGGTCTCCCCTATATTAAAATCTGAATATAATAATTCTTATTATACGAAAAATATTACCTCGACCGGAAGTCGAACCCGGATCGCTTTCTTTACGTGCAAGTGTCCTAGCTAATTAGATTACTGAGGCCTTAGTAATATTCTTCGCAGTAACTGCGTTTCCAGACCGACAATTGTTCGGTGCGCAGTTTAAAAAGACTACATATATCAGTACATAAATTCACGCGAAATTATAATATAAGCAACTAAGATCCAGCTAGACTATTATTCGAATTAGTCGATTCGAATTAGTTATGTTGTTTCATTGACGGTCCTTTAAAAAAAATTTATAATAATATCGAATAATAACGTTAAAATCACAGTTTTTAATAAAAATCGAGATTATTAAGTTTTGAAAATATATATAGATATCTGCGAAATTTATAAATTATGAAATTAGTACCACATTATCAGTTTACTATTCCTAATGACTTAAATTTTAATAACTACGTAAACATCCATAAGCGCAGATCGTATTAAATAGTATTTCGTCGTGAAATAGAATGCACCATCATTTATAATCTTATATGCTATTAAGTACTTGCAAAACAATATAATAGAAATTCAAATTAACCTATTGCAATAACTTGTATATATAAAAATTACATTGAGAATATTACGGAGAAGGGAAGTCGTTTTCTCATTAGCCATGACATAATCGCTGCATTCCATTTTACTCCAGGCTAAAACGTCACTACATAAAATAGCACATTCGTACGACTGGTACAATTATCGAACTGCTAGAGTACTCTAAGTTTAACGTTAATCAAAATTCAAAACTGATGTTACATTGACTCTGATGTTACATTGATACTAATCTCACAGTAACATAATTTATCAAATTCATCTGAAAAGTATGAAACAAACTTTTATAGTACAGTACAATATATTATAATATAAGACTTAGGTGTATACTTATGAAATGCGGATTTTTTTAAGGAAAAACACATGTTAATCTTTCCCATCGCGTGCAAACGCTCGCTAATACTTTTTTGAGTCACATTTAATACTTCCGCCAATTGTGATTGAGTTTCAGTGGAATCTTCGTCTAACAATGGTTGCAACACTGCATCTTGTAAGGTTATGGTCCGAGAATTTCACTTATGTAGGCTTTAAAGAATGTATTTAACGGAAAGAAATGTATACAAGACCGTCGGTGGACCATCCGTACGGTAGCTGCGGTGTGTCGTGACTAGTTCGCGTCTGTTCAGTCGGGCTCGCTTGCCGGGAATGTTAACAAAAAAAACGATCGCTCTTGCCTATTGGCTGTTCAGTCAAATTAAAGTAACAAACACAAACGATTCCCTTATATTCTAACTTATATTCTAGCTTATGCTATCACAATCTTCAAATTTTTTCGGTGATTTTCCCTTAACCTTGTCTTCCACATCAAAATCACCAATTATGAATCAATTGAACCAACGCAACGTTGAGATGGTGCATGTCCGTTGTAAGCTTCTATAAAGCCCATTCTACATTGGTCGTATCGTAGACGTCGCAGGTCACAAATTTGATGCAACAGCCAATCCGATGTGTCAATTAGAAGCCTCACGACGCTTACGATGCTACGATACGACCAATGTAGAATGGGCTTAAGTATTCGATAAGTTTGAGCATCAGCTTCCTTTAAGATGAAGTATAATGAATCAAAACCTCCCGCAAATGGTCTCTTTTTGGTACGAAATCCGACATTTTAAAAGCAGAAAAAGACTAGGATATTTACACTCTCACAATTTTCCACATGTATGGTTTTGTAGATTAGGAATAGCCAAGCCATCGACATATAGTATGGACTGCGCACAGGCTGAAAGAATATGACCATCCCGAAAGAAAGAGATAGCGACCGGTGTGGGTCAAGCTCTGTCTCTTTCTATCGTCTAGCGATACATTACTGACATCCACTGGGCGGTAATAAAAGCAGCAAATAGGAGTATTAGAAAGAGCGAGCGATTGACCCACACCGCGTTTCCTCTTTGTCTAATTCACCGGACACTTTTCGAGAGGATTTATGAATGGATCGAGCAGTCCATACTATATGTCGATGAGCCAAACAAAATACTATATACGTCAAATCACCATGCGTAAGAACGTATGCGTGGCGTCACTTGTTAGAAAAATCCGCATTTCATAGACATACACCTAATAATATTATCTAGCATCAATCGTTTTATAGTTGCAAAATTTCAAATTTATCGATAATAACCAGAAATTCTATTTAGTTTAAACAAATTGCATGTAACTATATGTATACATATACATTGACATCGAACTGAAATCAAACTATTTTGTGATGCATTAGAGATAATAGAAGATCTATTATAGATCATATACCTGTATTAAAATCATCAGAACAGACAAAACTGCAGCGTAGAACTGTAAAAGTATGCTTTCATTACGATTAATGAAAATATTTGTGTTAAAATGAAAACAATTAACGTCAAAAAAGACTTTAAATATGTAAAATGGAAACGAGGTATATGTAAATCATTAAATTAAAAATGATTTAAAAATTATAACGTTATTTAAACATTTATATATGTAATTTACGTAAGATCGACGTGTTTATTCTATTATTGTGTACTTTATATTATATGCTAATATACTTTTATTCAATGAAGGACGTACCTGACAAACGAATTTATATCCAAAGTGGTATTGTCCAATGCTAAATTTTATCTCTCTTTGTTTTATTTGTAATATAAATTGAAAAATCTAATTAAAATAAAAAATTAACAAATTTTAATAACGCATTGTCAATTATGACAGTTTGAACACTCTCATAAATTCTATTAAATGAATTTTTTTAAAATTGAGACATTATATTATAATAAACAAGAAGAAGGAAGCCAATAACGATCGAAACTGGATCACAGTGCTTATTATAATTATGTGAATTTTATATACTGCGTATGTAGTCCCCCCAAAATCGCGACGTTGATAGTTTTTCAGCATTGACGCATACATACTTACTACCGCAGTAATATCACTAAGTTATGTAAATTGACAAGCAATCTAACAATTTTTGACGCTTATAGCATCTTATTGGATCTTAATAATATGTTGAAATACATATATTAAAATTAAACGATGTAATATTAAATTAATGATAAATTGAAATCTGTGGAAAATAAGATTGCGAAGAATATCACAAGTTGGCGTTTCGTCCCAGTTTCCACTACTGGACTCATCAGTAAGGCATTGTAATGGAAACTTACCTTAGACGCCTGTGTAAGTCAACTTGTGATATTCTTCGCAATCTTATTTTTCACAGATTTCAATTTATCATTAATTTAATATTACATCGTTTAATTTTAATATATGTCTTTCAACATATTATTAAGATGCATCCAATAAGATGCTATAAGTGTCAAAAATTGTTAGATTGCTTGTCAATTTACATAACTTAGTGATATTATTGCGGTAGTAAGTATGTATGCGTCAATGCTGAAAAACTATCAGCGTCGCGATTTTGGGGGGACTACATACGCAGTATATAAAATTCACACAATTATAATAAGCACTGTGATCCAGCTTTGACCGTTATTGGCTTAATTCTTCTTGTTTATTGTTTATCAATTGTACAGTCGTAAAAAGATTCTAATATTTATTATATTATATTAGTTATGTACGAAACGAACAACCCCCAATCCTATGTATTAATTAACCTTTTTAATGTAAAAAATCAAGCTATTTTTTAAGTTTCAGATTAAATAGCATTCATATTATTGTACATGCACCTTTTAAATAATAAACTATATTTGAGTCAAAATTAATATCTTTCCATAAATTAAATCATTCAATTCAATTATTTCAGTTATGCAGCATTGTATTTACTCAACAAAATATATTGTCTCTTTTGCGGTACAAAATAAATTTTAATCAATGTTCTCTCTCAGCTCACAAATAACTCGCTGTCAATATACTCGTTAAACAAAGCTCACAAAGCTTTCACGCAACACGACGCTTTCGTTTCCTGATCGCTCTCACTCGCGTCTCTTAATTACTCTCGTCAAACTCGTCTCTCAGTGTCTTACAAAACTCTAATAAGACTATCGCAAAAATCTAGCAAAACAAACACGTACTTTGAACGCTCTCTTTTAAATAATCTTTATTCACTCACACCTCTCGTCGCCACGTGACCTTCTTCTCATTTATCTCGTTGAAGCGATCGGTGCGTTACGCGCACACCGTTCGCTGTTATCGATATGCCGTCGGTAACGTACACTTCACGCACCCTACACTCGGTCGTCTTGCTCGGATATTCGCCTTCGAATGTCATCATCGTACTCATCTTCAGAGTCATAATTATATAATCTACTATGGCTACATGTGATTTACCGAAGTAGATGTTTCTAAAGACCCTCATGCTCACTTATCTTTTGCACAATATAACGATCGTTGCTTTTACCCTCTCTATAGAATATATGGATCTAAATATTTACTCGCTAATTTGAGACCAGGACCTAACTGCGTTGGATCGCCTTCGCCATACTTCGTCGCTGTCTTTCGTTTTTTATTAGAAGTAAATCTACTTTCGCGATGAACCTTCGCAATATATTCTTTAGCTTGCTCGTGTACAATTTATCGATTATTTCGAACATCTTCAACCCACTCTTTTTCTAATAATTCTCGCATTTGGAGATCGTCCAATACGCGCACGTGAGTTCCAATCAACAAATGAAATGACGTCATGAACAATTTAAATACAACTGAACTAGATCAAGAAACTTGAATCATTTTTCGCGCTTAGGATCTGTCATTTTAATTAATATCGGAATCAGAACTCGGTTTACGCACTCGACTTGAAAGTTCGCTCGCGAAACTCCAGTGGTTGTTAACACCATGCTCTATACTCTCTTCCTTACAATAATCGGTAAACTCTTTAGTGAAAGTCGCACCGTGGTCTGAGATTATTCTTCTCGGGTTTCCAAAAATAGTCGACCGCTGTTTGAGTTTTTTAATGATATCAGCAATAAATATTAGTAGTAATCTTAGCCGCGTATAACCATGTAAATTTCGTAAACGCGTCAGTATAACTATAAACATGTACTTATAATCTTTTCTAGTAGAAGGCAACGGCCCTAGATGGTCAATATAATATGTAACTAAACGCAATTCTCCTATTTCTATTACATGCAGATGTCCATCTTGCTTTTGTTCAGACAATGTACAAGTTACGCAACTCTTTATTTTCTCGATCTTTGATCTCGCGTTCATCATCAAAAGTCTTCAGTATCAAGACCTCTGTTTTCGCGACAGAAAAGTGACCTCTATTATGTATTTGTTTAACGATTTACGTACGCATAAGCCTCGATGCAACTAATAAAGTATCTCTATTGTATCTCGCTTGAAAAGCAAATTATACCTAATTACGTATTTGCTACTTTTTCCTTCTGTCAACGTGTCAAACATTTTCTTTATATCGGAATCTTTTTGTTGTGCTCACTTGAACTGTTTCGCATTTAAACTGTCACGCTCGTCTATCACTATAACGCGAAACTTTGCTAGCGATCTGACATTAGCAAGGGCCTCTAATTCGTAAGCCAAATAACCCGCTCCGCGGGTGACGTTTTGCCGTTTGAATAATATACAGGATAAAACGCGTTATTTTTATCGCTCTTTTGCAATAGAATGGCACCGTAGCCATTAATCGATGCATTCGTGTGTAGTTCTTTTAGACGAATAAACGCTTCCTTCTCCTTTTCTGAATTGAAACTTCACATTTGACATCATTAAATTAGTCAACGGACGCGCTAAGTATCCCGGCACGAATTTTTTAAAATAGCTACTTAGGTTAATGAAACTTTGCACCTCATGCTTTAGATTGATTGCGGTTCTGCGAATTTAAGCACTGCTTCGACTTTCTGCGTGGATGAATATATTTGACCATTCTCCACTACGTGTCCAAAAAATTCTATTTTACTCTTTAAGAAGGAATACTTTTCCCAGATAATTACCAATCCTGCTTCACTTGCAATTTGCAATACAGTTTCAAGGTTCCTTATGACTATATCATTATCTGCAAAAGATATTATCAAGTCGATCGAATAAGATAATACAATCTTATCGCGTATAAGATCACTGAAGTTGCATTTATGTACCGCAGAAAAACAAAAGATCAGTTATAAAGAATCCTAAAGGCATTCTCAAAAACTCAGTGTCCATCGGGAACTATGAAAGCTGTGGACTTCCGGCTACTTTCGTCTATCGGAACGTGGAAAAACGATCGTTTTATATAAGTCCAATGTGCTAAAGTACCTCGCGCTCTGCACAAAATCTAACTGATTCTCTATGAGTGGAGTGCAATTCTTTTATTTAACTGACGGTAATCAACGCACAATCGAATACTTCCGTCCTTCTTTCTGACTAATACCACTGGATTAACGTATAAGAGTATACTAACACAAATGCTGCTTTATAATGTTCCAATTTCTTACATAATTATTCAATGTAATTTATGAAGATGTCTTTCTTTTATATGCGCTAATAAATTTACGCACATACACTCACAGAATATTCATATATTCAATGCTATTAGTCCAAGATGTAGAATTGTAGAACAAAATAAGATTGACACAAAGCTAATTATATTTATTTTTCAGAGTAGAATGTTTTAATCTTAAATGAAAAATTCAAAATTTAGAATAAAATATTCTTGATGTTAGCTCATTAATCTTCTTATTAGAAAAATTTAAGTTCGACACAATATTTTTCAATTAAACGTTCTTATTTTAATCCTGCGGAAGGAATTTTATTTATATTTTTACGAAAAACTGAGCTCAGTCGAGACTCGAACTGGGGATCTCTCGTTCCACGTATATCTCTGTCTCTTACCTAACGCGCTACACTACGATAGTTTCACTGCTTTGATGTTGTACATAATATCGCGTATATAACTAGATAGACTCATTCTAAATGTAAGAATATATAAGTTTCTAAATTTATACGTGTTATACTTCTTTCAAGATAAGATGTCAATGTTATTTTATTCGAGGGTGTAGAATACAAATTATTAATTTTATAATATTTTATAATAACTTTAATTTTATAATGTATAAGGTTGAGATAAGATAAAGTACGAGATAAGATCAAGACCTATTTTTTTCTCCGTATTCGAAATCGTTTAACTTCTGTGAGGGTGGAATAATTAAAATTTTATTAAAATTTTGTTGTAATAATTTACCTGCTTATGTTCTTCTTCATCGTGATTGCTATTAGACATTTTGCAAAGAATTGTTGCTGATTCGTTTACCTGCAATTATTTTATACAATAAGAAGGTAGAATAAGTCTGTAGAAAAATTGAAAATTTTACATCCTATGAATACGATTATGTCATTAGGAAAAAATCTTTGGAATATGTAGCTTCTTTCTTGTAAATTGTTGTTTGTGTTTATTATTCTAGTTATTAATAATTAGTAATGTTTTAATTCTACTGTACCTTATAGTAAATAGTTTGACACATGTAATTCAATGTGAGAAATAATGTGCTCCTCACAATGAATTCAATGCAGAGATATAAAAAATATTCTCTATTTCTTAATGTCCAAAAGAGTTTCGTGTCTTCTGTAAGTATAAAAGTTATATTGGCGCTGTCCACCATAGCATATAGAAAGAACCATAACATTTGTAGTGACATTTGTACGTTTAATATTTTGTTTAGTTTGCGTGCTATAATGCATAGTTGTAAGTGGACGTGCCTGTAAAATATCGTAATTCTTATAATTAGTGAAAGAATAAACAAAAGAGATGTGTAGAGCAAAATATTTTGTAGCATAGAATTCGATTTAAACTATAATTGTAAATTGCAATTAAATAGTTTAAAATATGCAATTATTTCACACAGTTAAAGTTAATTATATTTGTATGCACTGGGACTTGGTGGTCCATTTAAGTTGAAAACATTGAATATGTCGCTCATTTTGGATGATACTAAGAAATATTTTATTTGAAAGTAGAACTATTTTGAAGGGGTCGTATTTTAGTTACGTTTTTTTCTTCTAGTTGGTGACGCAATGTAAATATGAATGTCACTAATACCTTTTTTTAAATGTAATTATATTTTTCTGCAAAATATAGTTCTTGTAGTTATTCTACACATAAAAATTAAGATAGAGACATCAAAAAAATAATAGTTTACTAGTTATATAACGTTTTGTGTCAATATATGTGCCATAAAAAAGTATAAAATACTTCTTCTTTAATATTTCTATAAAATAATTCTTCTACAAAATAATACTTCTATATGCAGGGTAATTGAAGAAAACATTGTATAAAAAAACATATAATTTCATTGAAACATTTGAAAGTAACCATCCATTTGACCCCACTATCTACAAAACGTGAAGAAAGTACGCCTTCCTTCTCGAACAACACGATACTATCATAATAACATCTTTTTATCATTTACAATCTTCCATATTTTTAATGAAATTTAGTATGAGGATTTCTGTATTCACACATAAATGCATGGGCATTTGTGCACAAAGTAATTCTTTTAAAAAGTTACATCAGGATCCATATTGATTGCTTGCGATACTTAGCTCCTGTTGTACGTTCTCGGATTAAAATAAACGTGACGAAAGTACGTCTCCTCTCTCGAACAGCACGATACTATAACATCTTTTTATCATTTACACTTTTCCATATTTTAAATTTAGTATGAGGATTTCCTTATTCACACATATATGCATGGGCATTTGTGTACAAAGTAATTCTTTTAAAAAGTTACATCAGGATCCATATGGATTGCTTGCGATACTTAGCTCCTGTTGTACGTTGTCGGACTAAAATGGATTTGTTTTGTTTTCTATATCCGTAATCTGCATTATTTTCGGAAAGATTGGAATCAAGTGCGTTTAAACGATCATTGACTTGATGAAATTGGAAGCATGTGTATCTGATTTAAAGTAAAATAAGTAAATAGATTTAGTTATGCTTTTCAGTAAAATTAAAATACGTGCATTATATGTATATATACGCGTAATTTACTTTAATGCATAATAAATATCAAATTAAATTAGAATTTTGTTATTTGCTTTATACGTTTTTTCATATTTTACACATATTTGTCATTTATAACAGACTAAATTTTCATTATTTTTCCATTTAGGTTACCTTATAATGTCTTATATTTACAATAGCAATGCTTATACCGATAAAATATTATGGTAAATATATAGATTAGGGGAGCCAGGTCATGATCATCGGGGGTGGCTCCCCTAATCTATATATTTACCAATATTATTAAAAATTATATAAAACATTTTAAAATATTATATTTAAATAGCTTTAAAAAGACCGTCAAATGTTCACACTTTGAACATTTTGTTTCACAAAGTCAATAAAGAATACGTCTTTGAGAGAAGCTAGCATATCATATTATATATCAGCATCGTAAGAAATAATACCAGTTCTGCTCGTATCCACGATATTTCTACAATTCTATATTCGATTTTACCAATAGAGTTCTGTTGTATTACGTCGAGAATACCAGAAAAACACTTTAAAAAATTAGATGCCAACTTCCCGACTTACTATCCAGCATCTCACCGAATTTCGAACGTACGTAAAGTACAAGAATCTTAAGAGTTGTATCGATTGAACTTAATACATCAATAGTTATGGCTATAAAACGAAAGAAATTGCTCGAAAATAGTATATAGTAACGTATACAAGTGATATGCTGGCCGATTCATAAGATATATATATTCTGATTATTTTATTACAAGTCCCGACATTGTTTCAGCGTTTTCTAAAGAGTTCTGGCGGTAAAAATTACTAGAAATTCTTATACAATTTTACACCGTTTTCGGTATTTAAAAAATGTTTAAACTAGCAATATTTTATCGCCAGAACTTTTTAGAAAACGTTCAAACAATGTAAGAATTACATTAGAACTGTAATAAAACTATTAGAAATCTTACGAATCTGTCAGCATATAACCTGTACATGATAATACGTAACATTTCCGATATGAAAAAATTGTTCAAAAAATTTCTAGCAATGTTTATCGTCAGAACTCTTTTGAAAACGCTCTAACATTGTTAGAACTATTTACATTAGAATAAAATACATTAGAATAAAATACATTATAATAAAATACATTATAACAATATAATCAGAACTCTTACGAATCGGCCAGCATATCACATGTAAATGTTACTATATACCGTTTTCAGGCCATCTTCCAATTTTATAGCTAGAACTATTGATGTATTGAGTTTTAACGACAGAACTCTTTGGATTCTTGTGCTTTACACCTTATACGTTCGAAATCCGGTGAGATGCTGGATGCTAAGGCGGGAAGTTGGCATCTCATTTTTCAAAACGTTTTTTCTGGATGTAATTTGTCAGAACTGTTGATGAAACCAATATAGAACAGTAGAATTATCGCGGATGCGAGCAGAACTGGTGTCATTTCATGCGATGCTAACATATGATATGCTAGCTTCACGTATAAAGAATAGCTTATATTAATACCTAGTATATAAGTGAATGTTCGCATTTATACTAACCCAAGAACAGTTCCGCAAATTAGCGCATGTAAGATTCTCGTATACTTTTCATAATAAATTATTAAAACTCTACAAAAGTATTTAACATTGTAATTTTTGAAATTGATTGTAAAACCATAAAAACTATATGCTGCTTCAGATAAAGTATATACAATGGATCCGATTATTATTCGAATTATCCAGTTACGCAGCCGTCGATGTTTATTTCGAGTACCGAGTGCTTCTAATGTGTCGTTTACTATGGAGAGTTCATGTAAACATATTTTTAATTCCTTTAAAAAATTATATTGATTAATTATGCGATATAAAATAGAAAGTATTATAATTTCATACTTGAATAAAAATTATCATTTTAATAATAATATTAAAAAGTCAACACAAGTTATCAGTGTGCAATTATAATTTATTCATATAGAACATTAAACATAGATGTTTTAATCTATGTTTGAGGTCCTCTTCAGTACATTAAAATAAATTAAATACCATTAAAAAACGCAACTTATTATAATAGTGTGGAAAAAAAGAATATGTAAAGCAGTGATGGTAATGTCCAAATGATGTCATATTTTCTTCATCAAAATGATAAATATAATGAATAACAAGATTTGATTGTTGAAATGTAATTAGCGTACAGATTCCATTGAACTGCTCAGTTTAATGAAATAATAGTGTAACGTAATAGACACGACATTTCATCATATCTTAAAATTGGCGTGTCACGCTTTTTTGAAGCCTCTTTTCGTTGAGGCTGTTGGAATTCTCTGATTTTGATGTGATTTCGTATTTGAGGATTTTCGGGGTCGATTATTTCGAATCTGTACTCAAAAATTGAAAATTCGAAATAGTGGATCTAATATGGCGAACGTAAAATTAACGTAAATCCTAAAGATTGTTCGATTTTGGTGAAATTAGGTATATTAGTGATTTAGGGGGTGTTCGTTACGAAACCGTTCTCAAAAATTGAAAGTTCGAAATAGTTGATCCAATATGGCGGACGGAAATGTTACTGAAATCCTTAAGATTCTTCGATTTTGTTGAAATTTGGTTACAGGTGGTTTTTGGGGACATTCGTTACGAATCCGTATTTAAAAATTGAAAGTTCAAAATGGCGTTTTGATTCAGTCTTCTAAAATCTGTTTTCGTTAATCTGGCGGATGGAATATAAGGGGGATTTTGATTTTAGTGTTTTTGAAGTAGAATTTAAATTAGCAAAAAAAAGCCCTTCAAGAATATGTAGTTGATTTTTCACT
>NW_017277786.1:526419-531832 GCF_001594065.2 Cyphomyrmex costatus
ATTGTAACATCCCCAAGTGATAATTTTTCATAATTATGTACGGGTATCGTTTGTCCACAACGCGCACGTGATTGTCCACTCATTATTTTCATTTGTCCACCCTATTTTTATTATATTTTTCGTAATAATGTAAAATAATCACTTGGGGGCGTTACAATTTTTTTTAATGCATAACTTTTTTTTGGAGGGTGGACAAATGAAAATAACGGGTGGACAAACGTGGACAAACAGTGGACAAACGAATGCAATAATGATTTTACCAATATTCACTTTAAGGTGCCAACTTCACAAAGCAGCTCTGTAAAGTTGGAATCTGTAAATGCGAATATTGGTAAAATCATTATTGCAATTCGTTTGTCCACTGTTTGTCCACGTTTGTCCACCCATTATTTTCGTTTGTCCACCATCTACAAAACAGTTATGCACAAAAAAAATTGTAACACCCCCACATGATTATTTTACACTATTACGAAAAATATAATAAACTTAGGGTGGACAAACGAAAATAATGGGTGGACAAACGTGGACAAACAGTGGACAAACGAATGCAATAATGATAATATTACCAATATTCGCATTTACAGATTCCAACTTTACAGAGCTGCTTTATGAAGTTGGCACCCCTAAATGCGAATATTGGTAAAATCATTATTGCATTCGTTTGTCCACTGTTTGTCCACCCGTTATTTTCATTTGTCCACCCTCCAAAAAAAGTTATACACAAAAAAAGATTGTAACATCCCCCAAGTGATTATTTTTCGAGTTCGTATCGATTGCTTGAGAATTCATTTTATTAAATTAATGATTTTTTCGAAAAAATACAAATGAAAAATATCAAAAAATACGAAGAACTGAATAAGATTAAAAGAAGACGAAAATCATCATCTTCATGACTATTTCAAGAAGCGGGGAAAAATAAAAAAATAAAAAAAATACGAAAATCAATAATTTAAAATGAAGACAGTTAATTAAAACTAACGGAAAAAAAGGAAAAAACAAATAATAATCTCATAAATTAGACAAATCCGGAAAAAAATTTTAAAGATGTATAAATGCTTAAATTTTTTTAAAAATTAAGTAAAGAAAGAACCTACGTTGTAATTTTAAGGGGATTAACAAACCAGTTTGGTCTTTTCCAGATTTGTTTGTGTATCTCCAATAATTCTGAATATTGCGCTACGCGCAGAAAATGGCTAGTATAGTAAAGAAACGAAACGTGAAATGGTTTCTGTAGGTTTTGTACATTTCCGATTCGATTAAAATGACAACTATTGACTGATCAAAAACCGTTGAGCAGTTCCTGTTAGTGTTTGGTGAATTCGTTTAATATTCGAATAAATGAAGAAAAGTGAATGACAATACTCATTCGAATGCACTTCTTTTTTATTCATCAAGAAAAGAATAAATAATTTTTCATTCCGTTTGAATGAACATTTTTTGAATATGATTAGAATATTTTCATTTTGTATTCACTTTTACTTTGTATTATCTGTACATTGCTCGTAAGCCTGCAAGATAGAACAGAAATTTTCATTCACCTTTTTTCACTTAAAATTTGAATTCGAACATAAGATCACGAAAATGTTTATCCTATTCTTAGCAAGGTCGCCAAAGGCTATCAAGCAGCTTCTGGTACAAAAGTGTACCTGTAAAGCGTGTATTTTTTTATAACCTTACTTGTAAATTAAGTCGGTAAAATATTTGGGCTTGGTTAAAACTTGAAAAATATGATCAAGGTGTGTGAAATTGAATGCTATCGCTGAAGTTTTTGCTGGGAATAAATAAGAAACGTGTTGCTCCATAAATATTTTTTAATTTCGTAGTCCTTTCTTCCAAAACCGAAAACACCGAATATTACCGCGATGAAAATAAATAAATTAGTAAATTAAATTTTTTACTTAAAAGTCATAAAAGTGCCGGTTATAATTAACGATTGCTTATTGGTACTTTCTTTTTCAGTTTATCTATATTTTGTTTTAACGAATATGAATACTCGATAAATATCCATAGTTTCTTTGTGAATAAATACTTTTTGAAAAAAAAAAATTTGGAACGAGTATATGATTACGTTTACTTTTACGTGAAAAATTTTAATAAATACAATTTGGAACTCAATTACAAATTTTTGTATTTATTGAGTATACTAGTTCCTGTGCAACCTCTTAAGTGATTTGTAATAGAACCGTGTCACATCCTACGCTTATTACTACTAACAATCAGGAGGGCGCGGCGAAACTATAGCGCGTGACGCGATAAGGGTGCGTGGGGTGATGCCACGACTTCTCGCGCAACGTTTGGAGCGGTTTCTTTTGTTTAATAAGGCCGCCCCCTTGCACCTCTCTTAAGAGGTTATGTCTTGATATATGTATACTCTGGGCAACTTGTCCCATGGTATCTATCAACTTACCCCATCGGGACAAGTTGGCTGTAATGCAGCGTGTTCGTATTACACTTACTACAAAGAAACTGTACATTATACAGAATCGTTTCTAGTATCAAAATGTAGAAAAAGGTTCTTTCTATCATATTAGAGCATAGTTTAATCATAATAATCAGTTATTTAAAGGATTTAATGCTAAAATTGTGAAAGCTGTGCCAACGAGACCTGGTCTCCCCTAACGTATAAAACATATTGTAATAATAAATCAACATGTAATAAAATAAATAATTTACCTCAAGATCCCAGAGTTTGTACTTAAACTCCAGTCGATTTACTGCATGTAAAGAACTATAAAATCTTCTTTGGAATAACGGATTACTACCTATTTGTCGATTTATTACTAAAACTTTTTAACAAAGGACGAGCGAAGGCTAAAACCTGTTGGAGGTTACTCAGGGTCATGACCTTGACATATGTCAAGGTCAAGGTCATTGGGGGAGGGCCCCCTAATCGGTACTTTTACCTATACTCCAACATTCTAATATATTTATTTTACCGAAATGCAGCGTTAAACTTTAACAACTTCACGCGCTGAGTTCGTTATTGGATTTTAGGAAGTGCAGTGTTACGTTGGTGTAACCGTATTACCGCGTACTGCAGTAGAACTCAGCAAAACTCGTGTATTTTTTGCAAACGTTTTTTCACTGTATACGATTTAGAATATCTTTAATAATTATTTATTAAATTACTTTTTTTGCAATGCAAATTATCTATTTAAACGGTCTAAATCGAGCTAAATATATTTATTATTAAATCTTATTATTAATAATTATTCATAAATTTTACAATATAAATAACTGACAAAAAATGTCGTACATTTCGGAAATCATGTCCTTCTTCAGCAATTTTTACAAATGTTTGTGTTGTTGGAAAGTGTGATGAAGCGTTACACACATTCTGATATATCAATCATAGTTCGGATTGCTTTTTCTGTTCTCAATGCGAGTGTAAAGACATGTGAGGCAATACAATCATTACAAGTTCGTCCGATTGAGTTGAACGTAGATGTTCATAATTATTTAATTTACATTGCAAGAAACGTGCGAAATTTATTAATAATGTAAGAGGAATAAAATTGATTTTTTCAAAAACTATTTATAAATTTATATTTGTTCTTAATAAATATTTGTAATTGCTCATTCAAGATGCCCTTCACTTTTAATTAATTATGCGTTTAATCAAAAGTTACGAAATATTTAATGAAATAATATTTGGGAAAAATATTTAAGAAATTTTACCTTACAACGATACAGGCTGATGAGAATCAATAAAATGATGATCAAGTCTTTGGTATCCACAAAATGTATTATCATATGCTCCAATTTATAAATGTATATTGGATATAAGTAGTAGTAAACAATACTGCTCCATACGACCACGACATACAGACAAGAGTAGTACGGCCTGGGTTGTCCAAGAGGATATTCAAACAAGATCAAACAGCAGAACGAACTAATGATAAATATTGGTGCCAATGCTGACTGCAGCGTTTTCGTCATTGTTTTCGGATCGTCGACTAGTAATTTGAATTAATTCTTGCAGCACGAGTCACAAACGTGTTTCAGACTTTTTATAACAATTTCAAAAAGAATTCCTGCAGGTCCTTTAAAAACATTGCGAGAATTACACTGTGAAATGCTCACATTCAAGAATAAAGTGTATATATAAACTAAAAAGCATTGAGACTAACATGCGACAAAATAATTACAAAGATGATCTAGATTAGATGATCTATGATTAGTTTGTTTTATGCTAGTGGAATTTTTATTTGTATGTATTATTAAAAAGTAAAACGATTATAAAGATAAAAAATAAGAGTATGCTTGCAATGTTTTTTCTTTATACTGGGTCCCAAGGTATTTATTGAATGCTCTTTATTCATGACACGATGTGTCGACTTTAATTTGAAGTTAATAACTTTGATAAGGTGTTTTTTGTATTGTATAGAAGTTAATACGAGACTTATTATTAGTAATGCTCCATTAATTAATAATATCTATCTATTTTTTAAGAATTATGCATTCATTGAAACTTAAGTAGGTTTATCTTCTATCTTTCGACACATAGTTATTTATTATAATTTAGGTATCAATATTGTTTGACAAAGAAGAGTGGTACAGACTGACTTATATGTATTACTGATATATGTATATATATTTGGTTTATGGAAAAAAAGCGTATGCATGTTATTATTGTTATTACTGAAAGCAGAGTCTGTTTGTCATCCGAAATAACAAGATTGATTGTCAAAGCTAATAATTTAATGAATATTTGACAGAGCGTTTCGTCCTTTGCACTGTAGATTGTTCATTGATAAGTCTTTAAAATGAAAATGAAAAGAACATTTTGTTAGCAAGTAAGTATTTTATTTTATACTCAGCTCACTTCAGACTCAGTTTCACTTGTGTTGTAAGTGGAAAGCAACTATAAACGTCACTGCGTAAATGTTATGGCACTATTAAAGATATCCAAAATTTATATTATGGTAAAGAGAAACTAAATTATAATATCATGAATATATAATAAGATTATAATAAAAAACCGCAATGTCGTACCATAATATTGATTTGAACTTTCGATTACGAGTCTATTTAAAATCGATAACCGCAAACAAAATGGTTATTTGTGTTATCTATAAGTTTTGAAATTATATGTACATACGCACGCAAAGTCAGTTTGTCACTCAAGGACTTTTACAATGCTGTCATCTACGTTTATATTAAAAAAATTATAACTCTGAATATTATAGCTATACTCACGGCGACGATATCTATTATGCAAACACGTTATTACGAATTTTATATAAAAATATAAAATTATTAAACATAAGAAATAAACGAAGGGCCAAGAGCCAAATGTTGGCATTTAAAGCAATAACACTTTAATTTAAATTAATAAACATTACAAAATAAAAACAGTCATCAACAGACGTTTCGACACCGATCGGGTCATTATCAATGTTCACAAAAATAT
>NW_017277786.1:540278-541657 GCF_001594065.2 Cyphomyrmex costatus
AATAACCAAATTTGTAGAGAATTAAATTCTCTATCTTTTTTATGTGAACAATTTTGTTGTAAAATGATTATTTATTGCTAATAATGAGCAAAAAGTGTCAAAAATTAGGACATTGACCCAGTTTTTTCAATTTTTGGACCATTTTTATTAAAAATAAGTGACATATTCAAATGGCAAAGTTGTAGAGGACTAAATTCCCTACAACTTTTGTAGAAACAAGTTGCCAAATGGCGGTGCTAACTTCACGCACATATGAGACACGCAGGGTACCACTATTACATCTCTGTTGTTCGTCAATGGTCGCATTCAACAGACTCAACAGATTTACAACTGTTTTATGATTCTTCGCTGAAATAGGACTATTCCTTTAGATCTACAAATTATAAAACCGTTGCAAAACTTGAGTCTGCTGAAAGCAGCCAATGTTTCATGTTGACATTTTCATTTCATATATATTTATAATAATTTAACGAGCAACGAGCTGAAAAAAAATAATACAATTGGAGAAGAAAAACAAAGAAAATATATTTAAATTAATAAAAAGTAAAGAAATAACAGACGTTTCGACACCGATCGGGTCATTTTCAATGTTAACAAATTATTAAATTATTAAAAGGAAACTTAATACATAATAAGAATATTATAATAACAGATTTAGCAAAGATGTTAAATAAGTTTTAATTTCAGTAACATTTTGGAAATGATATGTTATATTAATAGCGAGATTTTGTTGTATTGAAATCAGGTGGAAAAAGGTATATTGAACTGAGGCATACGTTCACTTAACAGAGTTTTCTAATACGAGGGTGAGAAGTAGTGATGTATTATGTAGAATAATAGCCAACATAAAATTTTACAGTGTTATACTACCTTACAGTAAGTGTCGACTTGATTTCCCCAACAGGAATAATATCATTAACAGAACAATGTAAATATTTATACCAGTACGTTTCATTATTATTAAAATCATAACCTTTTAACATTTAAATTTCTACGACACATGCTGCACTAGATCCGGCACAGGAGCAGCAAATAAATCTGATAAGGCTTACAATAACTTTAATATACTAAAAATTACATTGAACATTTCGGAGAAGAGTTGTCGTTTTTTCATCAGCCATGACATTAAACACTATACTTTTACTTTACTCCAAGCTACAACATCACTATACATAAAATAGCACGTTCGTACGACATGCATTGATGACTGGCACGATTATCCAACTGCTGGAGTGCTCTAAGTTTAACGTTGATTAAAATTGATAACTGATGTTACGCTTATTTAGTAACATAATCTAATAAATCCATCTGAAAAGTACGAAACAAATTTTTTTAATATAATTACAATATATTATAATATAACAGTCATAATATCATCT
>NW_017277787.1:0-563 GCF_001594065.2 Cyphomyrmex costatus
GTATTGTAGTATATTATAATGATAAGAAATAGAACGAGAATGATCGCGAGCGCTGATTTGTCACTTGTTAATATAGGGCCAGTTTGCTGATTGCGGCGTGCGAAAACGCCGAATTTCCAAAAAAGATGGGCATTAAAAAATTTTCTTAATTTTTAGTTTTCTCAGCAATTGGTAATTGCATCGTTCTGAGATTTAGTATAACCATAGATTGTGATTTTATCGAACGCATGCTATCTAGTCGGTTAATCGCTAGCAAGTGAGGAGGCGCAGGCACATGTCGTATTCCAGAGTTAATTTTTTCATTATAGAGTTTCAGCGTACCTGTCATCGCGGAATCATATCGTAGCGCGATGACAGCGTGCTTTCGCGACAACATTATTTTCGCTAGTAGCAATTCGTAGTGATTTCCGCGTGAAAAATAGATTATTTAACATAAATCGGCTCGGAAGCAACAACGTGATTGCAATGTTATTTCTAGCATCAGTTTTTAATCGAATATTATTAATTATTCGGAATCGTGTTATTACTTTTCCCTTACATCGCGCTACAACTCGGTGGATGAT
>NW_017277788.1:0-357 GCF_001594065.2 Cyphomyrmex costatus
AGTATTGAAACAATTACGTTCGTCTTTTACGCAGCAAGAATTAATTCAAGTTACTAGCCGACGTTCCAGGAACTATGACAAAATCGATACAGTCATCGATGGCACCATTATTTATTATCAGCTGGTTCCACTGTTTAGGATTATTTGAATATCCACTCGGACAATCCAGACTGCATTTGTCTTGCCTGTATGCTTTGCTATTATGGGGCTCTTATATGTACTATTATATTACATACACCATCTATTTCTGGCAGTTTGATTCAAAATTATTCATTATCATAAACAATTTACGTAAATTGATGACCCTTTCAACGATATTTATCAGTTTCTATCGTTATAAGGTAAAAATTTTAAAAT
>NW_017277789.1:0-492 GCF_001594065.2 Cyphomyrmex costatus
TTGTAACAGGCACTTTACTCTTGTACCGTTGTTATAACATGTATCTAAATTTATCGATATATAGATACGTGTATCTCTTAAATCGTTTCTGTTACACTAATTTTGATGTATGATATTGAAAGCATTTGAAAGCACATAATTTTTTTGTACTAATTTTTTGATTTTGTATATGATTTAATAAAGGAGGTGCTAACTTAACGATAAGTCAGCATCCCCAAGGTTAATCGCGATTTTCTACTTAACTGTTCGAACACAATAATTGGCATTAGGCACATAATTAGAATATAAGTAGCACTTAATTCTGGCATAGGTGCTATTTTGATCTTTTGTGAGGGAGGATCCTGACTTAACTGCCATTTCTTTATTTTATGCCCTACAATCAGCCGACATAATTTTTTAAAGGAATTGAAGGCATGTTGACGTGAACTTTCCACAGTAGACAACTCATTGGAAGCGCTCGGTGTGCCAAAGGAATACCGAATGCTGCGTAAC
>NW_017277790.1:0-2179 GCF_001594065.2 Cyphomyrmex costatus
TATATATTAATTTTATTTAACTTTCGTATTGTAAACTGACAAATCGTTTTCGTTGGTGAGTTATGCCTGGTTTATGCTTCGGTCTTAAGGACTTAATTCTAAAATTCAGCCAATAGAGTTCAAATTTCGGTTAGAACTGGCAGCTTTATTGGTTGAATTTTAGGATCTTGGGATTAAGACCTGAAGCATAAACCAGGCATTAGACATTTCTTTTTGAATTTCATTATTTTCACATTTTTTGATTTTGTTCTCATGCCTAGTGACCCTCTAATAAGAGTCTGGACACGTGAAGTCCGCCATTATTCGTCGAAATTGTGCGAGAGAGAAAAAATCATGCTATCTCATTCTAGTGGCGCTGTAAGTTGTAGCTGATTGTAGCTCTACAAACTTCATAGTTTCTGTCTCATTTTTGCATGGTTTATGCTTCAGTTGCGGGATTCTCTAAACGTTTTATCGATGATTGTCGCCATGAAGGAAGATATAAGGAGACTCCACTCGGTCTCGCCAGTCTACAAGACATGAACCCATTTTAGGTTTCGAGTTCCGTTTCCGATTCTCGACACTCGCAGCGCTCGTGAATTTAGTAGTGCTGCGCATAATGAGTGCGAGTAAGAGAAATGATCATTTCTCTTACTCGCACTCATCAGAATCGGAAGCTGAACTCGAAACCTAAAATGGGTCCACTTTTATTTTACGGAGTGGAGTCTCCTTATATCTTACTTCCTGGCGGCTAGGTACATACATACGCTTGCCGAGCGATCGAGTATGATTGGTTGGATCTATAAATAATAACCAATTATATTCAATCGCTCGGCAAGCATACCTAGCCGCTTTGCCGTCTTGAACTCGCCCAATGTTTTTATTATTATTTTTTAATTAGCCAATCAGCGAGCAATGTGTGCAATCGTTCATGTACATATGTACATATGTAGGTAAACGAAACCTTTCCCCACACATAAACTGTCTCAAAAATTTTTGTAGCATTTTTTTTGCACTAGCGCTTTGCCAGTGAAAAACGCGGTTAGAAGATTCTTTTGGTTGATTCAGCGGCGTGATTCAGCGACGTTCAAGGGTATCGATCATGAAACTTTTTCTCTGGGATGAAAAGTAAAAAATTTTTCCATTAACTTCAATGATAAAAATTTTCATTTTTCCCTAGGATAAAAAGTAAAAAGTGAAAAATTTCTCCATTAATTTCAATGATAAAAATTTTCACTTTACCTTTTTTATTCTAGAAAAATTTCATGATCGATACTCAATTCTTTTCCTTTGGTTTCCCTCGTAGTATTAGAAGAATACGCTATGAGAATGCGCGTATGTTATATATATGGGGTGCAGTCGAGTTGCCGTTATAAATGCTTTGAAGCATTTTTTGATTGGCCAGTTAATAAAATTCTTTTTTCCGATTAGTCAGTCAAGTGCTTTGAAGCTGCAACTCGACCACATCCATGGACTTATATTGTATATGTGGAGACAATGTAGTGTGATATCATGGAGGTAAGAAATAACAGGAGGGAGTGTATGGCCTTCCAGGTGGTGGGGAAAACTGCGTTATATGTGATTGGTTGGCCACAGTAATATGGCATTTTGTACACTTTATTGAAATACTCCTTGCACTATTCTGCACTAGGCACATGATTTCTAACCTATCTGAACCTATCAAGTACTTATATATTGTTCGTTTTGTCTCTCGGGACTCTCGGGAGTTGCTCGGAGTTGTTCTGAATAAACCCAGCGTACTTTGATGTGATCCATTTAATGCTGCAAATGCTTCGTTGATCAATCAGAAGAAAACATGTTACGAATTGATCAATCAAAGAACGTTTCGAAGTATTTACAGCATTAAATAGACTACATCCAAGTACGCTAGGTTCGTTCGGAGCGACTCTGAGCAGCTCCCGAGAGACAAAATAAACAATACTTATCTTTGGCGAATGTAATAATCTATGATTGGCGTCATATTTTTTCACAATACATAACAATATTAAACAGAATGCCCATGCGATGTAGTGCAATAGGTTGCAAAAGCAATACAAATATTAATAAAATAAAAGTAGACATGTCAATAAAAAAAATTTCATGGGTAAAGTATAAATAACTATATATATTATCAATAATATAGTCACTATTATTTAAATTACGCAATTTGCAAAAGGATATCGTAAAAATTTTATTCCTG
>NW_017277791.1:0-639 GCF_001594065.2 Cyphomyrmex costatus
GTCTATATATATATATATTGTGAAATGAGTTAAATGCTTTAAGTGTAAAAGTGATCATACTTTCCGAATCTGCCACTACTATGTCGCCAAAGTATCGATAATAAAATTCATCAAACGGAAATTGAATTCTTTAGTTTCTAAGTCACGAATGACCAAAATCCGCTAAAATGGGGAAATTCGAGATCCCATGGAAGTACTAAAATTTTTTTTGTAAAAATTTCTATTCCTGCAAAAATGTGTCTCATTTAACCCTAATAATATTGCGGATAAAGATTCATCTTTAGTTAACAGCGTTTCTTTAAAAAATTCCATAGAGTTGCTATACTTTCAACGTCCTCTCAAATAATGATACGAATATATGTTAATAAAGAAACAATGTTTAGTACAAGAATTATAAAACGAAATTTTCCAACCGAGTTCCCTTAAATTTTGTAATCAATTCAAAGCTGTTGTACATTATCAAATAACGTACAAAGTATGAAGAAAATATATGAGGAATGAGAAAGAGGAAGGAAGGAGATGTCATTAATATATTGAAATATTGTGATTAATATAGCTACTGTTTTTAAATTAATGTAACTCAGTCTATATATTAATATGTACTATATTTTATTGTATTGAACCATATATTCATAATAC
>NW_017277792.1:0-515 GCF_001594065.2 Cyphomyrmex costatus
GACGGCGGTAATTCTAATATCGCGAGATGTGTAACGTTCCTGGCGGCTGGTATCGTCGGAACGGTGCATTGCGGAGTGCATCGTTACAAGATTGCGATGCTTCCTATGTCGGACAGACGGGAAGACAATTAAAAACAAGGATAAAAGAACACCGCAATCACATTAATTGGAATACATCAAATCACTCAGTCATAACAGATCATAGATTAACATTAAAACACGATTTCGATTGGGACAATGTTTTAGTCTTGGACGAAGAACCATGTTATGGAAAAAGGTTGATTTCTGAGATGTGCAATTGTTGGAATGGATTAATGAATGTACTCGAAGATACTGATTAGATTAACGCATGTATTTACACACCCGTAGCGATACAAAAAGGAAAAATATCGTAAGAAGCGACCGAAATATATATTAGCCGAAAAAGGCTGACCAGTGAACAACGAACAAAGGAGACGCCAGCTCAGCACTACCAACTACTGGACAAATAAAAATAAAGAGTGCATTAAGTACAC
>NW_017277793.1:0-262 GCF_001594065.2 Cyphomyrmex costatus
CGACGGCGGTAATTCTAATATCGCGAAATATGAAATGCTTCTGGCGGCTGGTATCGTCGGAACAATGCATTGCGGAGTGCATCGTTACATGTGTATGAGTTAACCAGTTTTCAATCACGTGTATGTTCATAAGTATACGTTTACAAACTATTATTATAATTAATAATTAATATTGTGACTAACGATTGTTGTATTAATCAATTTTGTAATGACATTATACCAAAACACTTATTACGTTATACTAGAATCTTTTTAAGACCGT
>NW_017277793.1:282-766 GCF_001594065.2 Cyphomyrmex costatus
AAGAAGAAGCCAATAACGGTCGAAGCTGGATCACAGTGTTTATTAGAATTGTGTGAATTTTACATATTGCGTATGTAATTCCTTCAAAATTCGCGACGTTGATAGTTTTTCAGCACTGACGCATACATACTTACTGCCGCAGTAATTTCACATAGTTAAATTGACAAGTAATTTAACAATTTTGATGCTTATAGCATCTTATGGATTTTAATAATATGTTGAAAGACATATATTAAAATTTAACGATGTAATGTTAAAGTAATAATGATAAATTAAAATTGGTGAAAAATAAGATAGCGAAGAATATCACTTATTACGTTTGTTAGCGTATTTGATTATATATATGTAATAGATTTTGACATTGGAATTAATACATATTCACTTCCATTTCATATATTATCTTTCAATAATAAAATGTATTATATTAAACAAATAAGTTGAAAATAAGAGAAAAGAGCCAAATAGTTTTCTTAAAAATTATAAA
>NW_017277794.1:0-698 GCF_001594065.2 Cyphomyrmex costatus
TGCTTTGATACGCGTATATCTGTATATATAGAATCTCGATTTAATAACTAAAACAGGCGTCTACGGTAGACTTCCACTACAATGCCTTAATGATGAGTCCAGTAGTGGAAGTTGGGACGAAACGCCATAATTACGTGATATTCTTCGCAATATATTAGATTGATTTAAAGATTTTAATGAAAATTGGCTCATTGCCCTTATTTCATTATATTAGTTGTTTAATATATATATGTTATTATATATTGAAATATTGAAATATATTCGTCGTCGAGGAAGTATAAGTGTCTACGTGTTTGATTTCGAGGAAGTAAGTGTCTAGGTGTTCGCCTTCGAGAAAGTGGGTGTCTACGAGTTCGCCTTTGAGGAAGAAAGTGTCTAAGTGTTCGTCTTCGAGGAAGTAAGTGTCTAAGTGTTCGCCGTCGAGGAAATGGATTTGTTTGTAAGAAACGTTGTCGTCGTCGTCGTCGTAGTCGTCGTTGTTCTTGTTGCCAGCTACGGAGTGAGAAAATGCATTCTGGAATTTTTGGCGCAAGAGATAAATGTGGTCGCGACGGGTATCTAGAAATCTATAATATCGATCGCTGCGATCTGTACGATCGTTAAAGTCGGATTATTAAGATTGAGGTGAGAAAATTTGTCACATCGATGGCATAGACGAACACGTAAGTGAGGTTAGAATAAATATCGACCGCTACGAT
>NW_017277795.1:0-294 GCF_001594065.2 Cyphomyrmex costatus
CGTAATGTAAAATTTATGTAAACTATGTCCAGATAAATGCCATCAAATTAATTTTTGTAATTTATTCAATTATACTAATAAATTATACCGAATTAGGATCGAAACGTATATAAACACAATAAAGGATTATTTGGCACACAACCAACAACCTGTTTGACTCGAATATGGCATTACACCTCTTATTAGAATAAATTATACATTAATTAGACTATTAAAGTAATATATACCGGATTGAATATCCTGAATTTAATAGCATTTATCTTGGCTCAGTACACCAATTTGTTGAGTTACTGT
>NW_017277796.1:0-744 GCF_001594065.2 Cyphomyrmex costatus
CAAGAAAAGTAAAAAGAAAAATTATAATTCATTAACGTTCTATTATTGAGTTTAATACGGTTATATTTAAATAAAGGGTGAAAGGGTCGCACAAAATATTGAATCGTGATACGCCGAAGAGACTGTAAAACCGATTAACTTGAGTCGGCGATCACTTATAAAGGAAAGAAGGAATGAGATTCGTATACGCATTAGAACAATATCACAAATCACAACGCGATTTCACTGAAAAATAAATAATATATCTACTGTTAATGACTAACGTAGCTATATGAAACTTTGCGCAAAGACTATTGATAACTTTATAACGAGTTTCTACGAGCAAAGAGAAATATTTCCGCGAGAGAGCGATCAAGAGATATTCGAACTTTACTACTATGAAATAGAACGAAAAATGTACAATGAACTTAGACGCGCACGAGTATTGTAGTATTATAATGATGAGAAATAGAACTGGAATGATCGCGAACGCTGGTTTGACGCCTGTTAATATAGGGCTAGCTTGGTGATTGCGGCGTGCGTAAACGCCAAATTTCCCGGAAAGATGGGCAATAATTTTCTTAATTTTCAGTTTTCTCAGCAATTAGGAATCGCATTGATCTAAGATTTGGTATAATCATAGATTGATTTTATCAAACGCATGTTATCTAGTCGGTTAATCGCTAGCAAGTGAGGAGGCGTGGGCACATGCCGTATTCCAGAGTATAAGTTTTTCATCATAGAGTTTCGCAGTACCTGTCATCG
>NW_017277797.1:0-19748 GCF_001594065.2 Cyphomyrmex costatus
ATCTATAGTGATAGTCTTTTGAGAAATCTGTACAACATGAAGATCTATTAAATTCTGTCTTGTCGTCAACGGAATCGTTAGGCGTGTCGTTACTATAAAATAACGCGTCTGAACCAGTCAAGCTGTACTCGTGGAGTCGGTCTGGCGCTCGAGGCCTGTGATAACGCAAAGATTCTAGCGCAGAGGGCGCAGAGTTGTAGGAAGCTGGTGTTCCAGCGTTACTATTGAATGAATATAATCCAACTTTTGACGCCACGGTTTTGGCGTGAGTGCTACTTCTAAAATTGTAGCGCGGTGATTTAAGCGAGTTATAAGAAGTATTAGCGCGTTGGTCGCATACGGATTTCGTGGTATCGTCGCTGACAGTCGCATCGCGAGTATGATTATCAGTTCCGTTTTTCGCAATTTCGTCAATGATATTAATATGGTTAGTTTCTTTAGAATCATGCGATTTGTTAGCATCGATCGCTAATTTTTGTGAGTTAGAAGCGTTCAGCGAGACCAGTGATAAGGAACGAGGAGGGGAAGAAGAAATAGAAGATCCCTTTGGAACCTCAGGAAGGATTTCCACCGATACCGAGAGAGAATTATTGATGGCATCCGATGAAGAGTTAGATCCTTCGTAAGGCAGTGTGCTTTTAATTTCAGCACGAGAGACAGGGCTTTGAGATTCATGCGAATTAGAAGATTTAGTAGAGTTAGAAGATTTAGAAGAATTAGAGATTCTGGCACCGTCAGTGCAGGAGGAAGATTTGACTGGTCTAGAGACGCTTGTTTGTGATTCAATTGAGCTAGAGGCTTCGTGCCGTTGAGATCCTTTTGAACTTCAGGAAGGATTTCCACCGATACCGAGAGAGAATTATTGATGGCATCCGGTGAAGAGTTAGATCCTTCGTAAAGCAGTGTGCTTTTAATTTCAGCACGAGAGACAGGAATTTGAAATTCGAATGAATTAGATGATTTAGAGGAGTTGGAAGATTTAGGAAGATTAGAGATGCTGGCACCATTAGTGCATGAAAAAGACTCGACTGGTATAGCGATGCTTGTTTGTGACTTAGTTGAATTGGAAGCTTCACGCCGTGAAGCGGAGTGAGTAAGGTTATCAATACGATTCGGTTGATTGTGAGCAGATATATCTTGATTAATAGAGCTAGATTTATGTGAGATAGAAGAGCTATTAACTTCTAGCATAGTACCTTGAGAAGGCTTGGATAACACGCGAGTTACCGGAGTTACGTTATTAAGTGAATTAGAAACCAATGGAGGTTTGGTAGAGTCGCCTGGGCGATCCGAGATTCCTGCAACCTCGTGCAGTCTTAGAGTGGGTATCAAAAATTCGACCCCGTATTCGAGAGTATTAAGAACTTTAATATAAGCTTTGTCGTTGACACACGTGACGAGAGTGTCGCCAGCGTAAATGCCGTCATAAGAAAGCAAGCGAGGAAGATAGCCGGTTTTAATTTCCGGATTCGAGATTCTAATGGTGAGGCCGGAATTCATGCGTGGTGGAATCACCACCGATTCTTTTTCCTTAAATGGAAATGAGCAATTATGCCAACTGATATTTTTACGTCGGTAATCGATATGAGCATCGTGCTCGGCAAAGAACGAAGATCCCAATATTCCCTGCGATAGGATAGGAAAATTATCGGGGACGACGTGAAAAGTCACGAAATTGTGATAGAGGTGGGCTTTGACAGACCCTAGCGTGTTAACGACATCTTTAGTAATGCCAGTTAGTTGAAGAATTTCATCGTTATTGATGATTATCGAGTCATTGAGACAGCCTTTCTTTATTATACTTGGCTGTGCCCCTGTGTCGAGCATAAAAGCTACGGGGCTTCTAAAATCAGAGGATAAGAGCTCGATGACGGGTACGCTTCCGTCATCTGCGCGGAATGCGTAGACAGCCCGAGAGCTGAGTCTATGAAGTAGGTGGGACAAGGAATCGCCGGACCCCGGAGTGTCCCGGCGGCCGAGGCCTCTGGGCGGTTTCCAGACGGTTGCACAGAAGCTGATTTATTATCATTATCTCTTTTATCAGTACTATATTTAGTTTGATTGTATAGCCTCTTTTGGCATTCGTTAATTAAATGACCGAGCTTCTTGCAATAATTGCAAAGCTTTTGCTCGGCGAGGTTAGGCCCGACGGGCGGAGCGGAGTGATTATTTACCGAGGAGAGATTTTGAGACGGATTAGAATAAGCGGAGGCTGCCATGTGTGGCGTGCCTTGAGAAACTGCGCGATTATTACGCGAATTATCGGGGCCGCGGTAGCGCGAATTTTCCCTCTCGAGTCTTTTATGAATTTCGATGACCTTGGAGCAGGCATCTGAGAAATTGCTATAGCCTTCGGTTCGAAGTTCGACGCGATATTCCCGCGGGAGTCCCTCGAAAAACGAATCGAGAGTAAATGAGTCGATAGAAGAAATCTCGGGCTTAGTGCATGGTCGATCAAAAACGGCTTGATCGCCTTCTATGATCGCAGTGCGTAGGTCCTTAATACGACCTATGTAATCGAGGATATGTTCCGAAGGCCTTTTGTACGCGTTGCTTAATTGTCCTCTGTAATAATTGGAATTTCTCCCCGAACCGAAAGTCCTTTTGAGGGTTTCTAGAAATTTATCGACTGAAAGGTGGGTTTCGTCTTCCACCGCGAGATATGCATGATGCGACAATTTGTTGCGCAACATGCGAACTAATCGAGCTTCGTCTACGGACGGGATAGTCTCTTTGGCTCGCTTACAAGCGCGAGAAAACTGCCAGACGGGGATATTATAGCCGTCATATTTTGGCACTAAATCTAAAGCGTCGCGTATATGCGATTTGAGATAGGGCATATGAGAAGGGAAGAGCGGGGCTTCCGAATTGAAGCGTACGCTAGGCGTTTGCAAAGCGCCTAGTGAATTTGAAGACGCGGGGGTGTCCCTTGAATCGACGGCGGAAGGCGCAGAGGCGGATGGCCCCGGATTATTTCCCGATAGGGAACCAATGAGTAGCCGAAGCATACCCTCGAGCGTATCGGTACGCTGTCGCAGTTCTACTTCCCTTTTCTTAGCCTCCGCGATCTCTTTCGCGAAGCTTAACGGGGACGCGTCCTCTCCCGGCGGTGAGGCGTCATCAAAACTATCGCCATCGGTATCCATTTTTTTATTTAATATTGTTATTTATCTATTCACATGATAGAAAAAATGAGTAAAATAAAAAGAAAAAATTATAAAAGGAGGACAGCCAATCATTGGCTGTATATCAGCGATGCTTTCGCATAAGAAAATGGAACATTATAGAATTATGTAGAATTTACGTGACTCACTCGGTGAGTTTAACGCGGGTTAGTTCCGCGATCTTCGTAATCTCGTGGCATCTTATTGATATCCAGCGAGTGGTCTACGGTGACATTATTTGTTACGCTATTCGCACGATTAACGCGAAAATTAACGATTACTTACTATAATAATAGTAATAGTAAGAAGAAAGGGAATGAATATTTTAAGAGCGATCATCTCTCAACGATGAGATGATCATCCCACCGCTTGTTATCTGTGAGACAGCGGTGCCTTTCGCGCGATTAACGCGGGGCTTAACGGTCTCCTTTAATGAAGAAGCGAAGAGAGAAAAGAGAGGGAAAAAAAAAGGAAATGGGACATCCCAATAACGATAATTTATCCCACCGCTGTCACCACTTGTTATCTGTGAGACAGCGGTGCTTTTCGCGCGATCGACGCGGAGATAACAATTTCTTATATTATATAAGATTACAACAGTGAAATAATCCCGCCGCTGTCACCAATTGTTACGTCCGGGTTTTCGTGAGTTTGTTATTCGCGAAGTTCCGAACGCGGCGTGTGGGATCGTAGTGTGCATTGTGAGCACGGATGGTCTCGAGATTTGAGATCGGGCTCGAGCTTTTCCCGGAATTCGAAATATAGACTATAAGTATAGAGTAATGAATTCAGCGACGGAGTCGATCGGGAGATGAAGAGCGACCGTGGGCCGAGCGGAAACGCACGTCGTCTCTCATTCCGATGATAAGAGAAATTCGTAACGCGTATGTTTTAATCATAGCGCGAGAACTAAAGTAAGAATACGCGACTTCTAATCGCGGCGACCAGCGAGTAGCGAAAAAAAAAAAAGGGGGCACGGAATCGAGCTACTGAATGTGGCAGCGCTCAAACTCCGCTTGCTTTCAAATCGTTGAGGGGAATTGCTACTCACTGGGGGAGAACTATATTGAAGATAATGTAATTAAAAGTAAGAAAGTAGAAGAAGCGATTCTTGCGTCGCGAGGAATGTTAATAGCGCGAGAATCCACGCGAGTGCCGTCGTCGAGTGGAATTTCGGCTAACGAATGCGCGAGTAGTGCGAATTATCGTCTACGGTTCGGCGGATACGTTGATCGCGACGACCAATGAGCAGCATAAAAAAAAAGAGGGGCACGGAATCGAGCTACTGAATGTGGCAGCGCTCAAACTCCGTTTGCTTGCAAATCGTTGAGGGGAAAAATGCTACTCACTGGAGGAGAATTATCGCTCGCACTTGATAGCACTTACACTACGCGCGTTTAGACAAGACACAAACAGAAAGAAATAAAAGGAAATAATAAAAAAAAATAAGGCGATGGTTCATCATTGTTCACTTTTAAAGATAGCTTTTATTTCTGCTGATAACAAAAAAGGAGACAGGGGCAGAGAATAATAGTCGCGTCGATTTGGCCGTTAGTGTATTGTAATTGAATTCGGAAAGAAAAATAGGAATAACAACTGAGTCGCACCGCAAGAATCAGCGTTAATGATTATCTAGTCGCAATAATTCGAATGCTCGCGAACAAATCTGCTGGAACGACGGACAGAGCAATAATAAGCGCGTAATATTATAATTCTTGCTCAGAATGAGGAATTTACTTACTATCGAACTTAGAATTTAGAATGGATTTAACACGTGCTAATATTATACGAGAAAATAGAACGAACGAATCTTAATATAATACAAAGTGTTAGAACGATTATGTACAATAATAAGAAATTAAAACGAGAGATTCGCGCACGAAAGACTTACTGTACTAACCTTATAGAGCTATCCGAGATGGAACAACAATGAACGAGAGCGCTCGGTTTCGCTCGATTATATAGGACCAGCTTGGTGGCCGCGGCGTGTGGAAACGCCGAATTTCCCCCAAAAATGGGTCATAAATCACTTTTGTGAATATTTAATATCTCTTTACTGGATGAGCGCAGCGCTTCGATACTTAGTACGCTTTTAGTTCATATTTATCGAAATCATTGTACCGAGTCGGTTTTTCGTTAACAAGCGTGGAGGCGTTATGATAAGGCCGCATACCGTCTTTTAGTTTTTCAACATAGGTTTTCGCCCTATGTGTCAACGCGGATCAGCGAGTATCGCGCGATGCGCAGTAAATTCGTATTCTCGTCACGCTAGCCTATCAATTAATGATTTCGGCAGGAAAGGCCGATTTAAGTATGATAGCGCGGTATAGCTTTGCCCAGGAGGCGCTGGTCGGCATCATTGTGCTCTAAATTGTGGTGCTAATTAACCAGGACTTATCAGTAATTTGTTAATCGGCGTGAGGCGCCCGGGAGGTGGTGCCCTCGCGTAAGTGCGGCGCTACTTAGAGTTAATGCAGGTACTCGCGAAAACGTACGGCGCTATAACAGTAGGTGGGAAAGAGATAGAAGTCTCAGGAACGAAAATTGAGCCGAAAAATGAGCGCAGGACGTAACAATCCCATCCAGCGTTCAACGCAATCAAAGACTTGTCATACGTCAACGATACATAGTTCTTGAGGGTACTGGTAATTCCAACATTTCTGTTGCGATCAATCTCCACACTGTTGAGTTCATACCGAATTTCATCAAACATGAACGCTATGCAATTATTTCCAAGCGTTGTTGGCGTCTCATCATCCTTCTTCTTCACAGTCAATCTTCCTTCAATGTAGAGAAAACTTTCGCATGGCAACGTGTATAAATCCTGCTGCTGTATAGGTATTCGTATCTCGTCGCTATGTCCAAACGTTGTATTGGCGTATGGATTGTACGTATGAAATTCAAACTTGACGATGCGATCGTCAAAGATCGGCTCACCGACAATGTTCAAGATATCAGCCATTTCGTACGATAAAACCCAACGACTTTAAAAATGCAACGTTGGACGCACTGAGTCTTTTTCTAGATGAAATCTCTTCGTTAAAATCTCTCGTCTGTTTCGGTTGTTCGTTCAGCACAAGCATCTCACGTTAGCGCCGTCGTCTTCGTACATGCAATCTAACGGTAATCTCCTCTCCACGAAAATCAAGCAATCGGCCGTCTTGATCCACCACGCGAATCGTCAGATCCGTAATGCTCCGTACGACGATCGGAAGGTAAATGATTTGCGTCGGCTTTTCCGATATCTTATATCCTGGTGGGACAGTCGGTGAAAACTCGTGTATCGTGTGCACGCACTTGTTGCTGTACGCACCCGCGGTCACGTTGCACTCGATACGAATAATGTTTACGTTGATGATATTTATCGGCACGTCTGATTCATGCCACTGTTGCGGTTCAAGCACGCGATTCGATGAAAATTCCAACAGCTGTCCAATATTGTAAGGTTTGGTGAAATTTATCGAATACACGCATTTAATCTCACTCTTCATCGTATTGTTATTGGCACGAATCACCAGCGGAAACTCTTCATCCTCCTTACTCTTCACACCACGAGAACGTAAAATTTCGCGCTTTAAATACCGTTCGATATCGCGCAGTTCGTACGATCCTTCGGGAATCACAATTTCCTCATTGTCGAAATAAAACTTGTTGTTTGTTGAATTTACATTCGGTAGAGTGTAGTATGTTTCAAAGTCAGTCAGACCGAGCTCGTAATCATCATCGCTCAAATCTACCGCCGGAAAATAGCTCACGGCTAGAACACTACTTTTGCCCGTCAGCGTAAACGTCAGCGACATGTTTGAACGAATACTGAGTTAAACCGCGCAATCTCAGTCTTTAAATTGTTTATCACTCGTCCGTAGAAACTGTAGACACAACCGTCCGCAATTGCTCTGATTGTAACGTTGATAAGGTATGTGATTGTACTGGATTACACAGTTTGTTAGAAATCGCTCGAGTTCCTTCGGCGGCCGGAGGTTACCAAAACTGTCGAAATATATGACACGATTCCCCCTTTTCGCGTACGCTACCTAATGCGTACCGGGTCCCTCTGCGTTGTCTGGATTCACGATACCGCTCTCGTTTCGATGTACTCCTCCCACCGGTAATGTCGTACGCATAAAGATACCTCTGAAATACGGAATGCGCATACGATTTGCAAGTTGTAGCAGTTGCACGTTGGTAGTTACACCCGTTGGTACTTTTAACGTCTCATCGACGTTTTTTTTTTTCTCTTTACTACTCCTCGTCCACGCTTGTAGGGAGCGAGATAAACACCGTGACCTTCCATGACGCGATTATGACGTTGCATTTCTTCCAGCTGACGCTCCGCTGCTCTGCTATCATTTACGGCCTTGGTGACTCCCGCCGCTCTACCGACCAACGACCCGAGGACGCCCAGTAGCGGAAGAACAGGCACGATACCGCCGCGTTTCGCTATCGGAAGTATCCTCTTACTTTTTCGTTTCTTTGTTTTCAAGCCCATACCCATCTTCGTTTTAGCCTTCATAGCCGCCCAAACAGCTATGGCGGCGGCTCTCTCTGTGAGAGACGAATCTCTCGCTGTAATGCGTTTCCGCGCCTTTTCAGCGAGTATATTATCAGCCACGTGCCGTTCAGTGAGACCGTTGTTGTGCGAATACGCTATATCGTGTTCGCGACACGCCGTGTCCAATGGATTAATCCCTCTGTCGCCTCTAGCTAATCGTTTCTCCAAACGCGTCCCCGGTCCACAAAACTGGTAACCGGGAATGTGCAGTTCGAAAGGAAGCGCGTTTATCGCTTTATTTAACAAACCTCTGCCTCTCGACGGCATTCGCTACAATTCTTTATCAACGGCGCTGGACCGTCGATATGCGTTTGATGACTCGGCAAATTGTAATGCTTCAGACACCGACGGTGTCGTTGTACCTCCGAATCGGCTCGTATATGCTCAGGTAGTCTATCCCACAGCAGATCTATACAATTCTCAAACTCTCGCAGTAAAACAATTTTCGGTATATATTCCAATTCTTTGGAGGTTAAATCATTCGACACGATGAGAAACATTTTGATTACTGAGCGATTACGCTCTACGTAGCTCTATAAATAGGCCCGCTCGCGACATCTTTTCCAGTTTCTTGTGTAACGCGAAAATATGCGGTTCGTGCACCAGTCGCAGTCTATCAAAGTGACGAATGTCGATGGTAAAGTGCAAACCAATAAAGAGATGCGCAAGCATGGCAAGATGCTGCCGATTTCTATTCGCGCAATCATTTGCGGCCCGTCGAATTGCGGCAAGACGAATGTACTGATAAGTTTGTTGGAGAGCCCGAACGGTGTACGCTTCGAAAACGTATACGTTTATTCGAAATCTCTGCAACAACCAAAGTATCGATATCTCGAAAATTTATTAGCACCGATCGAAGAAATAAACTATTTTACATTCTCCAATAACAGCGAGATCATTCCACCGAGCGAGGCGCTTCCGAATTCAATCTTTATCTTTGATGACGTGGCATGTGACAAGCAAGACGCGATAAGAGATTATTTTGCAATGGGTCGCCACGCGAACGTTGACTGCTTCTATCTCTGTCAGACTTATGCAAAGATACCGAAGCATCTAATACGTGACAATGCAAATCTGTTGATTCTGTTTAAGCAGGATGGAACCAATCTGAAACGAGTGTACAATGATCATGTCAATACCGACATGCTATACAAAGATTTCTGCGATTTGTGTCGTAAATGTTGGCAGCAAAAGTATGGATTTCTCGTAATTGATAAGGACAGTGCGCTTGCTAACGGACGATACAGAAAAGGATTTAATGACTTTGCGGTACCGTGAAGCAATCAGTTGTCGTCGATACGCTGACTGTGCAACATGGATAGCAACAAAGATAACGAGAAGATAGCCATGGGGATTGCGAAAACGAGCGATTCAATTCGTAAAAAGTATCGCGCTTTGAAGACTGGTAAAATGGAGGAGGAGATCGTGTTGGAGAGACACTTCAAACCTATTACCGAACCGTTGAAACAAATTGTTGAAAACACTGTTGAATCGTCCAAGGATCCTATCAACATTGAAACATTCTTTTCGGAGAAAGACGAGGAACCGAAACCGAAGCGAAAACGACCGAACGCTTCGTACGATAGTCCTATACAGGCTTCCACAACTGTGAAATCAGCGTTGAATATATCAAAAACTGTAGCATCCACTTTGAACGAAATGTCTGAAATAACAGGATCGCGCGAGTTATCGTACGACTATGCTCCATCCGTCGAAGAAGTATTCGAGATTGCTAATGAACCGCTTGTAACATCCATCCGACAACGTCCGAGGGGCAAGAAAAACTGCATGCAAACTATGGTCCTTTGGGACAGAAATATCTGAAAGCGGTCTTGAGCGGTAAGAAAGCCGTCAACATAGACGTCGTGTATGGAGTCTACTTTAGCGACGAGGGAACGATGCTCGGTGACAAACGTATCACCTTGAACAAAAACGATGACATAATTATAGATGGACAAACATACGATGGAACACCGGGACTGTATGAATTGATTTTTATGAAATTTCCCAACGAAAGTATATGCACTGATGACGATGTACAGACTTACAAGAGCATTCTGTTGACAACAAACGCTTATCGACGTGGTCATAACGCTGGTAATCAAGTATTGGGTAATAAGGGACACAAGTACAAGAACATCATCGCACCATTGGTGCTAGGTAAAAAGGTTGGGACCGGTATAAAGAAAAAATTTGATTTGCCATGCGTCATGTCATTAACCGACAACAGGATTGATTACGTACATTGGGACGATCCCAACGAACTTCTAGACCGTTTTCGATTGCTCGAAGCCTCGCGTCAGGCAGGTCACAACGGCCACGATAATGAGATTCTATCGATTATCGAAGAACTTCGCGAAGCCGGACTTATTATAAATTGATCATGATCTATACATGTCGATCAGTCGACATCGAAATGCCGATTAATAAGTTTGGACTGTCGCTCGGAGGAGGGACCGAATCACATTATCAGTGGTGTGAATTATTCAGAAATTACGTGCGCGATAACGCTCTTTGTCGAGTTGCAGCCGACTTTGACGCAAAGTCGCGTAAGATTCGACGTTTAGCGCTACCAGTGGATGATACTGACGCAGCAAACAAACGATACGTGCAGCAGAGTGTTCAAGATTTGAAAGATCGTCTTGATGAAATTGAAAGAAAGATAACATCATACCAGAATAACGTGCAAATTATGTTAAATGAATTTGAAAAAAAGATTCAAGAAGCGAAGAATGTCTGAGAAACAATCGCTGGTTGAAGAATTACACGCTCCGACGAGAAGAAATTTCTGTGACGCGAAGACGCGTCATAGTACACTGATACGATGACCTGTGGCAGGCGGATGTAATCGAGATGCGTCCGTATACGCGCTTCAACAGAGGTTACCACCACATTCTCACTGTCATCGACGTGCTGAGTAAGCATGCATGGGCCATACCGCTCAAAGCCAAGAACGGGAATGAGGTGACGCGGGCAATTGCAAAGATAATTCGAGATGACCGAAGATATCCGAAAAATTTGCAGACTGACAAAGGAAAAGAATTTTATAATTCGGATGTGCAGAAACTCTTGAAGAAGCACAACATCAATCATTATTCTACGTATTCCGTAATGAAGGCATCGGTCGTCGAACGATTCAATCGTACATTGAAGAATGACATGTGGAAACAGTTTACATACAACGGAAACTATAAATGGATCGAAATGCTGCCGCGTCTCGTGTCGGATTACAACGCGCGTAATAATCGCACTATCGGCATGCGACCCGCTGACGTAACTCCCGCGATCGCCGAAAGACTCCTGGGCACAGTGTACAGTGCGATAAAGATCGCTGGTCCCGCAAAATTCAAAGTAGGCGATACGGTACGCGTAAGCAAATTCAAGACAATATCTAAAAAAGGTTTCACACCGAATTGGACCACGGAGATCTTAAAAATTATCAAAGTGCAGCAAACTAATCGAGTGACGTATCTACTGGAGGATTCCCGCGGAGAGCTCATAGCTGGAGGATTCTTCGTATACGAACTGCATCGCGTCGCTAATCCCGACGTATACCTTGTTGAAAAAATGTTAAGCAAAACAGGAAACGAGGTTTATGTGAAATGGTTGGGACTTGACGAATCACACAATTCGTGGATTCATAAAGACAATGTATTATAAAATTATAAATTATATGTTATACAAATTATATTATATTATATTATACATTAAAGTATATTAAATATTACACAAATACATATTACACATTATATAAATTATATATTATACACTAAAGTATATTAAATATCCTTTACAAATGTATTTACATATTATATATTACATATGGATATATTTACATATTATATATTACATATATTATACATTTTACATATGTTATACATATTAAATGTTATTATTATTCATACAAGATATGTTTTATTTACACCGGTAATGTCCCCATGGGAGCGTGTCGGTAGAACCTGATACGATATACCCGCTTATCATCGTGTGGACTCAGAGTGATTTTTGTTTCCGATATCTTATACACCTCGTGCAATTTCGATCTGATGCACGATTGTCTGCGCGTCATTTCAATAGCATCGTTTAAGCATCGCGTGTAATCATCAAAAGTTATGGATTTTGCCACAACGTTACTTTTGACACCCTTTGCCTTTTTCGTATCCTTCTTTCCTTGTACACGTAAAGCATACATTTTCGCTCTAAGCCCGACGAATCCAGTCATGATGGCACCGTTGTTCTCGTCTTTCATAAGACCTGGAACTTTTTTATTCGCGAGCGGAATGCTATATGGATTGTCGACAGAGTAATCGCTCGTATCAAATTTATCGATATCGCGTTTTATAATTTCATATACGTCGTCACACTCTACATGGTATATGAGGCTATCAGTATCGGTATACATAATTTTACATTTATCGTGAAACAGCGGTGCCATATATTCGTGATGAAACTCGTACAAACACGTTTTCGATATATCGAGGATGCACATACCCACATCGGTTTGTCGAATTTCACCTCGAGCTTACGCAGTTCTATCGCGACCAGATTCTCCGAGAAAACGCTACGACTGTGAAAGTTGGGTTTCGCGATCATTGCTTCGGCACCGTATTTGCCTTCCCATTTTGTTAACAATTTTACATCGACGCGATCACGCACATTCTCCATGGTTTTGTCAAATACCGCGTTATTTATAAGTTTGTATAAGTTTTTCTCAAAATCATTCTTTGCCAATGTTCTAAATTTTGTGTTTAGTTCTATATAGTCGCGAAGCCATGGAGATTGCGTGAATTGCAATATACGGTGAACCTTGTGATACGGAGGCCGTGATGAGTACACTGCTGCAGGTTGCGATAATGAATCACGTAACGCTGCTTATCGCATAACGTCGCAAGGAGCTTCTTATCGCGCTTGCGGGGCGGTTTCTCTCGCGTTGGACAGAACGGTAGGTCAGTATACGCGTCGCGGAGATGTTGCGGATATTCCAAGTATACCTCGAGAATATAGCCCGTAGGTGAATCTAGCGCTATGGTCGAAAAGTCGAAATTTTGCACGTCGTCGATCCATCGAAAGTCGGCGTATGGCAATGGTTGACATATTGCCCAGCCATAGAGGTTGTTGACATCATAATACATTAAATATGATGACTGTTTCGATGGGTCGTACGACGGCATGTATTTGTTGTTGGCTCGCGCGTACCTGTTTGGGCATTGGCTCAGACCACCGCGTATACCGCGCTCGACAAACATGACCATGTCAATGTCTGTAAGCAATTCAAATTTTACACCTGTATGCTTCAACATGGCATCCCATGTGAAGCCAGGCAAGGTGTAATAATATGCGGGGTCGAGCCCGTAACTCGCGACGCAACTGTCGCGGAAATTTTCAAAGACGTCGGCCAACAACAATACATCTGTTTTTAGATACAGGTCGCTATATTCACCGAGCGTTTGGATGGAGAACCGCTGCCACACGTTGACAGCGTGCGCGTAATCGCTCTTGGATAGCCGTCTGTCAATGAACTATAAAACGATTCGCGAGGCGACAAGCACGATTCATTCAATTTTTCACTGCAATCAATATACTCGTACGGAAAGACACCTTTTCGAGTTAAAAGATTAAAATTTTCGTCCGATAGATGAGAAAATTCGCGTCGCAGTACCCGCAGCTTATCTTTGCTAAGAAAAGATGCTAATTTGTCTAAACTAGAAGCGAGAAATCTGTCACTGAGAAAAAAAATGCTGTTGATTCAATTAAAATCTATATCACGGGCTGTCACTAACATAAGTAATTAATTCATGTATATTTTTATTGATACGAAAACTTTGATTATTAAAACAATAATCAAAACCTTTGTATCAATAAAAATATACATGAATTAATTACTTATGTTAGTGACAGACTGCGATATAGATTTTAATTGAATCAACAGCATTTTTTTCTTAGTTTATGAATCTATGAAACGTAATTGTATGCAATTTTTTTTATCATCTATAGTATCATCAACGTGCTTAGTGAATGAAATATATTTTTCTTTAGTTATTGATAATAAACCTACCCGTCCTTTATAGGCGGTTGCAATTTCTTTGATAATGAAATGAGCGTCGTAACCGGTTAAATTGTGAAAGACTACGGGTATGCAACGCGAATCCTTATAATTTAAATTACAATTTGAATGCGCTGGACCTCTGTATCGCCCGGTGAGATGGCAGTTATCGCGTGCCCGCTTATCATTTTTCATGAACGGTTTTTCGCATACATGACAGTGCGTGGTGCTATTAAATTTTCGCCAATCATCTCGCGTGAAATCCATGGGAACATTGGTTGAAATTACAGATTGCACACTATGTGCTAAATTTTTCAATTCATCCGCGAACCATGATATACAATTACTATCGCGGTGAAATCGATAGCCTGACAGTGAGCTATCATAGGAACAATAAACGTAATACCCGATACTGAAGACGTTGTGATGTTGGTATGTGTACGTAGATGATGTAGGCTCCTTATCCGTTTTCTCCAATGCGCACTCCAAATCGGCGTAGATCACGAAAGGGACGCGCTCCTTCCTGCAATGGTTCTTGAACTCGAGCCACTTGTCGTCCTGGCTCGGTAGCCTTACTGCACAATCGTTTAATTTTCAGCAGTCGACGCTGTAGAGCTCCAACTTGGCACTTGAACTAACATAGTGGAGGCATCTGAAAAAAAAATAAAATTATTACTATTATTACTATTATTACTATTGTTACTGTTATTACTATTATTATTATTATTATCATTATTATTATTATTATACATACCTATCGCAGAAGTATTTCCTGTTCTTCTTTTTGCTAATTTGCGAGCTTACTAGACGTGACAGGTCTTTAATCAGCACAAAGTGTCCCGCGATGTCATCCTCCACGTACAAGAGGTTTACGTGCTTGCTCCTCTTTTGGTCGGCGAGTCGTATCAGTACGATCTCCTCCTCGATGGCGTAAACGTTGATGGAAATGTCGTTGAGATTTTCAAATTTTTTAATTTGACTCAACGTTATTGAGAACTCAATACCCGTAAGATTTAGTACCGATGAGTAGTGTGGATACGAAGATTCCCGTTCCACATTTTTTTTGGCGGCATGCAGAGCGGCGACCACTGACCATGCAAAACAAGCATTGTCTTTGGATAGCACATTGAACACCGCTCTCTTCAGCATAATTTTCTCCGGGAGTTTGATGTGACATCCCGCGCGCAGAGGATTTAGTTTATTCGCGTTCACTGTTAAATTTAGTATACGCGACAGTGCCCAGCCGCTATCGCGTTCTTGAAACTCTTCGAGCGATGCGAGGATTGGCTCGACGACGCGCGACACGTACCACTCGCGCTGATCGGTGCATCGATATATTTCAAAGTTCCGGGTGGCGATACTCTTGTTCGCGCGTTTGTCACCCGCTATGAATTCACCATTAAATACTGTATTTATCTTTATATATAAATATCTCCGCATAAAACATACACTGTACACGCTCGAGCACAATTTCACTCGCGTCTTCGAGGAATCGGTGGGGGTCGATGTGATTAGAGTTTATCACCGCGCCCGTTACAATACGGCTTTCGAACGTCGTTTCGATCTCACGTCATCGGAGTCCACATCCGGCGCCCACGTGCACGAATCGTCCGCGCACTGAATCCTTCAAACTTTCGAGCCGCGCGGTACATGTGATCACTGATTGTCTATTGCCGATCGATAATCGCGGTCGTTTGATCCGACTCTGTTCTTCCAAAGATTCGATGAATTCGTCGCATCGCTGTTCCCACGCGATGTACTCTTCTCTGGTACTAAGCAGGGTAGCTTGCTCTATGAAATCTCGCTCCATGTCGCTAGATTGACTAATGACACGGTGCGTCTAAATCTTCACGTTTTATATCAATCTATTTGGCAACGTCGCATCTCTTAACTATTAAATGTGTAATTTGGCAACATCGCATTTGTATCAAATTACATTACTGCTCACATCACCGGACGTGTCTTTTGCATAAAATCTTAAACAGAACTTGCGAATGTTGCATTTTTTAAATATTGAATTACATTAATGATTTCATCACCGTACGTGTCTAAAAATCTGTATTGTGCAAAATTCTTTCTTAGCAGCTGCATATTAGCAAACGTTGCATTCTTTAAATATTGAATTACACTAATGATTTCATCACCGTACGTGTCTTTTGCAAAAATGCTGCAGCTGCTTATTTGCAAACGCTGCATTTTTAAAAACGTTGGAAGGGGATACAGTTTAAAAGCGGTTCGTGCAACCTTACTGCATCAGTTACTCAAACGATTTCGACATCATCAACATGGATTCTCACGTTCAGCATGAACTGTAAGTATTTCACATATATCTATGAAAAAAAAAAATTATATATCTATGAAAATATTTTGTATCAGTTATTCTTTATTGCAGCGCACGTAACATCATGGGTAGAACGTTTGCGCTGACTCCGACAGCGTACAAATTTCTGGAGATTGGGATCGCCGTGGGACCGATGTCTCACGTGGAAATTGCGATTAGTGACACCCGAGGCAACCGCATCATCCTGCCGCACGCCACGTGGACAACATTCGTCGAAAAACGGGCGGATATCGAAAGATTGGTGCAGTCGACTACACCATCATCATCGTTGATGATTCAAAACCTTGTAATGGAACTTGTCAAAATACGTGATGTGAACACTGTGAAATTATCTTTATGTGATAAGTGCATGTATATGAAACCGTCGACTGTACTATTCATGCTCGAACTCGAACAATGTGTTGATCATGCATATTTCAATTTGTGTCAATATACGAATAGTGTAAGTGGTAAATTTAAATATTTCGTGACTTATTTACGTCAAAATTGTATTGTGAATAAATTTGAAGCTGTAAACGCTTTGCATAAGATTTATGATAGAAATTCTAATATTGAATGCGAATTATTAATAATGTACGCTTTAGGTGATATTGTATATCATGCACAACATGAGAAATAAATAAATGTATAAATTTAAATAACACATCTCTCAATTCTTCGCTTCCTTCCATGCATCCTTCGCGCTGTATCGTATAACGCGCTGCGCCAGCGTTATCGCGTGCGATAGCCTCACCGCGTGCGACGGCGATATCGCGCTCTTTAAATTATTTAATTCATTAGAACAAAAATAACGGAAATAAGTCGAATTATTATTATTATTATTATTATTATTATTATTATTACTGCTGCATAAAAACCATATATCTATCTTTTGTAATAGAAGCTGCATAAGAAGAAGATGACATGAGAGAAGGACCGCGCCCGACGGACCTCGCAGCGGGGGAAAACCGCGCGCGTTAGCTTACCGCGTTCGGGGGACCCTGGCGGCCATTGACCGCGGCGACCACGCGGACCCCGCAATTCTTCCCGCGCGAATTTCCCGCGACGTCAGCACCTGTGACGTCATTTTCCTCCCCGTCATCCCTCTGCGACGTCACCTTCCCCTTCCGTGACGTCATACCCCTCGACGTCATCACCCTCTCCTCCCTGTGAAGTCGTACCCCTCGCCCTGTCACGACATTCCCCTTCCCTCCCGTGACGTCATACCCCCCTCGCCCTGTGACGTCATCCCCTCCCCGTGACGTCATACCCCCCTCACCCGCAACCGTGACGTCATCCCCGTCCCCTGCCGTGACGTAGACCTCCCCGCGCCTCGAGTTCCCCTCGCCCCTCACCCCCCCCTCAGAGGACCTGAGTTAGAACCCGCTTATATACTCTACTAAATACTTTTTTTAAAACAAATATAAAATAGTTTATGTACATTTATATACATAAACTATTTAGTATATAACTAATTTATTGTTTCAATACAGAAATATAGGTAAGTTGTAACTTTAAATGTAATATAACAGAGTTTATATATATTAAACATTTTTTATTAAAAAGGTAATTATTACTTTACAAAAACATTTTTTATATTATTATATAAAATATTTAAACAAAACGTTCATTATATACGATTTCTACTTTATAGAAAAATATTTTTTATATTATCATATAATATATTTAAACAAAACGCCTAATTATAGAATTATAATTTTTGTACTTTTAAGTCGAATAATTAAAAAACTCATAAAAATTTCTCTCTGGATGAACTGTCTTTACAATTTATGTATCAAAAATATAAATGAAGAAAATAATTAGAAATATAAATAATTCATATGTAACGCGAGTAATAAAAATATTAAGTACAAGTGTAACAAATACGTTGCAGATCTGCACATAACTCATGTATCCAATTTGCACATTGCGAACATTTCATCCAATCTTCTTTACTTTCTGAATATTTTCCATTGCACACATAACAAAAATATTCCTTCTTATCAATATTTTCCTTCTCTTCTATACATATTTCCTTTTCTTTATCTTTTTTCCCTATCTCTTTCCGTTCTTTTGAAGTAAGCACTGAAATAAAAAATTTTTAAAGTTATTATATTTTTAAGAGGTAGCTTGATACATTTACTAATAGTTTTTTTTTAAATAAATGTATAAGAACGCAGAGACATTAAACAAATTTAAAATTTGTTTATTATAGAAAACTTCGTAATTATTAAAATCTATAAAATCTAATGAAAGCTGTAAAATCTTATGAAAAGCTTTTTATAAAAATTTCTATAATAAGACATTTCTTTAATTTATTAAAGAATATCATCTGAATATACCTAAAGATACTTTAGTTTCTTTTAATTTTTTCAGATTTGAGCATAGGTCGATATTTCCCCTTTTATATGTTTTCTTATTTACACTCTCATTCTTTATTTTCTTTTCTTGAGTAAAAGCATTCTTGATTGGACTATCATTCAGAATTGCTGAAGTCCTTTTCTTTCTTGTTCTTGCAGTAACTGATTTAGTTTAAGCTTTAGGTAAAGGTCGGATATTTTCCAGCTTAACATCAGCTGATCGTTCTTTTTCTAATGGTGCTATTGAATCTAAATAATATAATGTAAAATTGTAAAGATCTATATATATTAAAAATTATATTAAATTAAGTCCACAGCACAATGTTAGTTATCCTGCTTATGTTTTAATATATTAGTATTATAGAATTGAACCACATAAAGAACACAGAATTTCTAGTAATCAGTAAAAACACAAACAACCACCAAGGCTATATTTGTATTTCCACCTACTGCCATCGAGACAGCATTCTATCCTTATTGTTTATCGAATGTTAAACAAGAATAACATGACATCTGAGAACCACCCGGGTGAGAATCTGAATATGGCCTAGGAAAACAACCATGTGCTACAGGCTTAAGAAATAAACTATAAAAATTAGTTGTAACATGCCTTCAACATAAACTTCATGCTGTACAAATTCACATTCATCTTCTTTTAATGTTGCACAACTTATTTTATTCGATATTTCACCTGCAATAAAAATGAAAACAAGAAAAATAAAAATATCTTAATTGAAGATAAAAAATATATTTTCAAAATGAATATACTTTCCTGTAATTGTGTCGTCGATTATTTCACAATCAATAATTCTACTGTCATCGCTCTATCAAAAAACAATAAATTATATTATAGTAATTAGGAAAAGATATTAAAAACGAAACTAAAATAATACTCGTGTACTTACAGATAATATTGCTACAGGAATTTTATTTAAATTATAAGGATCAGTCCATAAATTATTTTGATTAAAAAATTGTACATTAGCTGTACAAAGCTCTGTTATATTTTGTTCCTATATCAGTTTAAAGAAAAACAGCCTGTGTAGATAATTCTTATAAAATTATATATACATATATATAAATTTTTATTATTAGGTAAACCTTTACAAAAGGGGATCACCCTTCGATGACCTTGATCTTGACATATGCTGTCAAGGTCATAACCCTGAGTAACCTCCTACAGGTTTTAGTCGTCGCTCGTCCTTCGTTAAAAAGTTATTAACAATCATAGTTCTAAAATATACGTTTCATTTCTGCTATACGTATGATATCAAGTACTATTCTACACCTTTCCCTGTTCAGAAACGTT
>NW_017277797.1:19840-40533 GCF_001594065.2 Cyphomyrmex costatus
AGACCTCTGTGACGGTGTGGGTGGGGCGGGGGGGTGGCCGAAGGTCACCTCCTTGCACCCGCCCGTGTGTGTGTTCCATTCGTTATATAACGATTATGAGTCTATTACTTGATATTTTACACACACGCACGCACGCACGCACGCACGCACGCACGCACGCGCACGCGCACACCACGGGCGGGTGCAAGGAGGTGGCCTTCGGCCACCCCGCACCCACACCGTCACAGAGGTCTGCCCCGACAGTACAATCATAGCAACAGTACAATCGTAGAAGTCGTGTGCCCCTGTGCAGGGGGGGGGATGAAAGTTACTTCTCGTGGAAAGTTTAACGTTTCTGAACAGGGAAAAGCGTAGAATAGTACTCAATATCACACATGTATTATATATTATACCTCAATTTTAAAATTGCAACAGTGCAATCATAGAAGTCGTACGCCCCTTGGAGGGGAGGGGGGGGAGGAATTGGAGTTCGTGTAGTGTAGGAAGTCAAAATGTATGTGTAGAATAATGTTTAAGATGGTATATAGCAAAAATAAGACGTTATTTTTAAAACTTTGATTGTTAATAACTTTTTAACGAAGGACGAGCGACGGCTGATACCTGCCAGAGGTTACTCAGGGTCATGACCTTGACAACATATGTCAAGGTCAAGGTCATCGGAAGGTCCCCTTTTGTAAAGGTTTACCTATTATTATATATATTAAATTTATATACAATATATATAATTTATATATATATATAACATTTACCTACATTTGATATTGTAATTATGTTTTCTTGTTGAGGTGCTTCAACTCTATCTGTCACGTATGATGGAGCAAAATCCATGTCAGTAAATGCATTTTGATTTAATGGGTAAATGCCTGGTTTCTGCAAAAAAATATTAATTGTAAGATATTAAAATATATTATACCGAAAATTATAAATTCGCATAAGTTAAAAATTAATTTATAAAATTATAGAGTAAAATAAATAGTTATAATAACCACATATACAAAATATAGGTAGAAACTGTAACAATATTATTTAAAATACAAGACTTTTCAACTTACTCTGAAACCTGCCATAATATTTGAAAGTGTTAGAGCCAAGGGCAAAACTTCTTTGACGATACCAGGTATATCATATACATATGGTAAGAGTTTTACCTGGATGACTTAACATCCATGAATCTTGAGCAGTACTTAAAAATTTTTTTAATGGACCGTAAACGCTGACGTCTAATAGCTGCATCTTATGAGAGTAGTGCGGTGGAAATGACAATATAATAATTCCATTTTCCTTTGCAAAATTAAGAGCATTAATTGATAAATGAGAGTCATGATTATCTAATAATAGTAGAACACGATTGGTTCGGCTGGGTTTCACATTCTTCACGAAATGAGTCAAGTATATAAGAAAATTTGTTTCATTTATCCATCCTGATGGATTGGCTCCTCCAGCACAACCCACAGAACCATCGCGGATAAAATGATCCTTGAAGTGACCTCGAGGAAACACAAAAAATGGTGGAACAGAATTCCCAGTGGCTGATACAGTACAAGCTACTGTAACCAATTGTCCTCTCTCTGCAGAACTCAAACGTCCAATTTGTTTAATGCCACGCCTTGCCACTATTTTATTTGGTTTCTGCACTGTAAACACTCCAGTTTCATCCATATTCCATACATCACATGGTTGAAATTTAAATCGTGTCATAACCTTTATTAAATTGTTAAAAAACAAAATTGTCAAATCAAAAAGCATAAAAACCACGCACAAGATCTATTTTGTGAGGACTTATTCAAGTCCGTATTTTATTATTAAAATATAAGTTTAAACGTTTCGGTCATAAAAATTTGACCATCTTCAGTATATAGTTAAGTTAATGTAACATTAAATCATACGCATATTATAATACAATATTCGCTTACATCTATTCGCCATATTACAAAATTTCTTCTTGGTAAAATAATCTCAACATAAACCCTCGTTCTTGTCTCAATGTAAATTCTCCTTCCAATTATTGCGAATTATTATTTTGAAGAAACATCGTTGGTAGACTATATAAATCAAACGATTAAATTAAGATAATACTATTACAAAATACTAAATTTATTTGTTGATGAATATAATGCAAAGTTACCTATGTTTCGTTAAAAAATTCGTTAAATCTTGAGTGAAAAGTCAGAGAAAAATCGTACATTACACCAGTAAAGTCAGATATGTTATAACGATGTTCTTATATGTATATGAACTTGAAAACAATAAAATAAACAATAAAAATATTAACTACGATAGAGGATTTACATTCGATTCTTGGTGTGTGTTTGTTATGATAGAATAATACATTTGTGGCAATTTTTCAGTGTCACTTTGTAAATTTAGACTGTTAGTTTGATTCTTGATATGAATCATTTCCGAAATTGATCTTTTGAAATATATAGGTTCATTATCTAAAATTGCAGTATTATCCCAATCAATGTCATGATTACAATTTACTTGATGTTTGCTTACAACAGAGGTATTATTAATTCTTTTCCAACCATCCCTATGTTCTTTTAATCGCGTTTTTAGTCGTCTTTTCGTTTGTCCGACATAAGTCATATCACAATCCTTGCAATTGATCTTATATACAACATTAGTGTTATCGAACTTATCTAGTTTATCTTTTCCTGTTTTAATTATACTACTAAGATTATTAATCGGTTTGTAGGCAATATCCGTATTCGGAATATTAATGATGTTTTTAAACTTTTCTGAAACATTTTTGTGATATGGCACTACCAAATAATTATTTTTTCTTTTTATAAACAATTAAAAAACAATTCCACATTAGTACGATTAAAGCTTGTAGTACGAGCTAAACTTGTTGCTTCAGGCGATCTTATACTCAATTTTGTGTGGCGTTTCATAAATTTAGTAAACCAATCTGGTCCAGCCATCATATTCTTCGTCCAGCTTTCAGGAAATTTTGCTTCAATAGCAACAGCATATTGGTATGCCAGTTTTCTCACTTCTTTTGGTGATAGTCCAAAATAAATATCATTACACTTCATGAGATATTTTTCTAATTTAACTTCTTCCACATTATTAAAAACAAATTTTGAACAATTCTTATATCCTACATTCAAAGATTTATTTTGTGTTAATATACTCGCTTCATGAATATTCATTATTCTATATTTATTACAATATCTGATTAAAGATCGTATTGGAATTTCATATGCACTTGATATGCTCTTATAGCTTTGGCCATCATCTACTACATCTTTTACTGCTCTCATCACAATATCTTCCGGCACAGAAGCTCTATTAGTCTTTCTCTTATAATTTCTCATTTTTTCTTTAAGAACCCTAAAAGCGATACTAATACGTATTTAAAAAAATATGACACATAATAAACTCGCGATAAGTTCATAAATAGTAATAAAAGCGGCAAAAATGTTTTCCATTTGGTGACACAAAAGTCGCCAAGTGTCATTCTGTCCTTGTTACTCACTGACTATCACGAGAGATAGAATGATATTTATGTAGACTTGTGTTGCTAAATGGAAAGCACCCAAAAATACGAAACATGCTCAGATATTACGATAATTCGATGTGTATACAAAATTAACCTCTAATTTAACCTTAAATTAAGTAGTTTTGTTATAATTATCGTAATACATGTTGCAATAATTACATTTATTTTCTCATATACTTAATAAATATATACGAAGTTACTTACAATTTTTTAGATTTTTAGATCTAAGTAGGTAGTACGCCGAGAACACCGACGCCGACGTGTCTCACTACTCATGTGCGAACGATAAACAAATCATGCTAACCTATGCTGACCTTGCATAAGTTGCATTAAATATGAGTCAACGTACCCCATCTCTACATACATTTGATTTTAATGGTTTTATTACAACAAATTACTATCATCACTCAAAATAGCATGTCGTATACTAACAAAAACTTTTCTTTTAACTGATAATACGTCACTTAGATTTATTTTCTCAAGCTCAGAAGTATTAATACGAAATATTGAAAAGCTCGAAAATCTACTTCGTGCCCCTTGAATTACATTTTTCTTTTTTTTTTATTACAATACTTGTTTGATTTAAATGAAACTTAAGGATAAGTACCTATGTCATAAAAGACATATTATGCAATAATTTTTCCATTGTTTCTTTTGCCGCAAGTACATAAACTGAACGCACTGCCAACTTACCTCTTGTGCCAACGAGACCCGGTCTCCCCTACGTATAATCAACTATGCTAATAAACGTAATAAATTCTTTTGGTATAATCAGAACAATCCTTTCTCACGATATTAATTATTAATTAGAATAATAATTTGTAAACGTATACTTATGAAGATATACGTGATTAAAAACTGGTTAACTTACACACTAAAATCTTGAACTAGGTGAGAGATCAAACTATAACAGTTTTTTATATTTAAAAAATAAACACAAAAGATCAGTATTAATTTTAAAAGAATTCTTATGCCAAATTGTCTGCAATATTTTAACGTAATACATTTTATTATTGAAAGATAACCCTTAGGAAAAAAACATTGAAAGTTGGGTGTAAATTTGAGTGTAAAGATATTGGTGTAAATTCGGATCGTGAAATTGACGATCACACCGAAATGAGGGTTAATCCCAAAGGAATACACTCAAATGAGTGTAATTCTCAAATGAGAGAAGTTCTCAGGCTATAGTTATCGCCCAAATGGTGTCAATTCTGTTAAATTGTTAAAGTAAGTATTACTAATTAGCATCAATTTTAGAATAAAATCGTAAAAAAAAATTTTTTTTCTTTAAATTCGAGAATTAATTTTTTTTCGTGATGCTTCCCAAACGGTCACCCATCCGAAGTTGTGCCACGACCTCGCATGCTTGACCTTGACAATCGTACGGGAACTGCTGTACTTCGATGACCCACGAATCTGTATATGTCAACGTCTGTATAATTGTGATATATCTGTTCAATGGAAATATAAAAAACAGATGGTTTATGTGTTTATATGATAGTGTATGTATTAACCCTTTGCGTCACGGTGGGACGCTCAGCGTCCCACCTTTTATCCGTTGGCCTTTTCACCTTTAAAAATCAGTTTCTCATGTTTTTTACGTCGTGATTGATTTTCTACATAGCTGAGGCATTTATTTGTCGAATACAAGACATCATACATATTAACATACTATAGTTCATTAATTATAAACAATAATATACCAAAAAATAGCCATTTTTTGAAAAAGAAATCGTTTATGAAAAATAATCACATACAATTCGCTTGAAAAACGCTACTCAGGGGTTTTTGGGGTCGCTGAATACGAATCTGATATCAGTTTTCAAAAAATTTAAAATGGCGGATCCAATATGGCGGATATGAAAATTGAAAATCTTCTGAATTCGCTTGAAAAAGGTTTCTCGGGAGTACACGGGGTTGCTAAATACGAAAATGAAAATAGATTTTGGGATTCAAAACGATTGAATATAAGTGGAAGACACTTATATATGAATCATGTACCTGACAATTCATAGTCCGATAACCTGTATAAAATGGAAGCCTTTACCTATACCCATCAATATTTTTATTTACAACCCGGGAAAAAATAGATTATATATAATCATATATAATTACATATAGTTATATATGATTATATATAGTCCATTTTTGCCCGGGAAAAAATTTACCATTTCACTTTTAGTTACTGAATCTTGCACATTTGGTCCAGAATCTGCAGTAAAAAAACATCATCACTGAGTCTGCTTCTACTCTCCAAAATATCATTTTCAAACGATCACTCAAAGTTTCATTATCACTCAAGCCATGCTTTCGTTTATCCAAAACGGAAAGACAGGGTAAATGTGGCGACAGTCATTTGTTTCATTGAAACCGATAATCTGCGACCCCGAAAACCCCGGAGTAACTCGTTTCAAGTAAATTCATCCATTTTTTAGAAAGTCGTCGGCCATATTGGATCCGCCATTTTGAATTTTTGAAAACTGACATCAGATTCGTAATTTGCGACCCCGAGAAACCCCGAGTAACTCCATTCAAGCAAATTCATCCATTTTTTAAAAAGTCGTCCGCCATATTGTATCCGCCATTTTGAATTCCTGAAAAATGATATCAGATTTGTAATCAGCGACCCCAAAAACCCCTGAGTAACGAGTTTCAAGCGAATTCAGTGAATAGAAAAATGCGTGACTGAAAAGGTTAATATATGTATATATGTATGTATCATTTCCGCAAGTGTAATGCGCATGACGTATCAGTTTATCCTTGTTTTTCATCGAATATTATAGCATAAAATGATACATCAAATAATAAAATTCACAAATAACAAATAATTGATTAAAATCGATTTCTTAATTTATTCAAATTGATTAAAATCGATTTCTTATTTTATTCAAATTCGTATTAAAATCATTTCCATAAGTGCGCAGAAATGTATTACTACATTACATAATTTTACGATCATCGATTTCGATGTCAGTAAATATTTTCGACACTGATGTAATTTAATTCTAACTGGAATATAGTGTCGATCATGCGTCACGACACACAAATATTGCATCGACATATATCCAAAGCTTTGTATAGTCCGAATACGCATAATGATTTCACCCAACCGACACTCAATTATTTGATGGTAACTTCGGTTACACTTAACTAATACACCTAAGTTAATTGTCACACCCAATCAACACTCAATCATTTGACAGTAGCACCGAAAATGATACTCAAAATGGAGATCACACCCAAATATTTGAATGTAATACTCGAAATGACACCAAAATTGAGGGTAAACCCTAAACTAACACCGAAATTGACAATTAACACCAAAAATTTCAGTGTATTTTTCGTAAGGGAATGAAATACCATGAAAAATGACTCATATATTATTGAAGGTGCATCAAAGTAAACATACACCAACAGTTGCCAACTTTACGTCTGACTTGAATACCTCATTATGTATGCTAAGGTTTTTTACTACCTATTTCATTATCTTCCAATAATAAAGATGTATTACGTTAAAGTAGACAATATGGTAATTCAATTTAATAAGAATTCCTTTGAAATTAATATTGATCTTTTTTTGTGATTCATTTTTAAAATATAAAAAACAGTTATTTTGATCACATAGAACACTATATTTGATTCAAGATTTTGGAGTACATAAGAATTCTTTTGAAATTAATACTGATCTTATGTGATTCATTTTTGAAAAATCTAAAAACTGTTATTTCTATCTCTCGCCTGGAACACTATATTTGATTCAAGAGCTTGGAGCACATGTGCATGTGTGAGTTAACCAGTTTTCAATCACATGTATCTTCATAAGCATACATTTACAAATTATTATTATAATTAATAACTAATATTGTGAGGATACATTATTACCATGAAAAATGACTCATATACTATTGAAGGTGCCAGTTCAAAGTAAACATACGTAAAGTGTATATTCTTTTGTTGCATATATACAAAATAATAATGATTTAACATTATTATAAACATCTAGTGTGCATGTGTGTTAAATCATTATTACGTATATATGCAACAAAAGGATATACCCCACGTAGCACACCAGCGCGTGTAAAGCGCTTTCGAAGCGCTGTTCAGATTGCACCTCCCAAAAGTGCTGTTCCCTGGTTAAAATAACGCAGTAAAACGGATAGAAACGGACAGGATTTCTATCCGTTTCTAACTATAAGCTGTCCGCTCTATCCGCAAGCATAACGTGCGGATAGAAAATTTGCATTTGCAGCAGCAGAGATTAATAGGGAGATCGCTCAGTTCACGGATTTAGGCGCGACAGCTTTTGTGAATATCGATCGATGCGCTGCGATTAGTGCGATCCTGAACTACGTAGCGAAATGCTTGAATTTCGGGTAAAGCAGGCTGGGCGGGCTACGCCAGGGGTAAAACAGCGAACCCTATGGAACGTGCTTGTCTGCGACGTTGCCGTTTCAGCGATCGCCTTGTATTTGCGTATCGCATGCCTCGTCGTACCCAATATCGACGAGAAGAAATGTCTGAGCGCTATTTATATTGTTTCTAATTAATTATTAATGTTTAATATTAATACAGGAATAAAAAACACGTAACTTAATGCTTTACGGGAAATGTTATCATTATTAATTTATTTCAATTCATAATAATGTAATGTTGTCTCTATTTCAGTCATCAGTGTTTAATGAATATGAATCCAAAATAATTGAAAGTGTTTTGTATACATTCCTTTCAAATTAAATTCATTCAGAAGTATAAAATCTGTTTCAATACATTTTACTTAGTGATTATTATAAATTGTTCTTATAGTACATACATTTATTTTGTTAACAGATAATACTTGTTTGTAGGGTACAAACGTCACTAATTTAAGACTTATTATTATTATTATTATTATTATTATTATTATTATTATTATTGTTATTATTGTTATTATTATTATTCACATTACATATTCCTTCTTGCTAGGATGGGAAAATGTCTTATTCAGCATAAGAATCGTTGGGAATCCTTATGTGGTAAATGTATTTAATATCAATTGAAAAAACTAAAAATTTCCTAGTTAGCACATGTTAAGGTTGGCCTCTTTCAATTCTTACTTTCATTATTATTTATCACTTTGTCAAATTAAACGCATTATTTTTTTTTACTACAGAAGAATTAATTAATCAATAACAGGGAAAACTGTAATTTTGATATGAAATGCTTTAGACGAACGAATTGGATGGAATTTTTGCAAAGCTATTTTAGTTTCTTTCTATCGTTTGTACCCTCTAAAGTTAGAAAGTTGAACGTACAATGCAGGTATAACAATAGGAACCAAAAAGCCCATGTTTAAGAAAAAAAAATGTACGTTTCAGATATTAAAATATGCAAAATAATAACATTAAAAAAATAACATAAAAATAAAAACATAACATAAAATAATAACATTTATTTCAGTATAATACACGCCACTACACTACACTGCACCACAAACGAAATAACTGCATTATCTTGTCCGTTGCGGGTGTACACTTCAAATGTTTTGCACATTTTTTAGTTTTCGAGAACTTCCCGCAAAATGTCTTGTTTTACTTTTTTCCGCATTGTTATGTTCTCTTGTTTTCGCATAAAGTTTAACACGTATTAAGAATTCTAATGTCTCTTTTCTGTGTTTGTAGCAGCTATGATTCTTATCATACCATTGAGGGATAACATATTCGGAAGATTTTCGGCATTTTTCGTACAATTGTTTCAATAAATTTTCTTCAGGCCATAGTTGTTGATGGCGTTCATTAAAAGCTTTTAGTTGCACTTGTACAAGGTTCATGAAATGTTTTGTGGGCCTCGATAACCAAGTTATTGTCGGTGCATCTTCGTCCGAGTGATCGTACTCTCGAAGTTCTATATACAGTTCATTTGAATTTCTGTCATCCACAGGCGTTTTTAACATGTCGCTTTTACACTCATCGCACTGAAATGTCTTTACGTTTCGTTGGGCGATATAGCCTGACAGATATGCTATTGTATTTTGTTCATACAGTGTTATCTAGACATAATTGGCTTCCTTCACTAGTCATATCCTGTAATTGGGTTGACACGTCTTCAAGTTCAGCAAGATCTTGTGCTTCTTCATTATCAGTGCCTTCGTTTCCAGAGAGTGGCATTTTGGTATTAACTGTTTCGAAGATTGTACTTACTTCACCACAACTTCCTTCTGTTAAGAGGGGTTCTGTGGCATCAATCTGTACATTTCCTTTGTCAGATCCATATAGATACCCACTCGATAGCTTATGTCTCAAAGTAAGACGAACCATTCTCGCAGTGGGATTTAGATTGCAACCTCCTCTCGAACGCAACACAGTAAATGCATGCTCAACAGAGTCCTGGTTGCATAAAGCTATAGCCAATTCAAAATCTTCATGTTTGATTTTGATATCGTTGTAAACGTTTAAAAGGACATTTGATGTTAAAACAGCACTATCGAAACAAGGCGGTCGATCTTTTTTATCTTTAGACAAACTCCACTCTTTAACCCATGTTGCAAAGTCCTGTATAATTTCGCCAATTTGCGGGTTTCTGTCAGATAAAGGATGTTTGGAAGGATTTCTGCAGGATAAGTGGTACGAGTTGCACGCGTCAATTACTTTATTCATATTTCGTGCGAATTGAGCCGATTGCATCCATGTAGAGCTTTGTAAGTTTCCTGTCTTTCCAGCAAGTTCTATCGCGCTTGCAAATTTGTTGCTAAAAATTTGAAAAGCACGTTTGACATTCATACATTCGAAATTGTTCGGAAACATGTGAATTGCACTAATACGACTCAGTAGTTGCGAAATGGTGTGCATCTGATCGATATTCCAGGCATCAACGAAATCATCATAATACGCAATGACTTCATCGCCGACATAAATTTTACCACGAGATCGTAGATGAAATAAAATCCTCTTGATAAGGTGTGGCCAATCAAACGAAGCATAATACCGTGTTCCGTTGTGCATGAAAAACGGTTTTTCTGGCGATACATGCCACAGACATTTATATGCGACTTGATTGGAAGGTCCCTGATCACAAGTTATTAGCATCACTATTGCACCACTCTTTTTTAGTCGACCAAGAAGCATTTCGATTAATACAATTTCTTCTCCAGAAGCACATTTTTCAGGAAAGCAATACGACAACATTTGCCGCCATGCATTTTTTGCATTAATGCTGTCTAAATGAAACAGCAATACTTGTTTGGCCAGTTCATTTCGCCTTCCGAGATCTCCTAAATCCACTAGTCCCTCTATCATGTCGTATTTTCTGGAATATTCTTCCAATTTTCTAATGAGGGTTTCTGTTAGAATTAATCTAAAAGCTCTACATATTTTTTTTTGTTCAAAGTTTACTTGTAAGCAAAATCTGAGCTGCGATATTTATAGATCGCGCATCTTCGTCTTCGTTCGCACACTCGATCTCCCGACAAGACGCTGCCTCGCGATTCTTATCGTTTCGCGCCTGTGCGTCTCATGCAATTATTCATTCTTTTCTCGTTTTTCAAACGCACGCTCGCGAGACTCGGTGTGACTTGTATCTCCGTTTTTGTACTCTTTAGAATTATTAAAAGGTTTCAATAGAAGTGCCATCGTTTTCCTTTTTCAAAGTATCCGCCTCTGAACATTATCAACAGGTTATGGGCCCAGACGACGCGACCTTTTTCTCAATCGCGTTCGTGTAAGAATCGGCCGCTACAAGATAGCCTTTTTCGAAAATCACAGAGCTGTGATATACGCCATCTTTTTCGACCACGTGTGTAAATTTACGCGACAAGTTTCGTCTCCGCTCTCGCGAGTTCGCAAAGGGTCTCCACGTGTAAAGTGCACTTAGCAATGTCAGAAACCATAGACTTGAAGAACGTGAAAAAGTTCGACGGCACAAATTTTCAATTATGGAAATTCCAAATAAAGACCATCCTAGCGGCAAGCGGCCTGATGGACGTGACAAACGGAACGCTGTTAAAACCTGAACCAACGGCAGCTGGTCACGCTGCATGGAATAACAAAAACGCTAAAGCCATGTGCATATTGTCATCAGCAGTCGAGTATTCACAACTCGAATACTTGGTAACCTGCGAAACGGCAAGTGAAATGTGGGCAAAGCTGAGCTCCATTCACGAACAGAAAAGCGCCTCGAATAAGCTGACCCTCATGACAAAATTCCACGAATATAAAATGGCTTCAACCGACTCCGTGGCACACCACATTGCCAAAATTGAAAATATGGCAAGGCACCTAAAGGACGTAGGCGAGGAACTTTCCGAGGTAATGATAATGGCTAAAATCCTCGGAACCCTGCCGCAAAAATTTAACTCGCTCATCACTGCCTGGGATAGCGTTAGCGAAACAAGCCGAACTCGTGATAATCTCACAGAGCGTCTTCTCATCGAGGAGAGTCGCCTAGCCAATTTCGAAGAAGCCACAAACGCACTGGCCGCAGTTAAAATTCAAGAAAAAAAAGGTAGCGCCAAAAATAACGTCAACAACCTGAGGAAGGAAGGGCAACGAGCCAAGCAAGTTGGATATGACAGGAAGGAAGTCTATTGCCGCTACTGTCACAAAAAAGGCCACGTCGAGAAACGATGTTACAGAAAACGCGATGATGCCGAAAGCAAGAAAGAATCATCCCCCTCTACGAAGGACAATGCGACGGACTTCGGCGCCTTCATGGTATCAAACCTCGATGTTACATCTAGCATAATGCAACAAGATCCACATCAGGTATGGATCCTCGATAGCGGTGCCTCGCGGCACATGTGTTTTCATAGGGAATGGTTCACAGAGATGGACGATAGTTACCGCGAATCGGTAAGCCTAGGAGACAACTCAACATGCGAAGTAAAAGGTCGCGGTACAGTCAGCATCAAAATGTTCGTCAACAACAAATGGTTACGCAGTAGGTTAGACGACATTTTATATATACCGTCTCTGCGCAAGAATCTGTTCTCAACAGGCGTATGTACATCGAAAGGCTACAAATTGATATTCGAGTCAAACAATGTACAAATTCGTCGCGGAAACTCTATTATGGCTTATGGTATCAAACAATGTAATAACTTGTTTCGCTTAGTAATTAAAGTAAAGTCATCGGCAATGAGACAAACGCGGCCGCGATCAACAATCTAAAAACATAGCATGAGCGCTTAGGTCATATAAACTGCCAATCTCTTCGTAATATGGTAAACAAAAATATTATAAGCGGTGTTTCACTGTCTGACAGCGATAAATTCTTTTGCGAAAATTGCCAGTACGGTAAGCAACACCGCATGCCATTCAAGCCTAGAAAAGAAAATCGCCGTAAGGTAGAAGTAGGCGAATTTATCCATACCGACGTATATGGCCCGATGTCCGAGGCATCAATAGGCGGATCAAAATACTTCTTGTTATTTAAGGACGACAAGTCAGGTTTTCGTCATGTCTATTTCCTGAAGCATAAAAGCGAAGTTACGGAAAAATTTGCAGAATTCGAACAATTAGTTCTAAATAAATTCGGGACACGGATCAAGACCGTCAGAGCTGACAACGGTACCGAGTTTTGTAACAAAAACATGATGAATTATTTTGCCTGTCGCGGAATCATCCTTGAAACATCTGCTCCATACACTCATGAGCAGAACGGCCGGTCGGAAAGAGACATGAGAACTATAGTCGAATGCGCGGGCACCATGTTGATTGTAAAGAATTTACCTACACGCCTTTGGGCCGAAGCCGTAAATACTGCCACATACATATTAAATCGTTGTATATCTTCGCGAACGCGTAATATTACTCCTTTTCAATTATGGCACGGCAGGAAGCCTGACTTGTCGCACATACGCAAATTCGGCAGCGATGCATTCATGCATATACCTAAAGAGCAGCGAAAGAAATGGGATTCAAAATCGAGAAAATTGTTACTTGTGGGCTATCACGGTGAATCCACCAATTACCGACTCTTCGACCCGTCTGCGAATAAAATAATAGTAGCAAGAGACGTTATTGTTAATGAGAGCTCTGACAACAAGCCGGACGAAAAACTTAGACCGGTAAACTTAACGATCCCTAACGAAAATAGCTTTGAATTTCCGGAACAAACGCGAGACGAAATTCCTGCACACGCAGAAAATCTAGAGTCAATAGGACACAATGCCATATATAATCTGAGGTGCAGAGAATTGATAAAAACTCCGGATCGCTACGAAGCGAATATAACGGTATTCAACGAACCAACGACATTTGTCGAAGCAGTCACGGGCGAAAACGCGGACCAGTGGTCATCCGCGATCGAAGAAGAGCTCCAGGCTCACACGAAAATACTTGGACCCTCGTTCCGTTACCCAAAGATCGTAGAGTCATCGGGTGTAAATGGGTTTTCAAGGTTAAAGAAAATCCGAAGGGAAACGATATTCGCTTCAAAGCACGATTATGTGCTAAAAGCTTCTCACAGAAAGCGGGCCTCGATTACTCCGAGACCTTTTCTCCCGTGGTCCGCTATGACTCAATCCGCATGCTTTTGGCGATCGCTGCGTGCAAGAATCTAGAATTAAGCCAATTTGATATTAAAAGCGCGTTTATCAATGGAACTCTCGACGACGAAATTTATATGCAAATACCCGAAGGCATCGAAACAGACGACAAAGCGTTGGTCTGTAAATTAAACAAGGCGCTATACGGCCTTAAACAGGCCGCAAGATGCTGGAATAAGCAATTTCATCAATTTCTGCAAAAGTTCAATTTTAAACAAAGTAACACAGATCATTGTATCTACTTTGGTCAATTCGAAGGCGAAAAGGTGTATCTCGCTCTTTATGTAGACGACGGGTTGATTGCAGCACCGTCACAAAATACATTGAATAAAATTCTCTCCACACTGAGCACCGCCTTCGAGATGACCAGAGGGGAAGGGAACGCATACATCGGAATAGAGATAGAACGCGATCGGTCAAATAACGTAATCTTTATCCATCAAAAGCATTATGTCGACCGCTTATTAAGTCGCTTCGGGATGTCCGACGCGTCTCCCGTATCAATTCCCGCAGATCCACATACGAAACTTCGATCAGCCGATGCTGAAAACATAAATTGTAAAAACACACCATACCGTGAAGCCGTTGGAGCTCTCATATTTTTAGCAACTGTAACAAGACCAGACATTTCTCATGTGGTCGGAACCGTTAGTCGATATCTAGACAAACATGACGTATCTCATTGGAACGCGGTGAAACGAATCTATAAATATCTGAAGGGAACTTCAGATTTCGGAATATTGTATAAAGGTAAAGACTCTAATCCTTATCTGATAGGATATAGTGACTCCGATTACGCAGCAGACGTAGACACACGTCGCTCGACTAGCGGCTACATCTTCGAGATCGCAAACGGCCCCGTCACATGGAATTCGAAAAGTCAAGCAATTGTAAGCCTAAGTACAACAGAAGCCGAATACGTCGCGGCAAGTTTAGCAACAAAGAAAGTAATCTGGCTGAGAAAACATCTGATCGATTTCGGATACCAATGCAAAGTAGCGACAGACCTCATGATCGACAATCAGAGTGCGATAAGACTTGTCAAAAACCCCGAATTCCACAGCCGCACTAAGCACATCGACGTGCGTTACCATTTTATTCGAGATAAGTATACAAATCACGAAATAGATATTAAGTACGTGCCAAGCGAAAGACAACTCGCCGACATCCTAACAAAAGGTTTACCGCGAGACCGATTCATATACCTTAGACATGAAATAGGCGTAATCGATCGAAACTCGGCGTTAAACCTGCGAACTGCAATCGCGAATCTCCCTTCTTAACACACATAAAATATGCAAGCGGTGGGAGTGTTAGAATTAATCTAAAAGCTCTACATATTTTTTTTTTGTTCAAAGTTTACTTGTAAGCAAAATCTGAGCTGCGATATTTATAGATCGCGCATCTTCGTCTTCGTTCGCACACTCGATCTCCCGACGAGACGCTGCCTCGCGATCTTCCGTCTTATCGTTTCGCGCCTGCGCGTCTCACGCAATTATTCATTCTTTTCTCGTTTTTCAAACACACGCTCGCGAGACTCGGTGTGCCTTGTATCTCCGTTTTTGTACTCTTCAGAATTATTAAAAAGTTTCAATAGAAGTGCCATCGTTTTCCTTTTTCAAAGTACCCGCCTCTGAACATTATCAACAGTTTCGTCAAATTTTAAGGCACAAACCCGTTCGTCTTCTGGTAACGCACTCAGTTTTTCACCAAGTTTTGTGAATACAAAATCACATATTCCTGGACGAAAATCATATTCAGCAATCCATCGACGAATTGTTGATTCACTGGGCAAATGTAAACCTGCTTTTCTGAGACGAGAATAACACGATGCCGAATAATAATACATCTGTTTAGCCAGATTTTTTTCGTCATCGGTATAATGAGTATTCGTCTTGTGGAACTAAAGTTTCACCATGGTTGCTGCAACTGGATTTAAATTATATTTACTTATTAAATTATATATCCTATTAATTATTATTGTAATTTTTCAAATGACAATTCTAACAGAAATCAAATTTTACCTTCTAGTTCTTCACTTAATATTAATTCTGACACTGAGAAAATTTATGTCGATCCTGTTAGTTTTACAGATTCAGTTAATCTTGATATACCACAGAACAAATGGTTTATTAATTTAAGTGACACTGACGTTCCCTTGAAGGTACAGTACTTATTACAACTTGGTGAAAAATTTGGTCTTCCTATTAATAGATACAATAAAGAAAAAAACAATTATTGAATTTATCAAGTATATTGAAGGTAATATTAAGGACCGTCCCGATAATATTGTAAATTATGTCAGAAATAACTCTACCTAACATATCATTAAAATGAAAAGGTCAAGCCATGTTCAAAAATAGATCCTCGCAAATTAAAAAACCCAACAAATTTAAACCTTTGAAAACTAACCGCAAAAATTTAATCCTTCCTAAATTAAAACGATTACCTAACCACAAAATAGAAAACCCAATAAATTTCAACCTTTGAAAATTAACCCCAAAAATTTGAACCTTTCTAAATTAAAATGATTATCTAATAATGTAACATAATAATTTAAACCTTTAATACTTTAAATAATATTATATAATATAATATATAACCACGAAAAGTAACTGATGTATTACTAAATGTGCCAGTTCAAAGTGAACATACGTTATGTTATTTTCTATGTTGAATATGTACCACGAAAAGTAAATGACAGATTAGTCAAGGTACAAATTTAAAATGAACATACCTACATATAAGTAAAACAGATTACAATCTGCATATTACAGTTTTCTAGAAAATAACTGCAATGAACATACATAAAATATATTTTCTATGTTGAATATGTACCACGAAAAGTAATTAATAGATCATTCAAGGTGCAAATTCAAAATGAACATACATACATATAAGTAAAACAGATTACAATTTGCATATTACAGTTTTCTAAAAAATTTCTGCAATATGTTATTCTTAGTGCACAAAATATAAAAGTCGGTTATTGAGATTTGATTTGAAATTTATTTAATTTATACTAGCCCGTGCAATGAAAAATAATTGCTTGTAATTCCAGAGTACCAATCTGTTAATGACTCGGAAAAAGAACATGGCGGCCTGCTCTCAAAAGACTTTCGATGAATGGAATAAATGATTGAAATAGAAGTTATAAAAATGTTTTAGATTAAAAGACTTTAATCTTTCTTTAGTCGAATTTCTAATTTTTGTTTGAACTTCCGGTTTTGAGTTAGTTGTATCATAGCATAGATAAGAAATTTATCAAGTAACTCTGAGAAGAAAGTGACATCATTCTTACGGTGCAAGTACAAAATGTAATAGTGTTTGGAAGATTGATTTAAATATTCGCATTAATGACGTCAAGCCTCGATTGGTATTCGTACTTCAATTGTCGTAATAACAATTACTCTGTACATAAGAAAAAGGCATTTCAACATAATGTGTTCACATCATTATCGTTATGTAGCTTTTGAAAATGCGGTGGATCCTTATTTTATTCTAATCTAATCTTATTATTCATTATTTATAAGTAATACTTTCGTACTTCAAGTGTCGAAAAAATTACTCCGTACAAGCTTCGACATTGCTTATAAGTGAACAACGAGAAACTCATAAGTCTTTTGAGAGCAGGCCGCCATGTTCTTTTTCCGAGTCATTAACAGATTGGTACTCTGGAATTACAAGCAATTATTTTTCATTGCACGGGCTAGTATAAATTAAATAAATTTCAAATCAAATCTCAATAACCGACTTTTATATTTTGTGCACTAAGAATAACATATTGCAGAAATTTTTTAGAAAACTGTAATATGCAAATTGTAATCTGTTTTACTTATATGTATGTATGTTCATTTTGAATTTGCACCTTGAATAATCTATTAATTACTTTTCATGGTACATATTCAACAAAGAAAATATATTTTATGTATGTTCATTGCAGTTATTTTCTAGAAAACTGTAATATGCAGATTGTAATCTGTTTCACTTATATGTAAGTATGTTCATTTTAAATTTGTATCTTGACTAATCTGTCATTTACTTTTCGTCGTACATATTCAACATAGAAAATAACATAACGTATGTTCACTTTGAACTGGCATATTTAGTAATATATCAGTTACTTTTCGTGGTTATATATTATATTATATAATATCATTTAAAGTATTAAAGGTTTAAATTATTATGTTACATTATTAGATAATCATTTTAATTTAGAAAGGTTCAAATTTTTGGGGTTAATTTCCAAAGGTTGAAATTTATTGGGTTTTCTATTTTGTGGTTAGGTAATCGTTTTAATTTAGGAAGTATTAAATTTTTGCGGTTAGTTTTCAAAGGTTTAAATTTGTTGGGTTTTTTAATTTGCGAGGATCTATTTTTGAACATGGCTTGACCTTTTCATTTTAATGATATGTTAAGATTAATAATATATCAGTTACTTTTCGTGGTTAATATATTATTTATATTAGATAATCATTTGAAAGAGAAAGAGAAATGCCTAATCGAGTCTTGTACACAGGATGTTAGTGTGTGTTGATACGATTTATTGAAAATATACAATTTTTCTTACGTTTCGATCCTCGGTTTGGATCCTTATCAAAGAACTTCTAATATAGAATACACATTGTGCTACCTAGAACACTTTATATTAAAATGTACCACGAAAAGTAAATGATAGATTATTCAAGATGCAAATTCAAAATGAACATACCTACATATAAGTAAAACAGATTACAATAAAAATATTACAGTGTTCTAGAAAATAACTGCAACATACATAAAGTATATTTTCTATGTTGAATATGTACCACGAAAAGTAACTAATAGATCATTCAAGGTGCAAATTCAAAATGAACATACATACATATAAGTAAAACAGATTACAATTTGCATATTACAGTTTTCTAAAAAATTTCCGAAATATGTTATCAGCCAAAAGTTGCATTTTCCTCCTCACCGCTCCGCGTGCAGTCGAAATGTCCCATGACAGTCGAATGGCATTGTTTTTTTCCGTGATGCGATGTGATGAGGGGGACAGCGAAAGCTACACATAAACAACGCGTGCAATCCAAATGCCCCATTACAGTCGAATGGTATTGTTCTGCGCTCGGTGCGATGAGGTGAGGGGGATAGCGAAAGCGAGGCGGAGGCGTATTAATTAACGCGTCGACTTTGGACAACATATTTTTATTTATTCATTAACGCGATCGTATATCTTCGGTGCATATTATTACATTATCATATTAATTAAAATATTCGTGCTGTTAAAATCACATTTCAAAGCGATAAAATACTAATTGGTTAGATTTCATTCTGTTTTAAATAATTTAAAGTCAAATTACTATATCCTATAAAAAAACTATTTAAAAAATGAAGCACTGAGTGTACGAGTTATGTAATTAATTCTTTAAATTTAATTCTGTAATGGATTAAATGTTCTTTACCACTTTTATTTTTAAAAAATTAAGTTATTTAAAACACATGTTTTAATAAAAATGATAATTTTTATTTTAAATAAGTTTTCAAAGCTTATTTTATGTTTCTTATACCAGTCAATAGTCGCGAGTATTAAAAATAATTTTATTATTTACAATATATATTTCAAATATGTATATATATGTATTTAATATGACGTGAGGGGTACAGCGGAAAGAGGAGGCAATTCGAAAATCGGCCGAAAGTTACATACACTTTATGTATGTCCACTTTGTAGTGGCATCTTTAAATAATAATCAGTTACTTTTCGTGGTAATATACAATTTAACTCGTGATTGTACTGCGATAGTTTTAAATATACGTCATATCGGTCAGCAGTCGGTAGTATTTAAAATAATAATTTTATTTAATATGTATTTAAATGATGACTGCACGGTTTATCGGTGAGCCAGGCGAGGGGGGAACGTGTGACTCGCATTTGCCCTTCCACTTGATGTGTTGTTTTGATAACAATCCCCAAGGCTGCTTTCACTAACCGTCTAATATTGACACGTCTGTTTTATAACAACATATTTATTTTTTTCGCGATTGCATATTATAAAACAAAATTATTAAAAAATTTAAAACAGTTACTTTACGTAGTAATTATAAATCAAAATTATTAAATAAATGTAAAACAGTTATTTTTCCTGGTAATATATTATGCGCGGTGCGGTATTGTGAGAGGGACTGTGAAAGCTAGACGGAGGTGATTCGAAAATCAACCAAATGTTGCATTGTCGCCTTCACCGCTCCGCGGGCAGTCGAAATGTCCCATGACAGTCGAATTCACTTTAGGTATGTTCACTTTGTATTGGCAACTTTAATAATTAATAATCAGTTACTTTTCGTGGTAATATATTACAATTTAACTCGTGATAGTACTGCGATGATTTTAAATGTACGTCATATCGGTCAGCAGTCGGGAGTATTTAAAACAGTAATTTTATATAATATGTATTTAAAAGATGACTGCTTGGTTTATTGGTGAACCGAGTGAGGGGGGATATGAAACTCGCGCGGATCCGCCCTTCCACACCAAAACAATCCCCAAGATTGTTTTCACTAACCGTCTAATATTAACGCATCGATTTTCCTTATTACCTTCATATAAAATAAATTTTTTTAAATAAAGTTTTTCACAATTAAATAAGATAATTTTTCAAAATTTTTCTTTTTAAATATTCGTCGTAC
>NW_017277797.1:41111-53770 GCF_001594065.2 Cyphomyrmex costatus
TGGAGGAGGTCCGGTGGGCCAAAGATGGTGGAGGTGCGAGTGAAAGGTGAGAGAGGATGTTGAAAAGTTTAAAAATGCGGACAGAGGAGAAGGAGACGTTTCTTAATTTTTCATTAAAATCACCACTCTTCGACCGCTTATATCTCCAGAACGGCTTGACCGATTAAAAATTTTTTTGGCTCAAATTACTCGTGGCGATGCCGCCTTTCAGGACATATGACGTTCGATTCAAAATTTTTTATATTTTAATAGTTATGCACCTCCCAATAATGGACTTTGATGGCTCGGGATAGGAGACTTGTAGCGTCTCAGAGTTTTTGAACATGGCCGGAGACGCTACCGCATCTCCTGATTCCCATTCTTAATAGACTTTATAACAATTTTCCTTCACCAAGTTTTATTGAAAAAAATATTTTAGAATGGTTACACTTAACTAAAAAATTTATAAACGAACATTCTAACGTACTTATTACTAATGCCGACAAGGGAAATGTTACGGTTTTACTGAATAAAGATATTTATATATCTAAGATGGAGCTGATTTTATCTGACGCTAATACTTATGAAATTGTTGATAAAGATTCAACTAATAAATTGACTCAAAATCTACGTACATTACTTACAAGATGGAAGAGCAATGGTTATATTGACAAATTTACTTATAGTAAACTGCTTACAACCGACGGTATTATTCCAAGAGCTTATGGTTTAACAAAAATACACAAAGTTGGTAACCCATTGAGAGTCATAGTTTCTTCTATTAATAGTCCATTATATTACCTTTTCCTTTTCCTACACAACATAATTAATGATAGCATACCACCAGCTCCTAGTCATATTAAAAATAGTTTCCACTTAGTTAACAAATTAAGAAGTACTCATTTTGATTCTCATTATTTACTAGCCTCATTAGATGTTGTTTCGCTTTTTACTAATATTCCTTTTAATTTAGTTATAGATGGCATAGAAAAAAGATGGGTTCACATTTCTCTTAAGACTAATATTCCTAAAAATGAATTTTTTATTGCGGTTAACCTTGTGTTAAATTCAACTTTTTTCACCTTTAATAGTAAATTTTACAAACAAGTTTTCTGTACTCCAATGGGCTCACCACTTTCACCAATTTTAGCAGATATTGTAATGCAGGACTTGGAAGAACAAGCTATTAATTGTTTGTCGGCACAACCATTGTTCTATTATAGATATGTTGATGACATTGTTCTTGCTATTCCACCTGACAAAGTTGATGACACACTTAATACTTTCAATTCCTTACATGGAAGATTACAATTCACTATGGAGATTGGCAGTGATAACAGATTAGACTTTCTTGACACTACTATTATTATTGATAATTGCAGAATTATTTTTGACAATTTTCATAAAAAAACATTCTCAGGTAGATACCTTAATTTCCACTCAAACCATCCTACGAATCATAAAAAAGGCATTATTATTAGTTTTATTGACAAGATTTTACTTTTATCACATCCTCGGTTCCAACAGAATAATATAACAGAAGCCATAAAAATTTTTTTAAACAATTCCTATCCTCTTTCCCTTATATTCTCCACCATTGATCAAAGAATTAAATATCATATACACAATCAACAGAATACTCAGAATTTTCATGTGAAAGAAAAATATTTCACAATACCTTACGTTAAATCCATATCTGAAAGTTTCCTTCCCATTTCCAGCATGTTTCAGTGTAAATTAGCCTTTTCAATTCCTAACACCTTAAAAATCTTTATTAAAAGAGGTAAAGTTAAATTAGAACATCTTTCTAATAACAATGTTATTTATAAGATTATCTGTGATGATTGTGAAGCCAGCTACGTTGGTCAAACAAAAAGAAAACTGAGTACCAGACTAAAAGAACATATGTCTGACATTAGAAAAAGGACAGGTTCTCCTTCTGTCATTACTGACCATCGTATTAACTTTGACCACAATTTTAAATGGAATGATGTCCAAATTTTAGACATTGAATCTTCTTACAATAAGAGATTGGTGTCTGAAATGATTCACATCAAAAGGCAAAAACAGGGTCTTAATAAACAAAATGATACAGAGGCTTTACCAGAATCTTATTCTCAGATAATAAACTCTCTTTCTCCTTCGTAAATTTCCTTTTCTTTTTCACTTTTATTCCCACTTTATTACACTTTTACCCCTTCCTAATTTTTTCCCCTTATTTCCATTTGTATTTCCTTTGTACTTGAGATGTTCGGTTATTCTTATTTTAAATTGTTTATTGTCAACATCTTATAATAACTCTCTCTTCGCATTTTTCTAACTTATTTTAATTATAATTGTATTTCGATACAATTACAAGGTAATTAATTATTTTTTAATTTAATTGTTACTAAATTAACAATATAGATATGATGTACGTACAATATGTTGTAATTTTACATTATATTCATTTCAATTTATTACCTTGAGAATTGACTCTCTTTACTGATTTATAATTGACTCTTACATTATATTCATTTTTTTACTGATACTGTATTTTACGATTTGATTTGATTCTTTTTACTGATTGATAATTGACTCTTACATTATATTCATTTTTACTGATACTGTATTTTACGATTTGATTTAGAAATGTGGAGTAGTCCATAAACTATATAATTAGACGATTGCTTTGCTTGTTGGACTCTTGCTGGTGTGCACGATATGATTATGAACTTAATTATGCGAGTGAGATTAAACATCTATATCAAACAATTTTTATATTTATATACATATTTATTTTGCGTTTATAATTTTATAATACAATAGTTTGTACATTGTTAACGATCTTGCGATTTTAACATTGAAAATGACCTAATGAAGGTCGAAACGTATGTTTTTATATTTTATTAAACTTTATATTTATTTATTTTTAATTAATGACAGTTTATTGCTAAGACCTTTATATTTTAACTAATGTTGGCTCGTAGCCCTGTTTTGTATTAATTATTTTTTATATTTACTTATCATATCGTTGACAGTTTTTAACGAATTCGTTTCTAGCTTGTGGTACTTTCGTTCTAATCTCAGCAGTTTTGCGCGCAAATTCTTTATTGTTTTTTGCCACATAGTTAAATTATTGTTCCTTTTTGGCCTTTCCTTCTGTTTACGGTAATTAGTATTTCTCCTCATCGTTTTTATTGCTGCGTGTTGATTCGAAGGCCTTTGTGTTGGCAACGTTTCAACTGTTTCACGTGCATCTGTTTCGTCAACTGCCCGGTCTGCAATTTCTTCTTGCTCAATACCAGTTTCCAAAGGCAAATCTACATTTGATGTTGAAGTTGAAATTTCATCTGATCTTGAAAGAAGTTCTGAATCATACGAAGCTTCAGTCATAATCATAGTAAAATCATCATCTGCCATACAAACAGCTTCATTTGATGCTTGGTCTGCAATCTCTTCTGCCTCATTACCAGTTTGTTCCAATGCCAAATCCACCCTTGCAGTTGAAGTAAGAATTTCATCTCCTTGAAGTCCTGAGCGTGCGAAGTTTCAGTCGTTAAAACATCATTTGCCATAGGAACAGCTTCAGTTGATTGGATCGGATTGATGCCCCGTCTTAAAGACGTCTTTAAGGTGTTAGCAAAATCGATATTTCGAAAATGCTCGCGGCATAATCCTGCTTTCCGGATTGACGAAGAATGCCATGTTCGTATCTTCGCATTACCTGTTGTCGCAGAAAAAAGGAGTTATGAACGAAGTATTGTACAGAAGTATACATTTTTAAAGAGAAATATGCTTGTATATGTACGATTTTCTTTTAAAAATGAATATTTCTAGATATTCATGGATATTTCTAGAAGAGTTTATTTCTTCATCTCAGAAATTGAAACTCATTATTTGAACACATGCATGAAATTTTGTAAGAGTAATGTGTTAAAAATGAAGAATGTTTGTTAAAAACTGCCACTCCCTATGCTTCTTTGGAAGGAAGTAATTTTCATAGAATCCTGCAGTCAATCTTGCATAAATTAGTTTCTATGCAACTTTTACGCACGTAACGTAAACTTGAACTGACTAAGCTTCATATACTTCATTTGCTATATGCAATCATATTAATTTTTCCGGTAAATGTGACAGTAACGAGTCCATTTTTATAAATAAAATTCAATTAAAAACGCCTACAACGTCAGGAAATCAATTACACGATCTTGTACAGCTCATTTTTCTCAGGTTCTGATGATGGAAGACAATGAAGCTAAACATGCTACCTTAATCAGAATAATTATTTTTCGTCGTTGATCTTCTACTAATGCAACCTTTCTAATCTTTCCCGTCGCAATAAAGTAATCACAAAATGTATGAAAAACCCGTATATGTTCTATAGATAAAACTTATACAATCAACGATTCTTAACCCTTGTCACGAAAACACACATCGTATACATACCGCAGTTTTCAATCCAAATTTGATGACGAGCATCATTAACGTCGGGAAAAGTAAAAAGGCGATAACCATTGTGTTTTCCATTCCTACAGTTATCGTACATGCATTTATCAAAAACACTTTTTCGGGCTTTGTCAGCCATCTTGGTGATTTTTGAACAAATTTCTTCCAAATTAGGTTCACAAATCAAAGTCGCAAGAATTTACTTCTCTCATCAAGTTTTTAACTTTTACACTAAGCTCTTATCAACTCGAACACTAAGTACAAGATCTCTCGCATTCACGAAAAAGTCTCACGAAACACGCTTGATCTTGATTGCGGTTCCAAAGACGTGAAAGGCGCGAAACCGCGAAACGGCTTTCCGCGAAAAAACGGGCGCGCGAATTTTCCGCGACGTTGTACATTTGAATAAAATAGAACGATAATGCATTGATGATTTTTGAAAGGAAATCACAGTGAAGGCATCACACTTACACATTTATTTTCAAAATCTACGTTTCCTATCTTGTCCACATACTTTTTATTTGTTATAATATATTCGGAAGAATTACTATAACTTCATGACACTATTTTTTTTTTTCTTAGTAATCTTTTCGGAAAGTAAATTTCACATTAACCATGAGTTTAGATAAAACATCCAGTTTATATTATATTTCATATGCTTAATGCACAATTTTCAATTGATGTATACAAAGTTTAAAAATAAAATTTAAAAAATGGTCGGAATAGTAGATAAGACGAAGAAATAAGACGAAGAAATTTGTCAAAGATTTTATATCAATGAATAAAAGTTTATAATTACTTAATTAATGTAGTTAATAATAGTTAGTACATAATATAATACTTAACTTAAATCCACTGAAGGACAAACTCAGTGATGAAATGTTCACTCTCGACGAAAGACATGCATAGATTTCACTTAATGTAATGTTGGTAATGTTGACAAAAATAGTTACATTGTTTTTTTTCTAAGGAACAAATTATAATTTACAAAGCTTTTTGTGCAGTTATTGAATTTTTCGAAAATACGTGGTTGATAAAAAATTATGGAATGTAAAGTAAAATGATAAGAGAAAGAAATATTTTTATTTTTAACTTTAGTGTAACAGAATATTTTGAGAGTTGTTTTTAATATTTTATGTTTTGTTGCAACCCATCTGAGAATCGTTGAAAGTAAATTAGTGAGAACTGATCTTCTAGACAATAACACAACATAATATTTGAATCAAAAAAATGTTTAACAATTATAAATAAATTTGTAGATTCACGTTTTGTATCAGACAATTATATATAATATTAAATACAAATAATAGTTAATTGTAGTATAAACAATCTTGATTTATTGATATACAAATAAAAATAATCAAGGATGAAAGTGAAGTCGAATAAAGAAACAAAATTTACTTTGTTTAAAATCATTTATTTTCATCTCTTTGCCTTGGATACATATTGGATACATAAACCTAATTTATTACAGCCAGCATTCAATCAAGTTGTATGAATAAATCTTCAGAAACAGGGCACTTTCGAATCATTGTTTAATGACTTCATAAATATTTTCCAGATATTGTTAAAAATAAGTTCTCCCATTATGAACAGGAGGATTGTCTACTTCCAAAAATTTATGGGATCATCTTAAATATGTTCAAAATGAACTTTCTCTAGTTCCACTTACGGGTAAAAAAGCTTTGAGCAAAATTTTTGACAATTAAATTACAAAGATATAATTTTTATTCAGGTTTTAACAAAAGCATCATTTCAAATTAAACTATTACATTTATAAACAAATTAAAAAATAAAAGAACACTCGTATTTTTATTATTAAATCGTAATAGAAAAAATGACGTATTTTTTTTTAAATTATTAATGCCAATCGTGTCTATGCGATAAATTAGAAAGGTTTTGTATGGGTCACTCATTGTACAACATATATTTCATTTATAAAAGTATTAAAAACAAATTATGCCCAATAACCAATTGGAAATTAAAAACACAGATGAACTATTATTTAAATTTATTTTTTTACAATTTAAACATTTTTTACATAAAATTCAATTTGGAGAAGAAAAGAATCCATACGGTCTTCATAATTTTTCACAGAGAATCAATTAATTTATTAGTATTAAACATTTTTTTTAATGTCTTTAAATAATTATTGTTAAACAATTAGAATTTAAAATTGAAAAAAAGTGTACTTCAAGTTTATTGCCATGATTATTGTAATAAATAAATTTAAAAAATTTACTCTTAAGTTATTTTAAATATTTATGTTATGTCAAGTAAGCCATTAATTTTCAGCCGAAAAACTAAAAAGAAAGATTCAAAACGACATTTTCAGCCAGAAATCTTTCAAAAATAATAAATAAATTCATTATTAAAAATAAAAAGATTGTTTTTCAGACGATAGAACCACTGAGCCATCTAACAATTTGATTTGATTTGCAGTTATGCAATGATAACGTTTCCCGTAAAGCATTAAGTTACGTGTTTTTTATCCCTGTATTAATATTAAACATTAATAATTAATTGGAAACAATATAAATAGCGCTCAGACATTTCTTCTCGTCGATATTGGGTACAACGAGGCATGCGATACGCAAATACAAGGCGATCGCTGAAACGGCAACGTCGCAGCAAGCACGTTCCATAGAGTTCGCTGTTTTGCCCCTGGCGTAGCCCTCCCAGCCTGCTTTACCCGAAATTCAAGCATTTCGCTACGTAGTTCAGGATTGCACTAATCGCAGCGCGTCGATCGATTTTCACAAAAGCTGTCGCGCCTAAATCCGGGAACTGAGCGATCTCCCTATTAATCTCTGGCAGCAGTAGATCCTATCCGTCACTATCTGTATCCTGTCCGTAATAAGAATTCTTCTGCATCTGTCCGCAATTACATACAGGAATCCTGTCCGTTTCTGTCCGCGTTCTGTACGTCACGATTTCTGTCCGCACTTGTCCGCAATTACGTACAGGAATCCTGTCCGTTTCTGTCCGCGTTCTATACGTCGCGATTTCTGTCTGCACTTGTCCGCAATTACGAACTGTAATATAAATCATTAAACATTAAACATTAAGCTTTATTAATAAACGATATTATCTATTACTAAAATTATTAGCAACATTATTATTATCAACGCAGTATGTGTATGATAAAATATATGTAGGCCAAACGAAGCAGATACTGGATTTTTGCATTAATTAATTCCTTTATTATGACATATACTGTAATGGAACTAATTTCGTTTATACTTTAGTTTTCTTCAGCCATTAATTAACACTGAATTCATTTTAACAAATCGCCAATGGATCTCGTTGTTAATCTATGTAGGACCAGTGATGCAAGCTGAGTCGCGTTTCTGGCGCATGCGCGTCGAATGTCAGTACCGTATTCGTTATTAGTAGGGAGTTCATTAGCCGCCTACGTAAAATTTGTCAAAAATTGTTGAAAATTATAATATATTTTATATATTATATATATATCACTCAAAAACAAATTCACATATATTAAAAATATGATAATATGCATTTAAAAATAAAATATTAGCTGAAGAATAAAGGTACAATTTCATGTTGACGCTTGACGTTTATTTTTAACGTCAAAACAGATCACGTGATCAAACTTGATGCTTAATATTCGTCAATTTGTATCACATGATCTGTATTGACGCTAAAAATAAGCGTCAAGCGTCAGCATGAAATTGTAACTTAAGAGAAAAGTGTAAAATAATTTATAAAACAATTTTTTTACATTAAAATATTTTATTTGGAAGAATCTCGTAATAACATTTGTTACAAGGGTAAGAGAAACTGTCAAAAATTTTACAAGTATTCCTAAAAATAGATATTTCTTTTTTTCTGCTGTTACGTCTAGGCGGAATTTCTCGAATGTGAATCATGGAAACGCGATAATAAAAAGAATATCCTGGGCTCTTAGTATTCGAACGCAAAGAGAGGGAAGGGACAATTAAGAATCAAACGCTGAAATAAGATCTAAATCATCACATGATGCAGTATATTTAATTTAATAAATCAAAATCATAATAATAATGTGTTAAATCATTCTACGTTTACAGTAAATGAGAATTGAAGAGAACAGTTGAAATGATAAAAGGACATAATAATAATAAAAAAGGAAAGAAATAAAACTAGTGATTAAGATTAGTTTACGTAGTATGGCTTAATAATTTGAATGCCTTGTATAGAAGGTCTGGTAACTGGCCAGATTTCCAGTAACAAAATATTTTATGCTTTTGAAAACATTTTACATAAAACAGGAAATCGAGAATTACATGAAATTGAAAAGAACTGTAAACGATAATTTTAATTTTAATAACAGGGACGCAAACGAAAGATAGACAAAGAACTAAAATATAAACCATAAAAATATAATAATTAAGACTTAAGGTTAAAGAAATGCGCAATAATCACAACGGCTTCGTAATTAAAGACATGTTAAGAATGTTTAAGATTGTTCTTTATGTGTGAAATCGCTTCGATCTCGACTGAGATCTCAAATGACGGAATGGATTGGTGGACTGGATGGTTGAGAACACTGAACACTCCTTTTTTAACTTGTTATATGCAAGTTTTATTCACAACAATAAACGCAGTGTTATTCGCGTGGCACGGCGAGAGAGACGATTAACTGCGGTTAATTCGCCGATACTCATCCACGACGGTAGCCGTGATGAGATTACAAAGTAACGAGTCGCGGTAGCGAACCCGTAGAAAGAAAGCTGCTGCTTTCAACGAGGAATTTGAGAGCACAACTTGACACGGCAAGTACTGAATTGTGTCTGAGGGTTGAATCGCGCTGCGCGATTAGCGCGACAAATCGGCAGGACGACAGCGACATCGGTATCCAAATATGCGGCTAAATTGTAGTAATGATATTCGCAAGACGGCGCGGTGAGTGCGACGAAAGATTCACGGATGGAATCGATGGATGGCGCAATCGATCCTTCTATTCGGCTTTATAGCGAGAAACTTATCCTATTCCGGAACATACCGCCCGCCTCGGCTAGACTAGCCGAAACAAGATTATTTGATGCCGCCCGCCGTACCAATCGAGTTTAAAACCATATGATACATGACGCTTTACACTTTACTTAGATTTAGAAAGATGCATAGAAATATTTACATAGAGAGGTATATGAGAACATTAACTTATAATACAGTAAGTTCGAGCTAAAGGAGTTCGATCAATGAATGCCACGAAAGGAAATCGTTCATGTGGACGTTTCGTTTAAATTAACGGGTAAGAAACATAGCTTCACTATGGAACGTTTATACGTCGATTTTGACGTTTTCACAGTGACGACGCGCGGTTAGTCCGTCGTCTCCGGTGTGGCATTCAATGATACGACCGAGTTCCCACTTGCACGGTGGTGCAAGGGGATCGCGAAAAAGAACTAGGCGTCCGACTTGGGCGAGTTTTTGAGCGACGCGCCATTTTGAGCGTTGTTGTAATCCGGTTAAATAATCATTTGACCATGCTTTCCAAATAACTTCGCTTTTTTGCTTCACGAGTTGCCAGCGAGTCAGGCGCGTTTATTTTGTTTCTAGTAGCGTAGGAGATGGCGGCGTTGTGAGAGCGCTACCAATTAAGAAATGACCCGGGGTCAGACATGAATAATCATCAAGATTATCTGACATCGGAGCTATCGGACGTGAGTTGAGGCACGTTTCGATTTGATAGAGCAGCGTCGTAAGCTCTTCGAATGTCAGCGTGTGTGAACCGATAACGCATTTGAGATGATATTTGACGCTGCGAACGCCGGCTTCCCATAGGCCTCCGAGACAGTAGTTACTATTGATGCTTCAATAGTTACTATTAGGACTCCAATAGTTACTATTGATGCTTCAATAGTTACTATTAGGACTCCAATAGTTTGAATAATATTGGATCTGTTACGTCCAAGCCCCAGGATTCTATATTGCATAGGAAAATTTAGGAATTGAGGAGGGGGCGTGGGAGGGCGCAACTGACACCGCTCTTGTGGCAAACGCTCCAAGAAGCGTGCCACAAGTCAGAGACGCAATAAGGTCACAGATATGGGTCAACGTCAGCGTACGACGCTATTACCCGGCCCTGTGACTGTGTCTCCGTCGGTCCCCTTTTTAGATTTTTTTTTCACGATTTTATTCTAAAATCGATGCTAATAAAATAAGTAATACTTATTTTAATAATCTAATAGTAATTAGAGAAAACTGACCTTTTTTACGAGGAACTATTGACTAATAGTAACTATTGGTCAACAGTAACTAATGATCAATAGTAACTATTCACCAACAATACTAACTATTGGCCAAATTACTATTGGTCATTTCACCATTTACCAATAGTTTTTTTCCGTAAGGGTGAGGTTCCCTGCTTAAAATTGTCTATAAAAAAACTATAGGAACATATAGAGTTTGTATAGGTATTTATAGTTTTTAATAGTTTCTATAGTAGCGCACGAGAGCGACTATAGAAGCTCTACAGTTATCAATAAGATTCTATGAGTATAATAATAGAAAACTATTGCGGATTGGGATTTACCGATTCAAAACGCTCATTAAAAACTATAGAATTTTCTTAATAGTTTTCTATAGAAAATTTTAAGCAGGGTTAGGAACTCTGTCACATCGATGGCATAGACGAATACAGAAGTGAGGTTAGAATAAATATCGATCTCTGCGACCTGTACGATCGTTAAAGTCAGATAAAGTCTCGGCAATAACAAAGGATTGAGGTTAGGGAATCTGTCACATCGATGGCATAGAATAGACGAACACGTAAGTGCGGTTAGATATTTTCTGCTTTATTACACAAATTCTCTGCTGTAATTCCACTGTAAGAATACAAATTATTTTCTATATAATTATTTTCTTTTTACAGCATTTGGTTAGATTACTTATTTACCGAGACACTACCGTGTCTCCAGATCTGTTATTTATTTGTTTGGTAGATACCTCAATTTGTATTCTCTATTTCTAATATAATTATTAAAAAATTGATTCTTTTTACTTTGTTGATAGGAAAAGTCTGAAAAGAAAAAAGGTATGGATTTAAATGATTATTGCCTTTTCTTTTCAGGACTTTCTCTTTAACCCATTAACCGAAGAAAGGTGATTCTTCTGACGACTGTCTTTTACACATAATGTATCTCTGTTGTAATAATATAATAATTTTATTGAAGAAAAGAAAGTTGCACATGGGCATCTGACAATCACGATGCGGAAACAGCTTTATTTGACAATTTTCTTTCCTTTATTTTACAATTGACCAAGAGAGAACATCTGACATCTGAGTTACAGCTCATAGATTATTTGATTTGTTATATGTATTTCGATATCTTTATGTATTTGAGACTGAAGAGGACTGCAGTATGCGTCGAAACGTTTCGTGTTTAATTATGAATTTTTTATAATAAATTTGTCAACTAATAAATTGTTGCTTGTTTATACCGAATATTAACACCTTACTTTTGTTGTTTTTTTTATAATATAACAAGCGATTTAATACTTATATGTTTAACATATTTCGACAAGTTTCAACTTTTCCGAAGGGACGATTTTATCACAGTCGTAAAGATAAATTCTATTGTTATTATTGGCGTCGTCCTCATAGACAAGAAAAAAGGGTTCGATGTGGTTAGAGTGCATTTTTACGATATGTTGTACGGTGTGCTCGATAGCAGTTACACTGAAAAATAATTGATTGCTTAGTCATATCTTAAAACTCGAAAATATCTGTTTAATTAAATCGCGTGCGAGAAGGAAACGGAACGAGAGGAAGAGAGAGAACAATAGGATAAGTATAGAACAGTAATGGGTGGAACAGAGAGATGTGCAACGGGTTAGAAAGAGAGCGCAGTAGGGTAAGTACAGAACTGCAATGGGCGGGAGAGAGAGGACAACGGGGTAAGTACAGAACTGCAATGGGAGGAAGAGAGCGCGAATGATATGGGACTGTAACGGGTTGGACTGAGAGAACGCAATAGGTACTAGAGATAATAGGTGGGAGGAGAGAAGGAACAAAGTCTCCCTTCCCGCACACCCCTCCCCCTGTGATGTACTACCTCACCCCACCTCCCCCCGCCCTTCTTTCTAAGGCCCAGCGCGATACCAGCGCCGCCTGGTGGCGACTCTGTATCCGTGTGCACTTCCCCCTCCGTGCCCTCTCACACAGACGCACGCACGCACGCACGCACGCACGCACGCACGCACGCACGCACGCACGCACGCACGCACGCACGCCCGCACGCACGCACGCA
>NW_017277797.1:54008-58823 GCF_001594065.2 Cyphomyrmex costatus
CACGCACGCACGCACGCACGCACGCACGCACGCACGCACGCACGCACGCACGCACGCACGCACGCACGCACTAACACATCTGTATCTAGACCGGCCTATTATATCTACTGTGATTAGTCAATTTTAAGCTTTGACTTTTGATTTATTACTATAATGGCATATATTTATTGTAGAATGGACATATATAAGGCAGATATATAGCTTACAATTCAGAAAACTCATCGTTTCATAAAAAAAATAAAACTTTTATATTATTGAATGATAGGAAATCTATACCCATAAACATATTATTCATAGCACAGCTGTTGGAATATATATTTTATCTTCTACCAGATATATACAACGCTAAATCTGGAGACACGGTAGTGTCTCGGCGCTAAGCCAAGCGCGCGACACTGCCGTGCCTCCTACAATATCTTCGCAAACATAAAGTCCTATCTACTAAAGTTGCACTGTACGTTAATTTACAAAACAGTCAGTTTTCTACCATTAATAAATATTGTGACGTGACACTTTGTGTCAGTCACTCGTGAGTGCATTAGCATAGCACGGAGATCCTGTGTCCTCTAAGCTCGAAGGGCGAGGGCACAAGCAAGCGTGCCAAATTTACATTTTCTTTGTATTTTTTAAATAAAATATTTAGTTATTTTCAGACTTTTTAAGGGGAGAAATACATTTAGACGAGTGAAAAAGAGGCAATCTTCCTAAATTTTTTTTTAAAGAAAGGATCATCCGATTATTTTGATACTTATGATATAGTTTATTGTTACTTTCTACATGAACATATTTTTTTTTTGTTTAAAAAAATTAAAAAATGGCGAAGTTACAGTACAGTCTGTGCCGAAGAGGTCTCGAAGCGAATTGTCAAGTGGCGGGATTTCTCAAATTTTTTGTGGTGGTCTGAAACAAAAACGCAAAAGAGGTATTATTACTAACATTCATAATTTTTCCTTAAACCTAAAAAAAGTGAAAAAATTTGAAAATTGAAGAAATTACACGTTTATTTAAAAAAAATGGAATTTTTAGCAAAATTTTTGCTCAATTTTGCTCTGAAAGTATTTTAAAACAATTATTTTGTTATACTTTTAGAGTATAGTAGAAACTATAAGTATTATTAATATGTGTACCAAAATTTAAAGTGATTGGTGCAATAGTTTTTGAGTGACATTTCTCGCCAATTTTGAAAAAAGAGTTTTGAGAAAAATGAGTTTCAAGTTTCAAGTAGTAAAAAGGTGATGTTTTCATCAACTTACCGGTTGGTCAGCAATCCCAGGTCCATATAATAGTCCTTCTGCTTCTTCATAAAACTCATTTTGCTGCAAAAGTTGTTTCTTTCGAGCTATACGAGCCTCTTTAGTGCTATTCAAGCTGCGCCGCTCTTGCCGTTGTATTCGAGACTTGTCAGTATGATCGGCGTAACTTTTGCATTGTTTCCCAATGACAATATTTAAATGAGCCATGATTTGCAGGATCGAAGAATATCCTTCATTGAATATGCCGGCAGCTATATATGCTGCTATTTCAATAATTTTTAGCCCAGAATGTAGATGCTTGGGAGCCAAACGCCAAACGGTAGAATTAAAACTTTCATTGGCGTTTTGCGTGTGGCCACCCAAGCACCTTTGTAATAAATTATCGTTTGATAAGTCTTCGTAAATGGGCAAAATATGTTTTTGTATTTCAGGATGAAGCGGTGCAGGGTGCTTAAAATGTGTACCAGTAGTCTGAGCCTTTTGCCATTTGCACTAGCTGTCTGCTCCTGGCGGACAATACTCGTGTCTCTGTTCTTTATTTGTTGAGCACAAATGGTAAAAAGTGGCCATAATACTTTTCTTCATATCCTCAACACTGTTCGCATTTCTTCGAATAGCTAAGCCATAGTAGGAAGTAAGTTGTTTTATAAGTGCATCAGTCAATTTTCCTTTTCCGCCAAGTTTATGTGTTTTCTTAGCATTTCGAAGTCGGGTTCCCATTCTTTTTTTGACATGCCCTACACATTCACTTTTGATTATCTGAAAATTATCACCGTAGGGGTTGGCATTTACAATAGCGTTAAACGTTTTAGAATCTCCATCTCCAATATAATTTCCGTATTGTACCCCGAATTTCTCGACGGACCTTTGAAACATTTCTGTCATTGCACTTGTTTCCATTTTCCCCGCGGAACCTTCGTGATTTATAGTACATTCTTCTTCATGATCTACATTCCATTCGCGAAATTCTTGAGTATGATGCTTATTCTTCCAAAAAGTACAGCCTTGACAATAGTTACTTTTAACTATTAAATCAATCACTTTTCCAGAATAATATCCTATTAGAGTCGTTACGCCATACAGAGACTTGAAACCGCGTTTTTTCCATGAACCGTCACCAGACACCTTCAAATTAAAAATTGACTGTCCTTGTTCTGCATTTTTCTTTTTCTCTATGTTTATAGCTCTCTTTATGCAAAGATCAAATACTGTTTTTGTAGCAGTGTACATATGTTCTACAATATTATTGTACGTACTTTCACTTAATCCGTCGCAAATATCCATGAGATTATAGAATAAATTAATCCCTTCCCTGCCAACACCTAAGAGACGCATGACAAATACGATTCTACGATTCAATTCATATCCAGTATTGACCAACGGTCCGGAATTTATATCTCGACGACCACAGCAGCACAACATCACAAGCTTGAATCCGAGGCCTCTATTTCCAGTTTCCTCAAACTTCACTTTTTGTTTACACTCAGAACAAATTACAAGATCTGACAAAACCGTGAATACAGTAAAAAATTCAATCAATCTGTAAGTGTGTAAAGGATTCCAAACGATATCATCATTGCTGGTACTACTGAGTTTTCTTACACTTGCACTTGCTTCAACTGTTTCGTCTTACTTATTCGTGAATTGATTACCGTAGAAACGTCTTTTACGTGGTTTCGATGTTCGGAAAGATTCTTCTTTACTTCTTTTAGGATATGACTTCATTTTAAATGATCAAAAACGATCCGAATTTAAATTGTCCGAACGCACCGAATTCTTACTCCGAGCGTCTGAATATAGCTGCGCGTTCCGGCGCGGAGTGAAGTGAGTCACAGGCTATAACTTCGAAAATACTTGGAATTTTGCTCTAAAATTTCGTGTACATATTTTTAAGATATGGTACTTTCATTTTACAAAATAAAAAAATTTTGCATTTTTTGAAAATTCTAAATGTATTTCCCCCCTTAAGAACGATTTTTAGTCACATTAGAGCGTGAGCGGTGGTTGCGATAGGGCCTTGTATTCTAGCCGCCTCACTTACGGAAGGAAGAAAGAAGACATCGCCGAAGAAATAAGAACTAACTTGAGAGAGTCCAGATTGCGTCACCGAGGAGCGCGGTACACGCAGGTCGTATTGTTCTGTAACCTCCGTTAATTTTGATATTATTGGGTAATTGTCGCACCTTTATTACAGACGCCTCGGAGAGAGACGTATTAAAAGATTGAAGCAGCACTGGCCGAGTATTAACAGCCGCCCTCACTTCTACGGAGAGCGAAGGAAGACCGCCGAACGAGCGGAAAAGCCTGCGCCGCCTAATTTGGAAAAGCGCGCCAGACACTCGAAGGATACGCGACCCGCAGGACTCGCTGTGATTAGTCGCGAGGTCGCGTGGCTGCGACAAGCCAATTAGAACAGGAAGCGGCCCGATAGGAGAGGGGCCAACGGCCTGCGTGAATCCGCGGAAGCTCCCGATCGCCACTTGTGCGGTAATCGAGCCAGTGTACAGAGAACACAGGATCTCCCGTGGCATATCAAGGATTACTGAGAGAACCTTTGGACCGAATTCCGTTGTCGTTGCCGGTCGTATAAAGAGACAGAGAGGAGGATCGACGATGATTGTATCGTGGTGAGGCGAGCGTCATATAATTTGTGTAAAACCACCGATCGCGGTATGTGGAATGCGTCTTGAGGGGATCGCGCGTTAGGCTCTATTGCGTATTAACGTTACCGATACCGGATCGGTCGCCTAAAGGCGTGTAGAGTAATCGTTGCCGAGTTTTTAGTTAATGGCAGCCGCCTCCAGACAGTAAAATAGGAGGTCGATACGGCAATCGTTGCCGAGGACGCGTGCCATCCGCTCAAACGCTAATATTTGAGAATGTCTAATTACTGTAGTTGCTCGCCCTTATTGCCGCCAAGTCACTTCTGTATTTGTTAGTTACTGAGAATTCTATAAAGTCGAGACTGGCGTTACTACGCGTTATAGAATCGTTGTCGGCTAGCGTCACATCGTAGGTGACTATTATTCTGCGAAGTAATTTCTTGTCAACGTGGTAAAATTTAGGCTTGTTTGCATATTCCTATCGCCGAATTACTGTCGAATTTATTTCTTGTTGCCGACGGCGAGTAAGATATACCTTATTATTGCACGGCGGAACTAAAGTGCGGAAGGTCAAACTGTAACGTCGTTATTTGTCATCATAGTAGAGTCTTGGAAAAATATATTGATTTCTCTTTATGATCTCTATTAATTATTGTGCCTTTATTTCAACCTCTCTATCGTTCTCCGACAATTTCCCCGCTTACCGCGAACCACTCCCCTCTGCCAATTCCGTTGGCTGAGTTAGTTGTTTTGTCCGTCGCGAAATTTCGAATAATCTATAATTTCTAGTCTGAGCAATTTATCTTAAGATTTGTGCGAAGAGTGGCACGCTCTCTCGTGCCTGGCGCCCAACGAATTTTTAATAGCGATTAAAATCTTTGCTGACAGTAGTATAGGGCTGTGTTCGGTTTTCACTGGCAGTACTGCAAAAATGACGTCATTACAGTGTACTGCCATAG
>NW_017277798.1:0-570 GCF_001594065.2 Cyphomyrmex costatus
TTAACTTTTTCAAAAACAAAGTCCAATGGATAGTCATTTAGTGTTAAAATATCAATAATAAATAAAAAATTTTTCTTATGAAATTCGGGATGTGATAATAAAAACGCCTTATCAACCAATCCATAAATGACACTTATTTTTTGAGAAAGGGGGTGAGACCAAAAATTCAATTCTGCCCGAATAAGTAGGTTTTTGAAACCAGTCAAATCTTATAAAATTATTTTTTATTATCATGGTGGTATCCAGGAAATTGATTCTGTCACCACCTATTTCAATGGTGAATTGTAACCTTGGGTGAAAGCTATTGAATCTTTGTAGAATCGTATTTATTTGTTCCCTGGGTACCGCCATGACAATGTCATCAACATATCTAAAATAAAACGGAATGTGGAAATCAAATGTGCCCAACACCTCCCTCTCAAGGTCCTGCATGACTAAATCGGCTAAAACTGGAGACAGAGGCGAACCCATAGGTGTCCCATAACTCTGTTTATAAACCTGACCGTTAAAAATAAAAAAAGTTGATTCAAGAATCAATTTAACAGCTTCTATAAATTCGGTTTTAGGAAT
>NW_017277799.1:0-436 GCF_001594065.2 Cyphomyrmex costatus
GCGATAAGGCTGCCGAGCGAGGACGACAAGTGGCTCAAGTTCAAGAACCATTGCAGGAAGAAGCGCGTCCCTTTCGTGGTCTATGCTGATTTGGAGTGCGCATTGGAGAAGATGGATGAAGATCCAACATCATCCATGTATCAACATCATCAGGTTTTTAGTATAGAGTATTACATTCATTGCTCATACGACGATTCACTATCAAGTTATCGTATTCGCCGCGATAATAATTGCATATCATGGTTCGCGGACGAATTAAAAAATTTAGCACATAGTGTACAATCTGTAATTTTGACTAATGTTCCCATGGATTTCTCGCCAGATGACTGGCGAAAGTTCAATAGCGCCACGCACTGTCATGTGTGCGAGAAATCATTCGCGAAAGACGATAAGCGGGCACGCGATCACTGCCATCTTACTGGACGATACAGAGGTC
>NW_017277800.1:0-526 GCF_001594065.2 Cyphomyrmex costatus
TTAAGGAATCTGCCTGAAAAAGTAGCCTTACGATAAGCGTCAAATATCAAACCGTCTTCTTTAGCTATAATCAAAGTATCCGGAAAGCTAATCTTTCCTTCATTGCCAATTTCCATAGTAAATTTAAGCCTTGTGTGTAATGAGTTGAAAATATTCAAAATGTCATTGATTTTATCAGAAGGAGCTGCCAAAATAATGTCATCAACATAGCGATAATAAAAATTAAAATTAATAGGTAAAAGACTAATAGCATTTTCTTCGAAATCCATTTTCTTCAAAATTCATTTTCTTTCGAACCCTAAACATACTGGATTTTTATATTGGACTATACATTTTTTATTACATTTCTGTTAAGGTAACAATATATACAATTTACATCTTCATGATTAAGTTTTTAAATTTATATACTTTTTTGTCAATAGATTTAGGTATATAACTCATGCGAAACTAATCACAAAGGAAGATCCATATCAGGAGACGCGGTAGCGTCTCCGGCCATGTTCAAAAAAACTGTGAACGCTACAAG
>NW_017277801.1:0-730 GCF_001594065.2 Cyphomyrmex costatus
GACGGCGACAGAGCCCGTGGCATTATTAACCCACGTCCCAGTACAAACTAGACGTAAGTAAAAAGAAAAGAATTTTTTCTCACAAATGAACTTAAAGATCATGCTGCGTTCGGAAATATAACTCGAGTTTCGAGTACCCCTGCGTATCGTCTTATACTTGTTTTACACGGGGATACTCGAGTGATATTTCCGAACGCAGCATCACTGATGAAACTTTGCATAAAGTACATAGATATATATTAAAAAGGTAAAGGATAGATAGATATAAAATATTAGGTAAAATTATGTAAAAATTGAATAATTTAAAAAGTAAAATGGAGATTTTTGAGTTCGCTGAAACTAAACAAAATATGAAATTTAAAATCAACTTATTTCACCTATCTATAAATACAAAGTTTCATTAAAAATCTTTCGTCTGTTATCATTTTTATCTAACAATTCTGTATGTCTGCAAGTTTAAATGATAATAATGTTATATTAATCATTAAAATGACCCGTATATTTTGTATACAAATTTTAATCATTTTTAATCATTTTTTACAGCCAGACGCTGGGAAAAAAGTATATATAGTCGCGGACACCGCGGGGGACGCCGTGGACGCGGGGGACGCCGTGGACGCGGTGGAAACATAAAAAATTTTTTTATAATAAAATAAAACATGATTATATACTATAAAATAAATATATTATAATTATAATAATACTAAAATTAAGTCTTTTATTTTAAGTA
>NW_017277802.1:0-311 GCF_001594065.2 Cyphomyrmex costatus
CGTGGTGGTCAAAAAGAAAAATGGCCAGAATCGGTTCTGCATAGATTTCCGCCGCGTCAACGATGTAACCGAGCCCGACGCATATCTGCTCCCGCAAATAACCGCGACACTGGACAAGCTACGGGGGGCGCGTTACCTGACGACGCTAGATCTTAAGAACGGATATTGGCAAGTACCTCTTACGCCTGAGAGCAAGCCCGTGACCGCGTTTACGATCCCCGGTGATCCTGTGCACACACACACACACCCACGCACGCACACACGCACAAATACAAGTGAGAGGCAAGGGGATACTCACTTTAAATCAACAC
>NW_017277803.1:0-1061 GCF_001594065.2 Cyphomyrmex costatus
AAATTCAATAACATATACAAAAGCTGCAACTTCACCAAAAAATTTTTGCTTAATAATTAAATCAATCAAATAATTTTTTTTAATATTAAAAACACGTGCAAAAATGTCCGGTCTATCAGAAGCTTGTTGACCATTTAAAAGATTTTCTTCTATTTCGCGCCATTTTGGATTACAAGTCATTGTTATGAAAAGGTCAGGTTTACCAAATTTACTAACAATTGCCATTGAATCTTGATAGTTTTGTAACATATTACGAGGTGATCCAATAAATGTGGATGGAAGTATAACCATTTTTCCAACACGTCCATTTAAATTATTTGCCATATTTTGCATGTAATCTTTTAATCCTTGATATGTTTCAGTACGTAATTCTTTTTGATGATCTTTACAGTAATTTATTCTATCCTTTTCAATTTTTACGTAATTATCTACAAGCCATTGTTGAAATAAACGACGACCTAATATAAAAACATTAAATTCATCACGAATAGCCATGCGATATTTAATGTATTGTTCTCTAGTTATTCGTTTATTGCTATTTAATTTTGTTAAATTTCTATGCCATCCTTGAGTTCCATATGGATAAAATAAAGGATATATCCATGGTTCTACATTTGGATCCATAGTACTGATTTTTTGCAATGTTTTAGTATTTTTGTTACGTATTGTTACATACGATTCTGGAATTTCTCCATCAGCGGTTGTACGAAAAATAGCAGCTACTTCATTAATTCTTTGAGCATTATATCGTCGTCGATCCATACCTGATTAATGTAAATAATAATTGTAATTCTGGCAATAATTCTCCAGATTCCATTTCTAATTGTCATTGATTTTCTAATTCTTCTCCCATCATTTGATATGATTGAGCAAATATATTAAATGTTCGCATTATATGTTCAAGATTTTGTATGATTTCTAAATCTAAATAGGAATTTTCATTAAAACGATAGTTTATAGCTTCATTATTATCCAAAATAAAAAGTTGACCGTAAGTTGGATTTTCATTTGAAGCAGCATGTAATGCTGTATTTATTTGATAATAAATTTGTCCTTGTATT
>NW_017277804.1:0-1968 GCF_001594065.2 Cyphomyrmex costatus
CTTCGCGCGTATACCTTACTACATTATTCAACTTTCCGATCCGATGGATCAGTGACTTTGTACATCTAACATTGACAATAATCGAAGTACATTCCTTTTACGCTACCGCGTCCGGCTCCCTTCACCGTTTGCTCCGCGTTGCGCTACCACACATTCGGCCAACCCGGCTCGACAAACATTAACTTATAAACTTACGCCTATCGGCATGAAAAGAAAAACCAAACAACGTGAAAAACAATTCGCTCGTCCTATTATCCGGACTACTTGCAATTCCGCGCGTCCGCGCCCCGTCGCTATCAACGTTCCTCTCTCTCTCTCGCTTGCATACATTTTCTCACTCACTCCCCCGACTATTCGCGTGTCGCGAGATGCGGCCCGTGGCTGGCTCGCCAGTGACGGTCGCAACTGCACTAGCACGGAGATCCTGTGTCCTCTAAGCTCGAAAGGCGAGGGCACAAGCGAGCGTGCCAAACTTATATTATTTTTCTTTTCTTTTGTATATCCTTTTATATAAAATATTTAGTAATTTCAGATTTTTAAAGAGCGATTATTAGTCACTTTAGAGCGTGAGCGGTGGTTATTTTGAATCTGTGTAATGTTGCCGCCTCACTCACGGAAGGAAGAAAGAAGACGCCGCCGAGAAAGCAAGAAGCCACCGAAGGAGATCCCGATTGTGTCCTCGAGGAGTGCGGTACACGCAGGTCGTATCACTTTATAAACTTTACTAATTTTGTTGGAATTTGGTGATTGCCGCACCTTAATTGCAGACGCCTCGAAGAGAGACATGATTACGGGACCACCTCAGGACGGCCCTTGACAGCCACCTCCACCTATGAAGAGAGCGATAGACGACCGTTGCCCCAGATGGAAGGCTCGGCTGCCTAATTTGGAAAAGCGCGCCAAATATTAAAGGATACGCGACCCGCAGGACTCGCTGCGATTACTCGCGAGGTCACATGGCTGCGACAAACCAATTGGGACAAGGAGCGGCACGATAAGAGAGGGGTTGAACGGCCTGCGTGGATCCGCAAGTGCTCCCGGTTATCACTTGTGCGGTAATCGAGGTGTAAAGAGGACGCAGGATCTCCGGAGCCTTATAATCGCAGATTCGTATCCCGTTGCCGAAGAAAGTTCGAGTCGGAAGCACTCCCTTGGGAAGATCGACGAGGGAGCGTTACGTGGTGAGGCGAGCATTATCTTATAAGTTGTGTAAAACCACCGATCGCGGTAGGTGACATGCGTCTCGAGCGGAGCACACGTTAGGCGTTACTCCGATTTTTCGTTGCCGATACCGGATCGGTCGCCTATAGGCGTTTCGAGTCAGTGTTGCCGTGAATACGTGCCTTCCGCTCAGATGCTCTAATTTGAGAATGTATAATAGTGTAGTTGCTCGCCCTCGTTGCCGCCAAGTCACTTGTGTAATTGTTACTTATTGAGAATTCTTTAAAGTCGAGACTGGCGTTATTACGCTTTAGAGAACCGTTGCCGTCTAATGTAAAATTGTATGCTCTACTTGTTCACGAAGTAATTTATTGTCAACATAATAAGATTCAGATTTGATCACAAATTTTTGCTCCGCGAATTATTGCCGAATTTACTTTCTGTCGTCGACGGCCAGCTAGTCGGTTCACTGTTATTGCGCCGCATACCAGAGCACGGAAGGTCAACGCTATAACGTACTTTCTTTCGAACACTTTTGTACAATCTCTATTAAATATATCGACTTCTCTTTGTTGTTATCATTACTTATTGTTCATTTATTTCAGCCTCTCTATCGTTCTCCGACAATTTCCCCGCTAACCGCGAACTACTCCCCTCTGCCAATTCCGTTGGCTGAGCTAGCTGTTTAGTCCGTCGCGAGAATCCGCGTAATCTATAATTTCTTTGTCCAAACAATTTATCTAACATTTGTGCAAAGAGTGGCACGCTCTCTCGTGCCTGGCGCCCAACGAATTTTTGATAGCGACT
>NW_017277805.1:0-982 GCF_001594065.2 Cyphomyrmex costatus
CATTTCTTCACCTATTTTTACTTCTTCGGTTGATAAAAAATTACAAATAATGGAAATTAACACAAAAAATTTCATTTCCACTCATCTTGATATCATTTTTACTCATGCCGATAAAGGCAATGTTACTGTAGCCATGGACAGAATCACTTATATTAATAAAATGAACACAATTTTTGAAGACAGAGACACATATAGTGTTATTAAGAAAGATCCGATTAAAAAAATCACAACAGCTGTGAGGAACTTGCTTACCAGATGGAAGAATAAAGAATATATTGATAATAGAGAGTATAGGAAGTTGTATTGTAGTGATGGCGTTTTACCCAGAGCTTATGGATTGCCAAAAATACACAAGGTTGATTGTCCTCTCAGAATTATCGTTTCGTCCATAGGCAGTCCATTACATTCTTTAGCGACTTTTCTGCATGACATTTTGTATAACTCTGTTCCGAAGGCAGACAGCTATGTAAAAAATAGTTTTGAATTGATTGAGAAATTGAGGAATGTGGAGGTCAACGATTCTTGCCAATTGATATCTTTGGATGTTATCTCATTGTTCACCAACGTACCCTTGGATCTTGCTTTGGATTGCGTTGCTGAGCAGTGGAATTTTATCTCACGTGGATGTTCATTGCCTAGGGATGAGTTTCTTGAGGCAATCAAACTTATTTTAGATTCAACATATTTTTTGTTTGATAATAGCATTTATAAACAATGTTTTGGCACACCCATGGGCTTTCCTCTTTCTCTGATTATCGCTGACCTGGTGATGAGGAGGCTTGAATTTATATCATTGAGACTCTTTGATAAAAATGTTTTGTTTTACTACAGATATGTTGATGACATCTGTATGGCGGGGTTTCCTCGTCAGACATCAATTTTTTAGTACAAATTTTCAATAATTTTCACCCTCGTCTATAATTTACTGTGGAAATTGGTGGAGATAAACTGAATTTTTTAGATATTACGATGATTAAATACA
>NW_017277806.1:0-347 GCF_001594065.2 Cyphomyrmex costatus
AGTTTATGTATATTAATTTCTACTTAAATGAACGATTAGTTAGTTTAAGTTGCATTTGTCGTATAGAATCTGACGTCAGATTAAATATATTTGTACAAAATTCAATTAAAAGTCGAGATGCGCGACGTCGTACCGACTATGATTTGTGTGACAATTTTGGTCGAATTGCAGTCAGATCCACGTCGCGCCGACGTCTTATTGCTAACTAAGTTGCATCATTGACGTCGGATCGACGTCGTCGTGACTTTTTTGTGTTGCTTGGGGAGGTTAAAGGACATAAATATTATAATAATTAAAATGAACAATTCTAGATTATTCATAAGTTAACTTTCGCTCGTATAATAATA
>NW_017277807.1:0-521 GCF_001594065.2 Cyphomyrmex costatus
TCCTTATTTACTTAATTCAAATGACATGTATCATTTGTATTAAAGATTTGATATCAATAGTAGTCGCCAAGTTAAATTCTAATCTTTAAAAACCAACGTGTTATTATCCTTATTATTTAATTAAATCAATGACATGTATCATTTGTATAAAAGACCATTTGGACCAGTTTCACCAACGTCAATTACTTAATCGACTGTGAAACTGACCAATCACATTTGCTGTTTAGTAGAACCATCTTTAAAAACCTACGTGATATTATCCTTATTTACTTAATTCAAATGACATGTATCATTTGTATTTTCTGGATATTTTAGTAAATGGTAACCAATCACATTTGCTGTTTAGTAGAACCATCTTTAAAAACCTACGTGATATTATCCTTACATTCTTACACTTATTTAATAAATCGACTGTGAAACTGACCAATCACATTTGCTGTTTAGTAGAACCATCTTTTAAAACCTACGTGATATTATCCTTATTTACTTAATTCAAATGACATGTATCATTTGTATTTTCT
>NW_017277808.1:0-23841 GCF_001594065.2 Cyphomyrmex costatus
TTTACAAATTAACCAATCAAGAAACACTTCGAAGTATTCGTAGTGGCAACTCGACCGCACTCTTTCACACTGGTTTTAACTTTTCGGATTTGAAACAGACCGTCATCATTTAATATTTTTTTTTAAGTTTTTAATTGTAACGGAGAAAAAATATTAAAGTAGTTTCGTGGAAACGTGGACTTTTTAAATTAAAAAATTTTAATTGAATCCAAATTTTAATTATGCAGTGATTATTTAAATTGACATGAAAGATTTTTATATTAGTCAAATAATAGAAGATTGACCATTTCGAAATAATTTGTGATCTTGAGGAGAAAATTTAGATCGTGTGAAATTATAAGAATCCGAATTGCTCTTACGTTTTGTTTGTGAATTATTGGAACGCTGAGTACTTTGACGTGTATGCTGAACGAAGGAAAGAATTGGGGAATGATCAATTTGAGAATCTACATACATATGTAGTGCGATTTGATGTTGAATGTGGAATCAGAGAGTAGTTGTCAGAATCAATATGTGCATTATTGTCAAAGGAATGTAGAGTTCGAGAACGGTTTCTGTGAGAATCTACATGGGTAGTGCGGTTTGATGATAAATGTGGAATCGGAGAGCGGTTGCTACGAGAGTCTACGTGAACAGTGCGATCAAATGGACAATGTGGAGTCAGAGGATTTCTTTGTGAAAATAACTTGATTAAAGGAAATTTACAATGAGAGAAACTATTAGGTTAATCGAAAAGTTCCGTCCATTTATTTGCAAAAAGTATAATTTTATTTAAGACACAAAATGGAAAAGTATATCAATCAAAACATTATCCATCGTTAGAAATGACTTTTTCCCATCTTTCGGGTAGCAAGTAAATTCCGCGACGAAAGAATGATTCATCTTTGGAGGCTACCCAACCTCCCCATCAGAAACCCATTTTTAAACGTCTTCATAAGAATTGAAGCGTTTCTCAACAAGTGCGTGTGCCATCAATCGAAACAAGCGGTAGTTGCGGAAGGAGCACAATTTGGCGAATAAACCGTATGGAGTAATTCAATGTTTCTTTAACAGCCTTAGTGACGTGAGGTCGAGCGTTGTCATGAAGCAAAATCACTTTATGCTGCCTTGTCTCATATTTTGATCGTTTTTCGCGCAATGCTCAGCTCAAACGGATTATTTGTTCTCGGTAGAGATCTCCTGTGACTGTTTGACCAGATTTCAACAGCTCATGGCACACTACACCCTTCTAGTCTCATCAAATACAGGACATGACCTTCTTCCTATGAATATTGCGTTTTGGCATCGATATCGATGATTGGCCTGAATCGCAAATAGTTTTAATCGGCGTTTGGGGTTATCGAAAAAGATCCACTTTTCATCGCCAGTTACAATTCGATGCAAAAAACACCTTCCTTTGTTGCCTAGCAAACAGAATTTCGCAGATGGTTTTTCGTCTATCAATGTCTCTTGGCTTCAGTTCATATGGGACCAATTTTCCTTCTGTAGATCTTTCCTAAGACTTTTAAACGATCGGAAATAACAGATTGAGCACAATTTAATGCTTCTGCAAGTTGTTTTTGCGTTTGACAAGGGTCTTCATCCACCAGCGCCTGCAATTCTTTGTCTTCAAATCTTGGCCATCCAGAACGTTCTTTGTCCTCCACATCAAAATTATCACTTTGAAAGCGTCGAAACCATTCTCTGCATGTTTTATCGGAAGGAGCACTATCACCGTAAACTTCTACAAGCATTTGATGTGTGTGAGCTTCAGTTACAATTTTCTTCCATTTGAAGCAAAAGATTAACATTTAAGTGTTAATAAATTAAGTGTTACAAAAATCTACGAAGAATGTCAAGGTCAAAGTCATGGTAGGTGTTTCCTATTTTCTAGATATTTACTGGAAAGACATATTATTGTATTTATACAAAATTATACTTGTAAGTCTAAATATCTCAGAAACTATAAAAGACCGCCGCCTAGTTGTTAAGGCAAAGTTACTCAGAATCATGACCTTGACAACATAAGTCAAGGTCAAGGTCATCGATGAGGTGTCTCCTAATCTGTATAATTACCCAGCCTTTTACCGTGGCGAGGCACTATACACACACACACAAGCATGAGCTCATGTGTGCTCGCCTTTGGCTCGAAAATGAGCACACGAACATGAGCTCGTACTTTTGTGTGTAACTACCAGTTTACCAAGCCGCCGACTAATTCGGTGTCGCTACCATCAACACGAAGTTTTTAGTTGAGTACTCAGGAGTTAGGAGCCATAAGACTCTCGTGTATGATATTCTTGTTGATACTGTGGAAATACTCCGAAATCGTATTATCGCTGCGTGTGAAAAAATACTAAATACTCCTAGAATTTTTGTAATGAAAATATATTATATATAAGTAAATAAAAAATGTATATAACTTTTAAAAAAAGCGTTTCTGAACCCATATTTATATGACTTTTTTCGTCTTTACAATGAGTGGAATATGTTCTAAAAGTTGGCCAACTATTTTTGAAGCACTATATATACGAAAATAATAGAATTATGTTTAAGAATAATTTAAAAGATATCAATTGGTATATTTAGAAAAAGGGCGAAAAAAAGTTTTAATTTTTTTCTTTTTGACATGTTTCACCAAATCTAAATATCTTGAATGTAATATATGATAAGATTTATCTGCTGATTTATTTTAGAAGTAGTCAAATCATATAAAAGCCCAGAGCAAAATATTAGCAGAATGTCGACAGATTGATAGCTGCAGATTTGATAAAAATGTTAACATATTGATCTCAACTGATGTCACATTCTGCACCTGTTTTGTTGATATAATCTTTTAATCCCTTGATCTCAACCTCTTATGCCCGTTTCCACCAATGTAGATTAACTTTATAATCTCGGTTAAACTTACTGTTCATCTTTTTCTAATTTTTAGAACTAGAAAAAGACGAAGAGCAAATTGAACCGAGATTAAAGTTAATCTACATTGATGGAAATGGGCATTAATCTCTTAAATCTTAATTTCTTTAACATTCTGTGTTAACAAATGGTACGAAAATGGAACAGAACGCTTGTTGACATTTTATGCCAGCAAGTTGGCAGCAAAAACTGAATAGGATGTTGAGAGAATCTACTATACTATATATGTAAATTAAAATGGATATTTCGGATCTACATTTAGAAACCACCGGTCTTTATTCAGTAAACGTAATTTAATATAAATATAATTATACAAATAATCACATACTTTTCTATTAACACTTTATAACACAAATTAAAATTTATAAATTAATATAAACTAATATTAACAAGTTTTTCGTTATGTTAGTAAAACGCTGACGTATTATAAATTGGTAAGTCAATCCAATGCCATGGAATAAAATAAAAAAGTCAAGTACAATAAACTTTTTTACATACAGAAGTTGAATAAAAACTGATATATGTCGTTTTTTGTCATAAGAAAAGAGTAGTCGCATCTAAGTATGTCAAATCGGTATGTATGTTTACAAATACAGATAGGTCATCAAATCTATCGTGTTCGGCAAAAGTCAATGACCATAAATTAAAAATTAATTTGAGTATATGAATCTTTTACAAATAGGAAAAATATTTTATGGAAATATTATAAAGACAAAAATATATATGTGTATATACACATATATATATATATATAAAATTATACAGATTATAAAATAAAAATTTACATTGAAAGCAAGGACATTATAATCCATATATAGGCCTGTTCTTTTTAGCTGAACTTTTTGCACGATTCATCCTTTACCTTTTTTCTCCAAAACGAAGAAAAAAGGAAGAAAAATAAACCATACAAGAACTTTAGCTGAAAAGAACATATCTCATATATAATATATTATATTAATGCAATCAACGCTCAAATTTAAATGAGAATACCGCTCTGTAGGATAGACAAAAGAGTTCTATTTATTTATTATTGTTATTTCGAATAGATTTTAATAAGACAAAATAAGATTCGAAACATTCTGTATTTCTTTGTAAATTAATCCTCTCAATTTGTTCTTTACGTATAATACGTAGCTTTCTCAAAATTCTCTTTTATTATAGTTGGTATTTAAGATTTTACTACTTTCCTAATCAAGCGGATAATTATCATTCAAAATATGTTATGTAATGACAGAGTATCTCGATTATCATCTAATATTACTTCTGTCACAGAAGTAATATGTTCACAGAAGTTCTGTGTTCATTAATTCGAATTCCAAATTCTCTCTTAGTCTCTCCTACATATGAAATCGCAAATTATTGCAACTTATTTTACCGCATTCTAAATAGAAAATTTGTTCAATTTATGTCTTCATGTATTTTAATAAAAGAACTAAATATTTATTTAAATATCTGTATCCTATTGGGACAGTGGATTTAATAAATAGACATCGAATTCTTATACAATTTCATATTTTTTAGAAAAGCACAGATTGGAAAGTAATATCAAAATAGATATTGTTGCAAATCATTCTAAAAATACATATTTGTTTGAGTATATTTGCATATTTGTATACATTTGCGTTTTTGTGCATGTCCACAAAAAATATCTGCATAAAAAATCCGATGTCTATTAATAAAGGACATAATGGTATTTATTACAATTAGTAAAAATGGTAAAATAAATTTTTTTACCGAAAATCTATAATCATTACACATATAAAAATAAATAAATATGTATATGAATGCTATATAATTTTAAAAAATATGTAACAAAAATATTCTTCGGCACTTTTCCGATACTTACTAACAATAAGTATTGAATGCTCAGCAGTCAAAATTGATCTTTACACGGCTATTAAAATATGTTTTGCTTATAAAATGTTGTTGTGCTTGCAATTTGTGTATATGAAAAATCTGTTATTTTTTTAGTAACAACCGTATAATTTGATTCTTCCATTTAAATCCCTCTATAAGTACGAAGAGCGATGATTGTGCTGAAGAGATATAAACCTGCGTTTACCAGGCCGCAAATCTAGATAACAATTAAAGTAATATTTATATAATAGTGGTATTTATACATATTGTAAACTATAATAAGATCTATATAAGTAATGTGCATGTAAACAGTTCAAATCTAACAAATCAACTTTTACGATTTTGACGTTTTTGTTAAGAAAAAATTTACTAGAAGTTGATCAAGAGAATTAAAAGTCTTTAAATGAAAGATAGTTCATTAGATTTATGACATTTTCTTAGATAACATTTATGTCACATAAGGTATCTAAATGACATCTTTTAAACGTCTTATCTCTAAAAGATGTCTAAAAGACATGCAGTTATCTGGATTGCAGTACAATTGTATACAAATTGAAAGGGATGACACATAACATTGTTATACTGTTACCGTTATCGGTATAACTTTTTTATAATAACATTTTATACGAGTAATAGTTTTTTATGACGATAACAATAATGTTATGGTTGAAATTTTATGCGTTACGTAACAATTAAGATAAATAGTTACTTTTTTTTAATGAGAAATATATAATAGTAAACGAGTTACTTTCAGAAATGACTATCCTAATCCTGGCTATTATAAAAAAATATAACGTCATTATCAAATAATTATTACAAAAATGTAAAGGTAATGGCGTTATTCATAGCACGTTATTTATCATCCCTTTAAATTAATAATTTAAATTAAATATTATTGTACATAATAATATTTTATAACATTGTACATACGGAGGCACCTAATAACACTTCATAATCATTGTAACGTTTATAGTTATTGATGTGCACCATGAGTGTCAATGAAGCCGCAAGTACCAATCCAAATGCAATGGAATGATAAAGAAGTTCCTAAAAGTATCAAAAATTATATCAATCATTACATCGTTAGAATTATTATGGAGAGAGAAACATGTTTTTATAATTCTCACATTTTTAATATTATTTAAATAAATTTTTACATTAAAGAGTATATTTTTCTTTTATCTTACACAAAAAGTACGAATTTAATTATTTACTCACACACAAGTAAAATACAAATATACACAAATATAATAGATTATGTAAATTATATTGTATTTAAAAATTAACAAAAGATTATATATAAGTTAAGTTATATTAAATATAATTACAATTTTACATATACATATTTTATTTTTGTACTTACATAAAGAGTTTTAGATATAATAGATGCAGTAGAAAAAGATGTCAGGCAACTTAAAAGAAGAATGAAAGTGCCAATCATAAACGCAGTCGTTATAAGAAGAAAGAAAAGCTCTGCGGTATTTCGATAAATTAAATTGTTACTGAATTCATGACCAGCTATTCCTACGCAAACAATACCCAGTGCCTGTTTGTAAAAATATGAAAATAATTCAGATTATTAAAGAGATAATTTTCTTATGTAAAAATTAATTAGTAAAAATTTATGTATACTCATCAGTTAAAAAAAAAACGGTACATTATAAATTTTTTCCAAATTTATAGTGTACCGCTTTTTTGTAACTGAGTGTATACATATATATACATATGTGTGTGTGTGTGTGTGTGTGTGTGTGTATGTGTGTGTGTGTGTGTGTATGTTTGTATATAATTACAATATTTGTAGGACCATTGGTATTCAAACACAAGTAAATAAAGGCCTAATGACGATGAAGCAGGATTTTGGTTGCTAAAGTAATGTGTGAATTTTCTTTACCACGTAATCAAAAATTGTTAGATTGCTTGTCAATTTAACTAAAGTGATATTACTACGGTAGTCGATTAGAGTTGCGGTGTAAGTCTGAAAAATTTCGGCACGCGATTGAGTGACTACATACGTGATAAATAAAATTCACACATTACTTTAGCAACCAAAATCCTGCTTGATCGTCATTAGACCTTTATTTACTTGTGTTTGTATATAATTGTATATATGTAAAAATTTACAATAATATCTATCATTACTTTTAATCTATCGTTAATTTTCAATTAACATCTTAAAGATGATGGTAAGATCGAAACGTTATCCATAACTTATAGTCTATTAATTTATCAATTTATATTTAATCCTCCGTCAACAATGTTCAATTTTAATGGCACAATTGATTTTTGATTGTAAATTCCGATAAATAAATTTAAATTTGAAAAAAAAAGTAAAATGCAATCTAACTTTTATGATAGTAAAACGTCGTTAAAGCTTTCACAAGTATGTACAAAAATTTTTTTTAATTTTTATGCAGTGTGAAACAATATAATCTGCATTGAATGTCGAAGACCCAATTGCGGACGAAGAGTGAAAATTTCTATAGCTGACGAAGGCTTAATATATTGCATAATATTTATGTTACAATATTTAGAATTGTTTTCACAAAAAATCTGCTTGATTCATTTAATTTTTTTTAAAGTTGTATTATACAATTTATATATAATAATTTACTGAAATTATTGTTTTTATTGAAAAATTATTGCTATTATCCATAATTAACTTCACACAAAAAAATATTCTGCCATTTAGCGGTTCTGTATTAATATCAGGCGATTTTCCATTTATATACGACCTATAAAGAAGATATTCTATAAAATAAAGGAATTTTATATAAAAAAAAATAAAGTGCTGGATTTATAATTGCAATCCTCTTAATGCTAGAAAAATGTCTTGCACTTACGCGCGCGGTACCATGTAAATAACAAACTTCGAACAATAAGTGTGTCGCTAGTATCGTGTTTACCCAGAGAGCACTTCATATCCTCTTATTTCAAAAGACCATTCCAGTTATTATAATAGAATTTTCTATAGAGAATTTATTTATATTTAATCATAGCTCACACATGTGTCCTCAATTTTTTAGATGAAACGTGTTGTAAATATGTATACACGCGCTTGATTCATGTAAGATTTTTGCTTAGAAGAAATGCTAAGAGGAATTTTCCGTTTATCGACAGAATACTTTTTTTGGGGTGTAAAAAACCAATTTGCATTGAAAAATAATAATGAACGCTTGAAGTAATTAAGAAATTATTAATAATAACTTAAGTAAAAAATTAAATATAATATAATAATTAGATGTATACCAATTGTAGCAGCTTCAAAATACCGCTCCAAGTTTTCAAGTAACCGGTATTGAGAACGATCGTGGACGAGCCGCTTGTCACTGTTTGCGTTCTAATCGTCACTGAATGAGACATCTTTTAGTGGATTTAATGTCAATTCTGAAAATGAAGATGATTGTGTTCTTTTTATTTTCTCTCTCTCTCTCTCTCTCTCTCTCTTTCTCTATTGTTATTTATAAAGATTCCATTCAATATGCGTAAGCAGAAACGTTTACTTGCGTCAAGTAGGACAGGGTCAAGATTTCGAGATGTGACCTACATCGAGCAAGAATCTTCACCGTTTTTCCATGTAAACAGGAATACCTATGTACTTTTATTTTCCCTCGAAGTTCGAAATTTGTATACCTTTGCAAGTTATATGTACATTTATGTATACTTTAGTTATATATCTATATTATATACATATAGATATATGTGTATATGTATTCGTGGTATGTAAACTTATATATGTATATATGTACAAAACATCCTTTAATGGTCCGAAATATCCAGACACACCCTTTAAGTTTGTCCGATCAATAGTGCGTAGAGACCTTCGGATTTACTTTCTCTCGCTGAAGAGACGCCATAAATACAAAAAAAATATTTTGATTCTGAATGCTAATTTTTGTAATTTTTATTAAATTTTATTTTATATTATTTATTTTATATTAAGTTAAATTATATGTTAATGAAATTAGCTGTAATATACTATTAATATAATAATTATATTAAATTTGATATGTACGATAGTTGTAATAATGCCACATACATTTTCATTTAAATTATGAATAAATTGAATTCAATGTATGATTATACAAGTTTGTAATGTTTCTTTTAGTGTAAACAGTATTCTATTGATGTCGTATTTCTCTAATAAATAAAATTAAAAATTGAATAGTTCATCAATAAGAACTACATCAAAATAAATATATTTTATATCTTGCTTCTTCCAATTGTAATAACTTATTATTATTCAAACATTTAAAAATAAATTGCAAAAAGTATAAATTTTAAAATCTTATAAAATATAAGAAATAATCACAAAATAAATATAAAATAAGTTTTTATGCAAAATGACAATGATTTATCGTAAATAAATATAGGAAGTATATAACAATTGTTTAAAAATGTTGAATAGAAAGAATTATGGCTTGCATTTTATACATAATATTTTATGTTTATAATATTGTAAATAAACATTAAATACTAAATTGTAATATAAAAATATAAGTATAATGTAATAATAAGTATTAATATAAGTATTAATGTAATATAAAAACGTTCTTTCGTACCTTTTAAAAAGATTACGTATGCACTTCTCAAATTTCAAAATAACTTCACATACAAAATGATTAGATATAATAACATATGGAAAAGAAGAAAAAGAATGTTACAAGTTTATTCTAAAAGTTGGACGAACCACATATTTATACTGTGATATTAACAATGAGAAGTATCAAAATCAGTCATGTGAAAATTTGGCATTACGTGGAAATTGAAGCCCGCGTTACGAACAAGCAAACGTCCGCTTACGCAGTCATGAGTTATTTTTAAGTATTCAGAACACACACATAAGGCGTGAGTTAAAAATTTATCAAAACCACCGATCGAATATGTCATTATATCTGATAAATTCTGTTGATGTTTCTTAGAAAAGATAGTAAAATATCGCCATTGATTATATTGTATCTTTAATATAAGAGTATATATATGATACTATAAATACTTTACTCATATATTTTCGACATATTATATTGAGTAAAGTTTAAACCTGATCTCTTACTAATTTTATTAAAAATTTAACAATTTACGCTGCAATTGCATAAAATGCGAATCCTTTAGATATATTCTATTATACAATCAAAACATTGGATTCAACACAAATGAGAATAAAAAATATCTTTTGAATTTTCTTGACAGTGTAAGAAAATTTTGTTACTACGTTAATATTACAAATATATTTGCGTAAGTTTAGGTTATAATTATTATCGAATTATTGTAATTTTCAAATATTACGCGTTTATTTTTTATATGTGAAATTATTCAATTTATATTACAATTGGATAGATAATTATTCAAAATAAAATTGAATAAAAAATTATTTAATATATATGATGAATAATGAATCAAATTTTAATCAAAAATATAAAAAATCGCACATGCCATACGAAGATATACTAACCTGAAAACACGTTGTTACACACCAGCCGTCAGCGACTGACTGAAGCATTGCGTTTTGAACGGGAAACCAAGGATGACGTCATTGATGATATCATACATCCATACATTTTTAGATATAACGTGTGTACGTATACTATAATCGATGTAAATACACCGCGATTCTTAATGAAGTAAAATAAATAAACATATTGAAGATCGTCTTTTTGACGGAAAATAATTTAATAAACAAAGAATATAAAATAACGAATGCGTGATAAAGCGTTTAGTATTGTTCACAACGGCATGCTAATGTAATGTATTAATTTGCATCTTCTACATATATTTATATGACTCTTTGCATTCATATCCAATGCAATATAAAAATGGAAATATTCTGCATGAAAACTGTCTATATACAAAAATCAATCCTCGAATGTTATTGATGTCTTATGTCTTATGTATGTACATAAATAAACAAAATTATTGCGCTAAGCTACACAGTAAGAATGATATATTTTTCTAAAATATCTAAATATTTAACTATAAAATACTGATCTGAATATAATTTTATTGGATCATTATAATAATTATGTATAGAAAACTTAAGCATGACGAACAATAAACTAACAAGAAAAAGGAAACCGCAATGATTAACGGTCAAAGCCAATAACGGTCAAAGCTGGATCACAATGCTTATTAAAATTATGTGTGAATTTTATATACCGCGTGTGTAGTTCCCCTATCGCCGAAATTTTTTCAGACTTACAACGCAACTCTATAACTACCGCAGTAATATCATCACTTTTTAGTTAAATTGTCAAAGCAAATCTAACAATTATTTGATGCTTGTATAGCATCTTATTACGATACGACTCCTTTTATCTCCTTATGTAGAGCATAGGACGTCTATAGGCCTCTTCCTCTTTTGTCCGAGGCCTATATTCGTTTCTCGAATCAGATTGTTTTTCGGATTTGTGGGTGATTGATCCACAGAATCCTACCTCAGTCAGATATTAGAGACAAATATCTATAACTAATATGTATACTGATGTATAGGACCTACAGTTTAACGCCGAATCCGAACGGCGCTGATGATCATAGATCTTTTGATCACCAGGTGGAGCCATTTTTTGGCTCATTAAACGCGAAAAATCGCGTTTGGGCGCACGTGGGATTGAACTCGGGTCTACATATCGCGAGTCAATCGCACCGAGCGGTGAGCCACTCGACACCACATAGCATCTTATTAGATCTTTAATAATATGTTGAAAGACATATATTAAAATTTGACGATGTAAATTTTAAAGTAATGATGAATCTATAATCTGTGAAAAATAAGATTGCGAATTCATTACTTTAAAATTTACATCGTTAAATTTTAATATATGTCTTTCAACATATTAATCATATTATTAAAGATCTTGTTTGATATCTACTATATTTAAATCACTCAGATTTTATATTAATACAATAAAAGCACTTTATTAATCATCGTACATAGAGAAGCGAAAAAGGTTAAACCTCCAAAGACAAAGACGACTCGGAAAGACAGAAAACAGCAGCAAGACAAAAAACAACATGAAAATATAATCATCGATAAAATCATTCCTCGGCAATAGATTCAATTCACAAACACCTGTAAACTTACATTAACATTAACTTATAAAATTACATCTCAACAGATCTAATAAGATGCTATATAAGCATCAAATAATTGTTAGATTTGCTTTGGCAATTTAACTAAAAAGTGATATTACTTTCGGTAGTTATTTAGAGTTGCGTTGTAAGTCTGAAAAAATTTCGGCACGCGATAGGGGAACTACACACGCGGTATATAAAATTCACACATAATTTTAATAAGCATTGTAATCCAGCTTTGACCGTTATTGGCTTTGACCGTTAATCATTGCGGTTTCCTTCTTCTTGTTAGTTTATTGTTTATCAATTATACAGTCGTAAAAATGATTCTAGTATATGATGAACAATGTTGCAAAAAATTTTATTTTCTAGCAATTAGCTTGAACACGTCCTACATAATTATTTTAACAATCTAACAAAACTAATTTCTAAACTATATGTAAAATACAGATCAAAAAATAATTTATAAAACTTAAATTTGAGATTGGCAGTAATATAAAGGATAAATAAGGAACACATACTTATAATATTAGTTTTTAATTTTACTTTATTTATATGTATATAGCATCCAAGCTTAAAAATAAACTTCGAAAATTAAAAAAAATGTTTGAACGCAGATATATATGTATATATATTATGTATATATCACCGCGCACCTACGTTATTTACGATGCGCAGTAAGTAGTGCTACACATAAACAATATTATAACAATATTTAAATTAACAATTTTTCGAAGATATATAAATGCGTAAATGTCAACGCGGTGTGAACTGAGAAATAACGAACAATTAAGTGAGAAAGATAAATAAGAGTGAATGCGTTCTTTCACACTAAATGATAATAAGAAAAAGAGCACATAATCTTAATTGCCAGCATAATGTCCGCTTTTAGTTTCAGTTAATCGCGTCACTAGTACTATCGCGCCGGCAATGATAACTTGCGAACACTACTAAGAGACGCGCAAAAGCATTTTTTGAATGTAGACTTCTTATTTAAACGTAACGAAAAAACGATTAATCGAGCTTTAAGCTATATCCATAACCGATTCTGTCAAGATAAAAATCTTCCTTAATCCATACAACAAATACGATTTACATGAAAATGAGTATAAGAATGTAAAAGGAAATTACATTATATCCGATCTAGAAAGAATATGTATATATAATATATATACTTATGTCATATCTATATATATTATGTATAAAGAAATATATATATATATATGTGTGTGTGTATAAATAAATCTCGCGAGAGTGCGCAAGGGTACGGTTAAAAAATAACGCATTTATATCTGTTGTACGAGAAGTTAAAACAAAACGAATTGACGTAATTTCCGGCAAAGATCATCCAATGTAGACTTCGCTAAGATAGTTTTAGATAATGGAGCACGTCTTTGACGATTGAATTGGATTGAAAGCCAACAATAGTCCTTTGGAAATTTACCGTACACTGCAGATATATTAAGGTTTCTTAAAACTATTTATCTTGTCGTCGATCAATGGATTATACGATCGAAGTGCAGTAATACAAACGAAATGACGCCAGTCTCATACGTAATTTTACAAAATTAACTTCAGATCTGTATGTGATATTAAATACAATAGAGATATAATTTATACAAGATGATAAATTATTTAATTAAAAAGTTAATGAAAACTAATAAAAATAGAGATGATGAAGAAATTAAATGATAAAGATTTTCAGTATATAATTTAACGACTATATAACTTTATCTAAAGATACATATTTATTTCTTTATTAACAAGCAAGTATAATATGTAAATAACTCTTATCATGAAATTACTAGAATTTTCGATAAAGACAATCTTTTGGCATTTAAAGTAATTATAAAATAGGTGTTGATTTCATCTCTTTAGATTAATTCTGCGCTATAATTCTCAGTAAATTACAATTTTCGCACAAACTTAATAAACATTATTGTCTTCAGGCAGGTATCTCGAATGTAGCATTCCGTTCGCTTCTGCGACTTCGTTGCAGAAAACCCTTTTCGATGCGGCACCGAATTTCGTTCTAACGACGACGATCTCGACAAATAACTAATTTTAAGGTACATAGGTACAGAGTCTTTTTTTAAGCTACACACGATCTGAGGAGAATCACGCCGGACTAGTTTCAAGTCGTCCCTCTCAGCGTTGACTTTCTTGTCAAGCATGATTTTGGGACCATGCTAAAATTTCCTTGGACGGTCGCTGAGAAATCGCGGATCTAATCGCGGCAATTGTTGTTGTATGCTCTTCAGGTACCTGGCTTATCCTCTGTAGGCCAACGATGCTCATTGCGTGTTAGTGCTCTTCCATTCGACGTATAGGAAATAAGCTCCGGCGGCGTATGCGATGGTATTGAAGATTCCAAATATCTATAATCAACGTTGATTGTATTTTAATAACATTGATGATTACTTTTACAGTTTTTAAAAGTGTCATACTAGCAAGCCTCACCCCAGCAGCGATATTCGATGATGAATATCTGTATGCGCTCCAAACCGATAGCTGAACGATGAATGCGATCATGTAAAGCAAAGTTGCTGAAGATGTATTTAGAAGTTCCTAAAAAAATGTTCATTTTTTAATTAAACACACATTACAACTTAAAACTGATTTCAAATATATTCATGTTTGTAAAAAATAAAAATAAAGTCAAATACAAATTTTTTTAAATATTTATGATAAGGCTCAATAAGTATTCAACTAAATAATATATTGAGATAAGGGCAATGAGCCAATTTTCATTAAAATCTTTCTTAAAATCAATCTAATATATTGCGAAGAATATCACGTAATGTTGGCGTTTCGTCCCGGCTTCCACTACTGGACTCATCAGTAAGGTATTGTAGTGGAAGCCTACCTTAGACGCCTGTTTTAGTTATTAAATCGAGATTCTATATATACAGAAATAAGCGTATCAAAGCACTTACGAGAATCTTAACGAATATCTATAGACCTCTGATGGCGGGTCGACGTACAAATTTTTTTTTTAAATATTGATGTCAAGTGACATGCAAATGACATATGAACAGTGGAAAGAAATGAGTTAAAGACACGGTTTGTTTAGCAATTCCGTCTATAATTTCTTTTTTTCACACTCACAGTTAGAATCCAGTTGATGGGCACCTTAAGCACCTCCCGGAGGGACAGGAAGTATATGACGCACCACATAAGTGTAGATATGAAGCATATTACCACAACAAACAGAAACCAGTGCGTTGCACCTGTGTACGCTGGAGACGCGCACGCCATACATATTATGCCCAGAACCTGAAAAATTATTAAACGCTTTTGTTATCATCACTAAGTAGCTAACCTAAACTAAAAGTTTTAACAATCATAATGACAGAAATAATACAAGCTGCACAAGCCAGTATGTAATTGATACCATTTTTATTATGCAATTTCAATTTTATTTATATGTTAACATGTTATTATGCTTACGATTCACTTGATGCTACAAACGCTTCAAAATATTTATAGCGTTAAGTGGACTACACCCTATATTTAAAGAATGTTCGACTGTAATTAGTCAATTATTCTTACATCTACAGTCACTTACAACTACGTTTACGCGATTGTAGAATGGGCTTAAAAATCATTTGATACAAAAAAAGTTGTCAAAATTTAAAATTTATTTTTCGTTCGTACATTTGGTCATAAGTACATGTAAAAAGAAAAAAACTAGTCACTAAAGTAAACTATTTTATATCATTTTAACCGCAAATTAATTTAATTATTGCAAAATTAAAAGAACAAATCTGACTAATTTTATTTTAAGTAGCATAATTTAGTCTTATAAGTTGTAAGAATTTAATTTATTCTTTTCGCAACTATATATATATATATATATTCATAATTAATATGTATTATTTTTTAAAAGTTAATAATTTAATAAAATATTTAAGGTAATTCGGAAAAAGATGCCACTTCGTTTATGATTTTTTCATATAACGCGGCCATTCTGAGCACAAGCATGTGATCAATATTTGCGCAGTTACCGACGGAAAAATGTTCGTACCAATCAACGTAAAAAAATACAATTTGATGAAATTGACAAAAAGGTAGGTTGTAAAATATGATATTATATAATATTTGATAAAGTTAATAGCTAAAACTTGCTGTAAAATCGAGCAAATGATGTACGATTTTGATCAGTTTCCTTGCAATCATATAAGTAACTGGTAGAAGTTATGATTTATAATATTCTTATATGCATAAAAGTTACAAGGACAGCTTTCCCTTATATTTTGAGAGCAAAATGACAGTAAGTACAACGTATAAAACATTTTTGTGCGTAACAACGTTAGTAAAACGATTTTATAAATTAAAATTTTGGATGCTTTGTATATATATAATTTGAAATACTTTAAGTTAATAAAATGTTGTTTGAATAAATAAAAGTATGTCCAATTACTTATTTCCTAAAAATTATGTTGTTTCATATTTCCTTAATTTATGTTTTATCATAAATTTGTATATTTTTATAACTTAAATTTTTAATTGCAAGACTGTTATGGATAAACAAAACATGCAAGTTTTATATATTGCGTTTACATTATTTATATTGTTTGTGGCATCTTACCACATCCGTGTGTAAATATAAAAGAATGCCATTTTTGCAGAATATGATATATCAATTTTTTTTAATAATATACTTGTATATAGTCCATACAGAATATCAAAAGTTTAATTCGTTGATTTGTATAAATACAAATAACATTATATCATAGCTTAATTCAATAACATGAAGAAAGTATTCAAAAATAAATGTTTAAGTGTTGCGTCTCCCCTTTGAGTCATCTTATGTGTAATTCATTGAAGAAATTTTCTGAGCACTTAAACTATCTTATCTTATCAATTCATATTTACCTACAACCTAAATTATCATCGTGCAAAATTGAAATAGTAGTCGCTCTTCTTGTAGGAGAGCCTTTTCAGATATGTTTTTGCATTTATACAAATTATTTATGTTTTGTAATCTTTTTTAACCCTTTTTACAAAGGTGTTCCATCAAATTTTGGAGAATGCAGCTTCTCCGCTATCATCTTTCGTGCCTCATCTCTAATTTTATAAAACTCTTTCAGATATATATCTATTTCTTCATCCTTTACCGTCTCACGTTTTTCTTCCAAAATCTCATCTTTTTCCATGCTATCGTAATGTTCAGGAAATTTGAGAGACATAAAATTATCAAAATGCTTATCCTGAAGAGCAGCTTTGTTTTTTGCTTTAATCATCTTCGCATTCCTCTCTTCAGCTAAACGCACCAATGGCAACCTCTTCTCCTCTAATTCCTGTGGAAAAAATGTCTTCTTCTCTAAGAGAACTTTTTTCATTCTCTCTTGCTGACGCAGTTTCCATACAGTATCTTTAGATTTCGGTTTTTTGCGTTCTTCTTCTTCGGCCTCCAATCTCAGTCGTTCTTCATGTTCTCTATGAAGTTTCATCCTTGTCATTTCAAGTTTCAATCTATGTTCTTCGTCTGCTCTAGTTTGCCTTCTAGCGATAGCTGTCGTGTCATTTTGAAGAAAATCTTTTAACCACGAAGAAAATATTTTCTTTCTTCTCACCTCTCGCCATATATATTCTTCAAACCAGTCCATTCTTTCAAGTATATCATCTTCGAATTCCTTTGGTTCCTCAAAAATACGAAATGCACTATTGCAGTCACCGGCACCGATTAGCTTGGTATCGTATTTACACGACTCTTGAAGCGATAAGAGAGTTATCGGTTTTCTAGAAATAGTCTGTGTGAGCACTGGCTTATTTGCCCATCTTTTGATATCCCAAACCTCCAGATCGCCAAAACTAGTACCCATCAGGAAAGTTCCTGGTTGATGACCCCAGCAACACGCGGTATATACGCAATTAGATTTTCGTTTAAACAGAGGAAGATCCAGATAGTCATCCTTCCAAATGGCGAAGACGCGGCCGCCCATCGTCAGGAGAACATTCGAAAGATGTGGCGATCGAAGAATCGTTGTAACGGGACCGTCGTGTGCAGACAAGCAATTAAGAAGTTTGCACTCCTCTAAAACGGACGTTTCCGTGTCAAACATTTGGCCCTCCCAAGTGCAGCAAGCAAAATGTCCCTGCGCTGTACCAATCCACAGTCTTTTCGTGTAGTCAACATCCGTAGAATCTAATTCATTACGCCTACCACTTTCTTGAAAAACATCAACGGATGGAAGGCACAGCTGAAGAGGTGTAAAAGATTGGTTCTCGGAAGGTCGAACGTTCAAGCGATACGTTGGCCGAAAAATACCGTTAAAATTCTTTCGATCGTTAGGCTTCAGCTGAGAGGTTACGGAGTATCTAAGAAGATCCCAAATGGCGACGATACCATCCTCGGAAATCGTTAGAAATTGAGAGCTCGAGTTGGTAGACAATTTCGTCAGTTTTCCGGATGGCTCTATCCTATAATTATCAGGAAGCCATTGTATTCGACGAATTGGCAGCTCGTGTGAATGATCCTGATCGGATATCATGAACGCAGAGGTAATAGAAACGGTGTCCTCAACATCTCGATCTTCTATCTGCCCGTGAATATTCCAGATGATTACCTGGCCGGACGCAGAACCGCCGACTATAAAGTCGGCATTCATTGGACAGAAAGAGATGCAGTAGATTGCCTGATGACACCATAATGACAATTGAGGCCGAAGAGAATCAGCAAGGGACCACAATAATACTGTCGGCTCCGGTTTCGACACAACGCCATGCTCTGACGAAAATCGGGTGATTTCGCGCGACGATGCAATAATGTAAGAAATAGCCACGTATTCAACAAGAGCTGGATGCCAGGAAACGTCGGAAATAACCTTGCCAACTGTGAAACTCAAGTCGATGAAGGAGAAGAGTTCTACGTAAGCGAATTCATATCGCGGCCGGGTCATTTCGTATTCTCGCTGTACAAGCATCTCGATGTCATCCACGTGCACGTTCACGACTGTATTGTAACACACAGCGTCAATCATTTCTTGAGCACGATTTTCCAAGAAGAGCTCCAAGGAGCTCTTTTCTATCGGTTTTTGTTCCGCGTCAATCTCGGACATTTCTTTTGATCCTTCGGTCGTCTTCTTTTCTTCAGACTCTTTTTCAGATTTCTCCCCGGCCAATTCTTTTTCTTCCATCTCTTTTTCCTCCTCCTCCAATTCAGCGTTATCATCTTGCAATCCCAAAGTGTCCTCATAACAGTATTGGGTCCAGGCGTTCTTAGGATAACCGGGATAAGTTTGTACTTCGATTTCCCGCGGCTCGAAGTGCGTTTGGATCATTTTGGAGACGCATTTTCTCTCAACATTCTCAAAACTCTCATATGGAATTAACTCCACATAACTGTCCCAAGATCCTTCTGAAGATCTGTCATAGAGCTGTCGGTTTAGACCTAAAGATTTAATAGGAAGACATACTTCCACTTCGAAGGACTCTCTCGTGCTTCTGACCAAGCTCTCATCTAATGCCGTCTCACTTCCGAGAGATTTCCACGATCTACTGACCTTCTTGATCTTTTGAATGACCTCACTCCTGATTTTTTTACTGATGTCAGCATTTCTTTTCGTTATTACCGATCTCGCATCCTCCGTTAAACAGATCACAAACTCCTGACCGATTAATTCAGTAGACGAATAGCCCACAAGGAAAGTATCGCCACCGTAAGCTTCGATCCTATCTCGATATAGCTCCAGTGACGAGTCCACAATGTTGGCGAGCCTCAAAACAGCTTCTCGCGATACATAAGCCCAAGGATATTCCAGAAACACGTGCTCGCCGACTGAGCAACCCAGTTCTCGCTGAACTTCGGGATCGAGACTCACATGCTCCACATTCTCGATATTTTCGTCGTGCAGCATCCAACTCGATCGGTACTTAACCCCTTTCCACGACATTATTCTCGTGACTCGTAACACGTAGCAACTACTAATGCGAAACAGCCACTCTGAGAGTAAATCCAACCGTGAACAGCATCGATCAAACGACGCCATTCCCAGAATACGGTTTCCAAGAAACTCGCTTTGAAACCATAGCAAAAGACTTTACGCGGTTTCCCGGGGTTTTCGTAAAATTCTTTCTTGGAATTATATAAATGCATTTCTTTATTTCGTCTTTATCATTTTTGTTTTCATTCTTTATAAGTACATAACATATATCGCATTATATTGCTGCAACATTAACGTTACTTTATGTTATAACATCAGTATTGTCCCTTGTTGACTGAAATCATTTGAAATAACTTCACGCCTCGAAAAGTATGCAATTTTTCATTAACATAGCCCGTTACAAACAGTAGCCGCTACTTCTATTTATTATAGCTCCAAGTAGTAAGCACCTTACAGTACTTTACTTTTAAGTCCTCAGCGGCGATAATACGGCACGCTTATAGACGATGTGATCAATGTTGACCTTTCGCGTGCGACTTAAGCGACTGCCGTGTCACTAAATATACACGGGTGACTAGAAAATACACTAAAGCGAGGAACGCGTAATGCACGTTTCTATATACCACACATAACGCAACAATTCTAATCCACAAGTCAAGTTAGATATTGAATTTCATCTGAGAAAAGAGAAAATTCAAGATGGAGCAACGTATCAATATTGCAGAAATTATGACTCTTTAATTTATTTGACATATGCTAACTTTACTAAACTTTTGATTGTATATTTATCTCCTCCAATATTTTTATAACTTTTAATACTTTTAATCCTTCAAGGACAATCCGAGTTAAAACTATATCGTTTCATTAAAAAATCTATTTAAAATTTTGTAAAAAAAACAAGTTTATTATTCGTTCAAAAAAATTTTGACAAAGCTGTTTAATTTAATTTTTTTTTTATGACATAAATTTATTTTTATACATCTTTAAAAATTTGTATACATCTTTCTTTTCAAAACAGCATTTGTCATGTTTTCCCGATAATTAAAAACAACAATATTGATTCGTTGCATTCTTCTAACGAGATAATCACGTAAAAACATAGTAAAATATTATTGGAAAAATTATAAGATGACTTAAAATAATATATCTTGCAAAATTTAAATAATAAAAATAAAAGAAAATAAAATAAATATAATGCATTATAAAAAAGCACCAACTATTAGACGTGTTTTCTATTCTAACTCACAATTCATTAATTCCATACTACAGCTTAAATAGACACAATTAGGATGTTCTTCGCGTGGCTCGTTATAATCATTACGTTAAATATGTAATGCATGGCGTAATGGTGCGGTACGCTTATAATACTCAGTAAGTATATGAATAGGTAATTTAAAAACGACCTACAATTTTCAGCTGGATATAATTAACGAGAGAGAATAAGCATTTCAAAACAATTATATTATAAATATATATAGTAACAAAAAGAAAAACGTGTTTTTAATTATAAAAGGTATTCAAAATAAAGTCAAAGTTCGAATTATTTCAACTATATTTTGACATTGAAAAAAATACTAATTTTTAATAAATACCATATTTGTTTAAACAGTTATAAGTAAATATTTACTAAATGTACAAATATATTTATTTCATATAAGAACTATTAATTTAATTTAACTATTATATTTTTATTAAATAAATATTTATTTACTATTAGTAAATGGTTACTTACAATCAGTACTATTGAAAGAAATACGTATATTAAGATTTAATAAATTAAGGTTTAATAAATTGTCAGATTATCGCAACAAAAAGTGGTACAAAAAAATTGAAAATTGATATACGAACGGTTTTCACAGTCTTTCAGATATCAGTGTTATTTTCACGCAACGTAAAAGTCAATATCGTAGATTCAAGAAAAACGGCAATTCCACGGTAGTGGAGTCCGTAAGTATTCGATTCATTTCTAAAAATAACAATGCGTAAAGAAGAATATTTTCTTTAATCATCATCAATCGATTTGTGACCACTAATCACATATACCATATATAATATATTATCAGTTTTTGGCCGGAGACGCGTATCCTGATATTGGACGTTATATAAATATTCGAGTCGCACTATAAAGATAAATGTAGGGGTCAGGCAGAGTTTCGCTAATAAGGCACGTTGAAGCTAGATACATAGATGCATGATTCACACGTGAAGATATATTCGCAGTGACCATATCTGCGTAGTTATGTGAAGATAATCTGAAACGCGATCCGCAGTAACGTATACTATAATATGTATCGTTTTCAAATATTATTTCATATAAAACTACGTATACATCCAAGCTATAAAGTTTCATACTATGATAAGCGTATTCTTCAAGAGTATTTACAATTGTTTGTATACATTTTCAGCGATAATAAACGATCCATCCCTATCTTAACATTGTAACGATCACGAGAAAGAACCCTTCCCAAAGAGACAAAGAAATTGCATTCATTTTATATGCCCACAATGATCCGTCTATATGATGCCAAGAAAGGCGCGTGTGTTTTCACGAGCTACTCAGTTACGCGGAACGAGTGAAATTACACCAATATGCGAACCGGCATAGAGATAACGCCTGCCGACGTCGACGAGAAATCTCAGTGACCCACATTCATCGGTTGTATGCAGTTACTAAACGACAACGTTACAGCCTACGTATTACGATGGATATGTCCCTTCCGTTAACGTCATCATTGACTAATTAACTCAAATGTAGTGTATGACCACGCGAGAAAGAAAAATGTTGTGTGCTTCACAGAATTATGCAATTTATTTCAAAGCATTTATTAATATCAAAAAATAAAAATTAAGCTTTTGTACTTTTCGCTTCAATTTTTCCTTTTCTATCGAAGTAATTTTATAAAATTTATTATTATAACATACGATGGAGCATTGGTTGCGTGAGAAAATTGAATGAGAATGTCGTACGAGTTTATCTGTCGATATAAAAAGGTATATACATATATGCTGACCTTCATACGTTAAAGTTATGTGATGAGAATAGAAGTATAGTTAAGTGTTATTGCAACTTTATACGCTTAAAATGGTTTGTTTATCAATAAAAAATACTATTAAAAATAAATATAAAAAAATAAAATAAAAAATTTTCGTGGACAATTAATTTTTTTATTCGCATATAAAAATATTTTATATCTCAAAAATATAATAAAATATTTATTACTTTTAATATATTAATTAAATTTAACATCTTTACGTAAAGGCAATTTAAATAGATATATAAAAATAAATATTTTACGTAAAAATATCATACTAAATGTAAAAATAAAATATTTGCTTATTATTAGAAATCGTAACTATGAGCAAAAATTATACTGGATTGCAACAATTACTGACCGTATATACGCTTGGTTCATCATCTTTTGCGACCATCTGCTCATTAAAATTACTGAATGAAATAATAGTCAACAATTGCTAACACGAGCATATATATTATAGCAATTTCACAGCAAAAAATCCAATAAATGTTATCACATTCGTAATTAGCGCATCAAAATCTATACCAAGAACAATTTTATTTATTTTAATGCCAGAACGATGTTGACCAGTGTTTTTTAGAACTCCAATGAATCTTTATTTTATTTTTTTATGATCTACATTATAAAAGACATTGAAAAGAGAAACAATAAGAAAAAAAGTAAAATTTTTCTAATAGAAATAATAAATTTATTAAATTTATTTATATTTATATTTTAAATTATTCATTTATATTTTATATCTTCTATATTACATTGTGCTATTCGAATTTCCGGCAAATAAACAAATAACACAGATGTCACGTACAATTAAAAGACTAATAAAAATTTTTAATAATGCTGAATTTATTTTGGCATTATAATTAAATTTGATCGTTGGTAATTTATCTACAGTAATACTTTTTAAACATTTCATAAATAAGATTTAACAATTTATTTTTATAAAACTGTACTCTAAAAACAGTAAAATCTATTAACGTTTTCTATTTGTTTTTATTCGAGATGTTTTCAACTCTCTAGAATTATATAGCACATTACTATAAAATTCTCCTTTAAACAATCAGGTTAAAAATAGATTTATGAATATAAACATCATA